>NC_086285.1:154531226-154851726 GCF_963924245.1 Chroicocephalus ridibundus | reverse complement strand
CTGCTATACTACCCACTGAGTAGCGCTAACCAGTGGAGGTAGAAAAGTATTACTAGAAGTCAGATCAATGAGTTTACCCAGGTTTCAATGACAATCTTTTTCTGGGTTTTTCTTTTCTTAGATAGATTAATCTAGTTATGACAAAGCCTCACAGACAGTTGCTCTTTGGAAACTCAAAACTGTGAGGTTTAGCATGTGCAGGTGGAGTGGGAGAGTATGTGAATGTCTTAAATCTTTACTTTAGCAGAAGCCCCTGTGTTATGAAAATACATCTGAAATTGTCTGCAGCAGTGGTTCTCTTGCATTCGAGTGTGTGCAAGTCAGGTTTGGTTCATTTAAAATTAAAACTCTGGATTTAGAACTGAATCAAGTATACAAATAACCCATTTAAAATTTCAATAGTCATCTTTTTTTGAGAAATGATAAAAGAAGAAAGTGTTTTCTGAAATCAGGAATAGGACATATTGGCTAGTTTCCCAGCCAGGAGAATCCTCAACAACTACCGTGTTGACAATCACAGATGCAGCTGTGTATGTATGCCAAGCCGTTACTCAGTTTTGTCCATGATGGATTTTGATTTAGCTCACTGTACTGTTCTTTCAAGTAGCGAAGCAGACCTGGATGCTTTTGTTACATATACCTCTGAAGAGCAAGCTACAGCTAGCAGCATTCATTTTAGGCATCCTGTTGGTGATGGTGTCTTTTTTCTTTTCTTTTTTTTTTTTTTTAAGGAAAATTTTGGGTACTGAGTTATGTTTTGTGTGTCTTTTTAATTGGCAGCATTACAATTTGGCAACACACTCCCTTATCAAGAAACTAAACTGAGATTGATAGGATCACATAAAATTAGAGAAAAAGGGCACATGTTAAAAAAAAAAAAAAAGGAAATTGATTAAAAGTCAAGTCTCTTTGTAACTGTTATTTTTATTAGTTCTATTGTATGTATTCTAGATATGAACACAAATAATTGAAAAAATCCAGTTCTGATACTCTTAAATGTATACTTCCTCTATGTGATGTATTACTGTTAGACACTGTTTCTATATCTGTTTCTCTGCTTCATTGTATTATGGCTTGTTAATAATAATCATAATGTCACTTAAATATAAATTACAACTTGCTGTTTCTTGTAGGTTGCAAAGTTCCCCTGTATGTAAATAAAGTATATGTTCCTGACTCAGGGAAACTATTTGTATTTGGGGAGGTATTTTCCTAACCACATCTAGAACATTTCTCTCCAATGTATTTTTTCTTTGTTGTGGTTGTTATGATGTGGTTTCCTGCCAAGCATATTTGCATTACAGCAGTCCCAATTAATAATAATATGAAGAAAAAATTGGGTTAATTAATAATGTCATTTTTCAACTAAATTAGAAGCAGAATATGGAAAGAAATCACTGGGGAAAAAGTAACTTTTTTCAGACACATGATTAATTTCTATGCAAAACACAGGTCTCACAGATTCTTCCTGTTTATGTCTAGTGAAACACAAACACTACTCTCCAGAACATTTATTTTTAAACAAAAAATCCTAGAGCTTGGGAAAATGAAAGCAAGAAAACAGCAGGTTATCTGCTGCATAGATGGCAGTTTCAAAACAAACCTTTGTGTTTGTTACATTTTCATTTTGCGTTCTCCCCTCTCAGATTCTGATTCTCTTCAGTCTTTGATTGTGCTGGTACCACCCTGTTGTAAAAACTAAAACCACTAAGAAATACATGTAGATATATTTCAAAAGGAAGCAGCATATTGACGGGTTTACATTGAAGAACTGGAGTGTGTTCAAGGGTGTGAGCATTATAAATTTCCATAGAAGAGCTAGTTCAATTTTCACTTTGACAAAGATTCTAGGTCCATATTGCTAATTTTAATTCTCATTTGGTGCCAGTTCAATAAAAGTTTTAGAAGTCTAATGATTGAAGAAAAATATAATCAGAATAAAGATATGGATATTGAATGAACTTGTCTCAGTTTTGATTTGCCGTTAAATAATGTAACCAGTACCAAAATCAATCAACACTTAGTAAATTTAAGAAGGCCAAGAATGTGGGTCCTGGCTTGGTTGTAATTTTCAAGAGAAGAATTTTACCAAAGTCAATCAACTGTATAATTTGAAGCTGGATAAATAGTTTTATACTGAAACCAAATTATTATATAATGTCTGAACCACAACCTCAGTTTCCTCCCTTCATTTCAATTGTTTCATGGTTCCTAACCCTTCCCTACCTCAGAATAGAAAAGTATCCAAAATAAAAGGACAATTTTGATAAGAACAACTTTATCAATTGCTTACCAACTAGAAACAGCAAGTAGTAAACCTAAACACCTTCTTATTTATATACTTAGTCTACCTAAGAAGGGTAGTACTTGCTTAAATTTGAAGTACTTTTCTTTTTGTATCTTAAGATGTTTAAACAGACATTCATGACTAAAGTCAAGGGAGTCTCCCAGTAAACAGAAGGATGGAAAAAAAATAATAATGTGTTGCCGCTACCTTGGTTCTTGCCATCTCCTGAAATCTTAAGAGCTGCAGATAAGGAGCCAAGTGCTGGTCCTGTCCTGGTAGAACTCTTCTTGCTGGCATATATCTGTCAACCGCATAGAAAGATTGGTCAGAGTTAAAATGGTTTGCTTCACAGGTCTTTGGAGGTTCTGGAAGATTAGTTTTTTCCTGAGGTAGTTGGTATGAAGGACCAGGCTTATAGTGCTTATCATAAATCATTTTGTTCTATCTTGCAGTGTCTTCTTCTAAAGTCTTTGGACAAATCAAGGGCCTGGTCCATCTTGAAGTGGTTTAGTTAGGTTATCCGTAAGCGAGAATCACGGGGGAGGAATCCCATTTTGAGCTCAGAAATTTTAAGTAGCTAGCATTTTCTATGTCGCAATGGCTAGTTTGTGATTCTCTACTGACCAGCATAAAATAAGTCTGGATTTCGGCTTCTGAAGAAGTTGGCCTGACATTGCGTGGGTCCAGTTTCTTAAGATGTTTGTTATTTGTTCATTAAAAACTCTAGTGTCCAGTGGAAAGAACTGAAAGAAAAAATATAGCACAACAAAATACAGTTGCTACAGCCTTGATTCATCAGTAAAGTGAAGTCAGACTTCTAATTATTGCCACTTCTCAAACAATTGGAAAGGGGGAAAAAAGGTCTTGTTTTTCTTGAGAATTACAGTATTGCAGCTAATTTTCTACTTTGGGCTAGAAGTCAAAATGTTTGCATTCTGAAATGTAAAGCTTGGTGGAAAAAATTAAGTCTTTTCGGTGTTTTATTGCTGTACAGCCACTAAGGCTATCCAGAAATCAGTTCTGTTTTTAAAAGTTTCAGGGTTTCACCATCTCTCTGTCTTCTGATGTGGAATGCAATTTAAACATTTAAAACATTTTGCTTATAGATACAAAGGGTGTGTGTGAAAGAGCACCACAGGTAGTTCAAGTTATGGAAACAGTGTGGCAGCGCTAACACGATGCTCTGCCTAGTCTTCCTTGGCATGTTATCTGATTCAGAAGCCATCAGTTTGCCAAAGTATTGAAACCATACAGTTGCTAACTAAAATAAAACCCAAGCAATTCCTTTGGCTCATCACATGAAAATCTGCTGTGAATTTCAAAACTCTTACTTTTCTTTAATTGCAACAATTACTTATTTAAATATAAAATATTCACGCTGTACAATCACTTTTAGATGGAAGTGGAGCAACAGAAATGTCAATTCATGAGTAATTTCCAGACTCAAGTCTACACAGCATCTATTACCTGTCGTTATTCTCTGTCCAGTACTTGCTGTATGCCAGGCACATACACCCATGTCACCTTTCTTTACGAGTGTGTGGTCATTTTAAGCATGTTATAAATTATAACTTTAAAGCAGTGAAAGAGATACTAAGTAATTGTCGGTGCAGATGTAATCTTGGTTGCTAAGGTAGATTTTAAGTTTCGTTCCATAAAATACAAAACGGGGAGCTGGTTTTCTTATTTTATTTTCTTTTTCAGCCCTGCATCGCATTTACATTTTTCTATCAAACACCCTCACACACTGTCCTGGGAATATTACACTATGTTCCAGTGTAAAGCTCATCTTGTTATGAGACTGATTGAGAACAGGATTAGCATGGAGTTCATGTTACAGGTAGGTATTTAAATGATTATGTGGAATATAGAGAACTTTTTGTCATTATTTGCATTTTATTCATTAAATGGTGTTTAAGGAAGAACAAAACAGGTCGTCATAGGATTCCATTTGTATTTTCAATTTTAGCAGGATAGAATAAACATAAAATGTGGGTTATTTGTGTTTGGTAAGGTTAGCTATTATTCTTATACAAAACTTGTAATACTTTTTATATATCGCATATGCTCTTTAATGTTAAGATATTTCATTGGTTTTGGTTATTGTGATTGGTTGTTAACACTGAGAACCTGCTTTACTGACCCCAACTGGTGTTGCTGTGAGCTAATCTACTCAAATTATAAATAATGAAAGTAATGAGAATCTAGCTTCTGCTCCCTGCACTTTATAAAATTTTCAGTGCTAGAGGCAACATAATCCTTATATTAGAAAAAGCAGTTGAATGTAAGATTGTCATTTTATTCTAAAATGCTAAGCTTCTGCGGAGTTGTAGGTTTTCTTCTTTACTAAATATGTTTTTTGACGTGCTTTAAAAAAGATAGAGTACTATGAACAAACATCCAGTTAGAAACTGAATGGTACCTTTTTCTATCAGCTAGAGGTTTCTTTGTTTTATTTTATTTGTTTGTTTGGCTTTTTTTAGGTTAAAATGTATGTGCTTGTGCTAGAGCTATTATAAGCAGTTGTCTTGTCAGGTTGAAAATACAGCAGATATACCTTTTTTTAAGCTTTCCTTACATAAATTTTAATTATTCTTTGCAATTTTTATAAAGGAATAGCAAAGCAGAGAGCTTGATGACTTTTATTTCTAAAAAGCAGATATAGTTAGTGATCTGTTTTACTGTAGATAATTTTTGAAAGCTGATGGTTCTTTGAAAAAGCTCAGGTGGAAAGAACTGATTAAAAATGCACCCCTTGCCCTCTACGTTATAATTTGGTAAATAAAGGCCACACCTGCTTGCAGTGACGTAACCTCACAAATTGTATGGTTTGGAAGTATAGAGGTGCTTAGAACTAGAAAATGGATGCCAAAAAGTGTTTCTGTATTTGACTTTGAATTCAACTGTGTTTGTTAAAAAGCTGCGTGGTAAGTTGTACCTGTAGCAGTGATGAGCAAATAAGATTTTTAGTTTAACTTTATTACCATTAAACATTTCTCATCTTAAGAACGTGGGGTTTCAGAGCTTTTCGCAGCATCGTGGATGGTTTGCTTTAAGTAAAAATACTTTGTGTCTGCAAATCACAATTTCTGATATGGACAAATAACTTTCTGAAATGTCTTTATTTTGAAAGACTTTTTTTGAGGCCAGTTGTCAGAGAATGAGTTTATTGGCCTTTAGTTGCAATTCAGCTGCAACTAAACAGAAAAACTTATTTTATATATTGAAGTATTTAGTGAAAGTAGTAACTTTTTATCATTTTAGGTTTTCAACAAGTTGTTGAGTCTGGCCAGCACTGCTTCATCTCAGAAGTTCCAGTCACATATGTGGAGTCAGATGTTGGTTTCCACATCTGGGTTTTTGAAATCTATCTCAAATGTCTCTGGCAAAGACATCCAACCTTTAATAAAGCAGTGGGTGTATCCTTTTTATTCTTGGTCTGGATTGTTAATATGGAGAATGAATTTGTTTTTTAATTGGCAGTACTAAAGGAATGTGAAGAGAGGTATGAAATATCTTTGCTTAAAAGTTAGGTACGTTATTCTTTGAATTAGAAATAGATGTGAGCCCCAGGTTCACACTCCTTTCATAGCCCTTTAGAGTACGCTGGCTTTTTTGGGTGTTCTTTAGTAGAAGGGATTTCATGATTTTAAGTTCTACTTTGAAAGAAGCACAAGAACTCTGCTGGAATTTAAGGCCAAATTATACTAAAGGGATTCCAGAGGACACTGCCCATAGAAATATGCTGAAGTCTGACATGGAAAATGCTATAGTCTGGTGCATTTTAAGATGTGATTTCCAGTAAATCACCGTGAAGTAAGTAACTTAAAGCGCAGATTGATAGTTGAAAATACACTAACATTTAATAGCTTGGTAGCTTGTGTTAATACTACAATTGCAGGTAAAATAAACCTCTGTGTGTGGATTCTTCACATTTCAGTGATATTAGTCAAGAAATAGGGTTTCTTATTTTGAATTGATATGATGGTAAATTTGAATTTGCTTCATTTAATAGGTTTAATTGGTAGTTTTATTTAACATGACTGCAGGCTAAGCTGATACATGACTGCAGCAAAACCATACCTTAGTTTTCTAACAGAAAACAAAAGTGGGTATTTCTATTTAGACATTATTTATTTGAGCTGACTTAGTAATCTTCATGCATCTGAATATTAACTAAGAAACACTGTATAATTAATATTTATAGAGTAATATGAGAAGTTAGTATTTTATGTGCCTCAAAAGTATTCATAAAGTATAAATACATATTATTCTAACTTCCACACTTAGCTGTGCCAAGCACTTGAGGAGTTCTATGTGTACATACAATTACACTGCAGCTATACGTAAATGTCAGCATTACTGTTGGAGCTGGCTGAATCTTAACTATATCTGTTCTGTAAGGAGAGAAAAATAGTAACTCTCAGATTTGGGGATTTTTCGGCTGCTCTGGATTTTGGCCCCAAGGCCGATCCTGTTAGCTGTAACTTGTGTTTAATCCTATGGTTGCAACCTCCCTACCCTGCTTCAAACACTGTTGCATCTGTGATAGTAGATTTTCCACCTTGCTAGACCACAGGAGGTCTTTGTGTCATTTGGGAGGTTACCTTATTACTGCTAACTAGCGCTATCTTATGCTATTGAGTGCTGTGTTGATGCTGAGTTCAAGCCTTGTGCTGAAGAAACCACTGAAATGCCTTAAGTTGTACCTGATGACAAAGTCACAGACCTTTATAAAGGCAGCCACTGTGAACAGAACCAGCCTGAGGTATCTAGCCAAATGACCATATTTTGGGAGAAAAATCAATCACACGTGTATGTTAAGAAGTCTCTTTGACTCTGGCAGTTCTTCCCTTAAATGTAAGGACATGAAACAACAGGTTTTTCTTCCCTGCTTTTGTCTTACATTGTCAGAGACTTGGGAGCACGCACTAGACTAAAATACTTCATTCTAGTGTTTCAGTTACTATAAATAAAGTGTAGTAATGGCTGTCATACAAATAAGGAATGATGAAGTTATTCACAGGAACAGATCATTACTTTTTATCAGTCATACTGTATACTCTCATGTAAATGTGAACTTACATACACACACGCACAGGTGAATGCTCACAACGACTCAGTTTGAAAAACTGCAGTAAAATAATTGAGTTAAATGTAGAATGGGTAGAAAACAGAAGCTAATGTCTACATTTTCCCCTGATTTTTATTTAACTGAAATATATAGTAAAACAAATCATATTGAAATTACTGAAGTCTTACTCGATTACTTTCTCTGAGAGCATGCCAAGAACATTGAATGTAGTGGGGTCCAATATAGTGTTTCATAGTGACTTTTCTTACTAGATAATTTTCATTGTACTTCAGTGTTTTTACATAAGGTACATGATTATACATTAAAGAACAGTTGAAAGAAAAAAAAATCTTTAAAAATTCGTGAATGAACATAAGTGTTTTCATTTGCTCATTTTCTTGGGATGGGAATTTCTAGGAATGAAGCATAAAGCAAGTGTAAAGAGTGAAAACATTGAGAATTATGTTTGTTTATAACTACTGCATTGTGCACTGGAATTCCTATACTGCTTATTAGTGACCAGAGTGGAGTGGTAAAATTTTATGGTAGCTTTGCATTTAATAGAAAACGGAATGTATTGGAATTGGAAATAAAACAAGACTACACGTCTCCTGGGACTCAGAAATACGTGGTAAGGTCCATTTTCCGTATTTTACCTACACATACAAGTATACCTACACATTAATAAGCATAATTTTAATGTTACTAACAAAATCTTTTGAACTTGAAGGGTCCTCTTAAAGTGACAGTGCAAGAACTTGATGGATCATTCAACCACACATTGCAGATTGAAGAAAACAGTCTTAAACATGATATACCTTGCCATTCTAAAAGCAGAAGGTAAGAATTAAAATACAAACTGCAAATATTTTTAGTATGCATATATGAAAATGTATAGTGCATTGATGATAAATATATGCGTTTTAAATTTAGTGGTTATATTTTGCTAATCTTACTGAATAAGATTTACCTATGATGTAAGAGGAGAAAATATAATTTACTACTGTTTACGGACAGCAGGAAACCTTACATTTTATATGTATTTCTTAATTGTAAGGAAAGGCCTTAAATTTTGTAGAAGTTTTATAAAGAGCTTATTCATATAGAATGAGTTGAATTAAGGCTCTAATTAATTAAAGTGTTCAAAATGCCTTTGAATGGGAAAGACAAATTAGAGGGAAGACAAATGTAGGCCGGAGGAGCGCCTCAAGTGAAGGCATATGAATGAAGCACTCGCGTAGTTTTCCTTTTCTGTTAAGAGTGCCAGGGCTGTTCGCTAAACCTAATAAGCAAAAAAGGTAATGTAATTCCCAGACAGATTTTTCTCAGTTGCGTAATGCATGTTGATAACTACTTTCACCTCTACTTCTCAAAGTTGTGTGCTTACATGTAATTGTAAAAATGGTGGGAGTCAAGTTTAAACCAATGTAAAGTATTGTTGATTATTATTTGAACAAAACTAATGCACAGCACAATTTTGTCAATATTTTTTGCTGGAGAGAGCATTACTTTTTGGTGTGAAATACACAGAGTACTTTTGCAGGCTTAAGCTCTATTAAGATATAAACATATCTTTGCTAGTATGATAATTTTTAAATACTTTTTTTTCCTATTTTCTCTTTTTTTAATAGAAATAAGAAGAAGAAGATTCCATTGATGAACGGAGAAGAGGTGGACATGGACCTTTCTGCTATGGAGTAAGTTAACTTGTTGGAGTCTAAAGCATGCTATTTTGAAGGATTTGGTAGTAATCTTGTACTTCATTATGTGACTGGCAAATTTCAAGGCTAACCACATTTCTTTGCCTTCTTTGAGACTTCTCTTCTGTAGCTGGGAAAATTCTGGTGACGCGTAAAATGTATGGTTAAACTACTATAATCAGGTTAAAAAAAACTTAGGCATAATAAGATAATAGAATAAATGACTTGATTCTTTCTTGCACATTTCTAATGATATCTTTCATCTGACTTCATAGGTAAAATATAAATAAGAATTTGCGTGAAACAAAGTAAGAGCACTTTTTGTTGGACCTCGATGAAGACCATTTAACTAGCACTAAGTCAGACAAGTTCCTGAAATCTGTGGTCAATTCTGAAAGAATCCTTTTAGATTGAAAATAAGTGATTAAATGCTTCATACTGAAGTTCATACCGGCATTAATTTCAGTTGGAACTGCTTATCTCTTTGGAAGCAAATTCTTGCTCAGTGTAAATATCCGCTTTACCCTCCTTGACTTGGAACCAGTAGTGCTCTCAGAAATCCTGAAGGTGTTGGTACCTTGTTTGCTGACCGAGGGAAGTAAATAATCTGCTCTTGAAAACTAAATGTGTCTTTTTGAAGAATATAGATGGCGTGTCACCTTAAAAGTGTTGGAGATTCTTGTAAATATAACATCTAAAATACGATGAGAAATAATTTTATAGGGGATATTTTCACTGAGCAAGTTACTGTTAATCATTTCTATATGACAGTCGACATATGAATAAATAGTTTTTAATTGTATTTAAGAACAATTCGCATGAATATCTATGAGTAGTTCTGATCAGTTATGTTCAAGTAGCTATTGCATTACACTGAGCTGAGACCTTAACGATTTTCTTACAACTACCTTTGAACTGGTATATGATTCTATGCAAGTCAGTTATGCTTTGTTTATCTGCTAACCTTCTAATCAACGATGCTGTCATTCTTCTGTCCAGTTTGGACTCCTCTGCTCCAAGCATATATGATAATGTTTGTTCTTTTCTATTCTTCTAAATCCTGTGTATACACTCTTCTTTTCACTATCCTTTCTTCTCTAGCTACTGTCTTGACAGTAATTCTAGATATTCTACAGATGTATATAGAAATACGCATCATATTTATAATGATGCTCTCTTCATCGTTCTGAACTCTCTCCGAATTCCATGTCTGTATTTTGCTGTTACCAATTCTGTGTGTAAAGCTGAGTAAGAGACTTTATTATATAGTTTGCGCTTGTTGCTCCCATAAATGACTTCTGCGGTCACGGTGCTGTGTGAATACTAAAGTATAAAATGCTTCTTTGGATGGAATACAACTGAGTAATTTTATCTGTAGGACTAAAACTTTAATCCTTTCACTTTTATCATTATTTGGCTTGGCAGGTCTGTGCGTTTGCATGGTTACACTTGTCAGCTTTCAACACCATAGCGTATGTGTGTTTGTAAAGCACTTTCACATATATTGATAAAAAAAAGTATATAGAAAACTGGGTGTTTACAACCAGATTTTCTTTGTTGAATTTTTTTTTGTAGTCTTAAACTGTAAAAGGTCATAAAGTGCTGCTCATCTATGAAATTTATGGTGTCTGAGGAAGTAGAATTTAATATTTTGAGATTATACAGTAGTTTACCATGAACAGAGATCTGTACATTAAAAATACTAAAACACTGTATTCATTGTAATTCATTGTAACTCATTGTACAGATTGCCCTGGGAGGCTACAGAATTGCCATCCTAGAAGCAGGAGAATGAGCCAGGTGACTTTCAGAAGTCCCCTCTAACTTAGATTCTTTTATGGTTCTTTGGATACTTTTAAAATAACTCATAACAAGTTAGAACATCTTTTGAATTTCTATAGTCTTGAAATGTTGTAAGCTATTAATGTTTTTCATGTCTGTCATAGTGCTGATTCCCCTTTGCTCTGGATAAGAATAGACCCTGATATGTCAGTACTGAGGAAGGTAGAATTTGAACAATCTGATTTCATGTGGCAGTATCAGCTTCGATATGAGAGAGATGTGGTTGCACAAGAAGAAGCCATTCTAGCATTGGAAAAGTTCCCTACTCCAGCATCACGACTTGCACTGACTGATATACTAGAACAGGAGCAATGTTTCTACCGAGTGAGAATGCTGGCCTGCTTCTGCCTTGCAAAGGTGAGGTTGTGTGGATGGGAGTAAGGGAAGAAATCTGCTAGCCATTGTAAGTATTTGAAAATGGGTCAAAACTCATCGCAGTTCTTAAACTGGCTTGATATTTAGCCTCTCAAAAGTGTTTGCCAAGTATTTTTAACATGACTGATTTGAAAGGAAAGCTGTATTATTTTAGTCTGTAAATGGAGACTGCAGAAGGCTTTCATAATTGTCAAAATTGAGATGTCAGACAGAAAACCACAGGGGATTTTTCCAGATTTCATTAAGTTGCAGAAATAAAAGACTTCTGTTTAATTTTTTTCAGAGCCAAAATGTATTTTTTTTATTTTACTGGGAAGTTCCTTGGCCTGTCCGTTGAGAACTCTGGAGTGCTGAAATTCATGTCTGTCTCATGTGAATTCAGATTGCTGCTCTATATTGCTTCAGATTGAATAGGGGCATAAAAGAAACATCATGTGGCCTCCAATTAAATATTAAAAAGCCAAATAATTGCCTTGAAAAGGGAAAGTAGCTTTTTTTTTAGACACAAAATTAGCTTCAAGAATGAAAATTAGAGAACCCTATAAAACAACTGGGTGGAAACAGAGAAGAATAAGAGTTTCTGAAAAGGCATGTTGTTGAAACATGTTTATGGACATAAAGGCATACATATTGACAATTTGTAGGGTTCAGATTATTGGCATATAGCTTGCTTTGTGCTGTGTACCTGTTGAGAATAATTCACTACCTGTATAGAAATAAATCCTTTGGCTATATGTTGAAAATCAAAATCCAAGAAATCTTTGTGACAAAGTATTTTAATATTATGAAACACTGATGTAATACTGCCAGTGCATGTGCTAGTATTGGTATTGCTACCATCTGACTTAAAATCATAATGAATTCACTTGGAATATTTAAAAGTGTATATTCCACAGGTAAATATTAAAAAAGCAGTTGTTACAGTGTTTAAATGCAGTAGTTTTTCTGTCTTTATTTTGAGTTTTCAGGCAATTGGGCTGCAGATAATCATAACCAGTTTTGCTCAGATTTAAGTGTATGAAAAATCTCAGGTCCTCAGATAAGGTTGCTGACTTACAGAAAAAAAGATTATAAAACTAAGCAAAAACTATGGCTGTGAGATTGAATCAAGGTGGAGGAGCATGGCAGGACAGAGTTGTAGATATGTTTATGTAAGTTATCTAGGAGGAACGTGTAATGTGTTCTGTCACTAGTTCCAACATCAGGGCGTTAATAAGAATCACTTCCTGTAGTCATTAACTTAGTTTAATTTGCACAGCCTGTAAATATTCAGGATTTGTATTCTTTATTGAAAAAATGCCAGGTTTTTTAGGTGAGGGTTCTTTTTTGTTGATTTGTGACTTCTAGCTGGATTGAGATTACAATTGTAAAACGTTCTTGGTGTAGTCATGTTGATACAGAGAAATGATAGGTGATAAAGCAATTATAAAACTGAATTTACTACACTTTCTAAATGTACTGTATACATTAGCACTACAGTCTCTCAGGCATAAAGTATCCAGGCCATATATTAAATCCTCATTGATAAAGCAGTTAAGAGATGTGTGTGTGTGTATGTGTGGGTGCACATGCACACACTTTGAGTAGTTCATGACAAATAACCCTACAGAGAAAGGAAAAAACAGTGTCACAATATTAATTCCTGGGAGTGTGCAGGCTGATTCTTTTGTTCAGACCCATCACAGTGTTGCTGATATGCTATAAAGTTTAAAAAGTTAGCAACAACATAAACGCCCTCCCCAGACATTGAGGAGGTTCATAGCTGTGCATGACAGTTACATCTTAGGACAGTTTTTTATGCTAATACTGAGTTGAAGGATGCGGAAATAGACCGTACCTGCCATCTTTTTAAGTAGAAATAATGCAAAGCGGGCTGCTTGCTTTGTGCTTTAATTCAGAGTGTGTAGCCTATCAGTAGAATAAGCAGAAAACTTGGATTCTGACGGTATTTAAAGGGAAATGAAAATGAATCAGAACACATTATAAGACTAAAAAATCCTGAAAATATGATTTAGTTACTATTGATTTAATTTGAAAATACTGTTGTTCATCTATAGATTTTGCAAAATGAAATGCTTAAAATAAGTAGAAGCTAAAAAATATTTAAAAATTTACACCCCAATTTTAATGAAATAATGAATATCTGGTAAATATAGTAACCTTTGATAAAATTTTGTGGCTTGGATTTTATGTTACACTGCTACATAAATTTCACATTTGCAGTTTTAAGTTCATCGTCATGGGTTCTAAGCAGTTGTTGGGATTAAGCTGCTTCTGCAGGAAGAGTTGTTGTGTAGTTTACAGAAGCAGCTTATCTGCATCTTTAGTTCAAAGACTTCAGTTATTGCAGAGGGAACATCTAGTCTGACCACAGCATTTTCTCTCTCTGACTTTCCTTTGAAGCCTGAACAGGAAAATGGTTTTCAGTAATAAAGCTCCAACCTTATGTGACAGCAATGGTGAAAGGGATTGCTGCCCATCTTCACATAGCCCCTTGCTTTTCTTCCTCTTACTGCATGTGTAATACCCTTTGAAACAGGCTAAATAATTTAGAAGGAAATCATCAAATTCATTTTCTCCTGTGTGAAAACAGATTTTTTCCCTTTGTTTGTGGTGTGTCTGTAGTAATGGAAACTCCTGCTATGTTGTAGGGTGCATTGGCCCCATTTGTTTGTCCAGACACGCGGAGGCAATCTGTCATCAGGTTTAATCTGCCATCAGGCATAGGTGTGTTCTTCTCTGCAGGCTTTCGCTGCTCCGTACACCAAATGTGTGAAGCTCAGGATGCTGGGAAGGCACAAAAGCAGTTTTGTCTTTGTGGAATCTTTCCGTCTCACACCAAAACAGACTGTAGCAATAAAATTGTCTCAGTGCAACAGTCTCTTTGTGAATTACGATTAAAGTTAGAGGTAGCTGACTTGCCTTTCACTTTAGGGGTGGTCTTTTAATCTTAGGGTGTCTGAGGCCTTCTTAAAGTCTAGGCTGAGGTTACTGGCAGGGTATGTTTGGGAAGTTGGTATTGCAAAAGCCTCTTCCATCACTGGCTTCTGTAGAGTCAGAAAACTTGGCTTAGTAAACACAGAATTTTCATCTAAAAGATAAAAGAGAAAATAATTAAGAACAGAAGTTTATCATGGAAAGATAATTAGTTGCAGACATCTTCTAAGTGGAACAATTTTAATAAAATTTACCTTTAATGTCGAGCAGATATATTAGGGATGGCAGTGGAAACAGCTAATATAAGATAATACATTAATGAAAATATGTATCTATATGAAGGACACTATGTTCTTGGCAATTACCCTTTTTGATTATGGGAAACGTGTATTTTTCTACAGCCAAACTAAACTTGCAGCAGTGATATTAATATGATTTCCCTTTTCCCCTAATTATGCAGATTGCAAATTCCATGGTAAGTACGTGGACAGGACCACCAGCCATGAAGTCACTCTTTACCCGAATGTTTTGTTGTAAGACTTGTCCAAATATTGTGAAGACCAACAACTTCATGAACTTTCAAAGCTACTTTCTGCAAAAGGTAAAATTGATTTTTTTCACTGAACATTTAAAAAGAAATGTCAAAATACAAAAATGATCATACTGTTGACAACTACAGGAACATGGATTCGTTTTTACCCCTTCATAAAAATCTGAAATAATTCCTTTTTTCTTACACGGCATCCATCTGTTTGTTCCAACTTAGTCAAAAATCAGTTAACAAAATTTTAGCAATTTTTTCTGTGTAGCTGAAGTTAAATTAGCTTTTTCTTCAGAAGAATGGAGTACTTATAATGATTATTTTTAAATATTTGTGAGCTCATTCTTACATGGAATTTATTACACAGTAACAAATTACTCATTTTATCTTTTAGCTGAATTCAGCAGCTGTCTTTGTTCATTAATGGCAATGATACCATGCTGCAAATAAAATCTCATAAATCTTACCTTAAATTGATGGGCTTTTTATTTCAAGGCAGTGCATAATCCTTCTTGCGCCCTCCTTTCTATTGTCAACATCGTGTATTGCTGCAGCTTGTTTTGATGTTAATGCAGAGTTTTTTACTGGGACCTGTAGTTGTTAGTTGTCCTGTGAATAACAAAATGAATGGCAATGGTTTTCTCTCAAGAACCGCTTTATAATTATTGGATGACTTAGTTCTTATTTTATAGATCTCATATTCCCGATTACAGAGAAAACTCAAATTTTGTTTTCTTACTCTGTCCAAAACTGCTTCATCCTTCCTCTCCTTCTTGGACCTTCTTTTGTATTTTTCTGCTCTTTTTGTCATTGTTCATTCTTTCCCACTAAATCTTACACTTTCCTCCCTTTAATCCCATGTCCTAAGTTTATAGATCTAGAGTAAGAATCCTAAATCTTTGTGAGTGGAGCCTAAGAGCTGCTTAGCTGATTCTAAAATAAATACCTAATCAGCCTAATACCTGTCTCCCTAATAATTCTTTAGCCTTCGCTGACTGTATTGGATGTATGCTTCTCAATGGTAATGGAAGCTTAGACATCATGTTCACAGGAAAACACCCAAATTCAGTGTCTGTCGCAGAATTAGTTCCATCATTGGTTTCTGTTTTTCATTATTTTTCATTTATTACCTTTTTGATATTTTCTTGACTTGAGAGTCTTTTCTTGGGTATACAGCTTTTTTCAAATATGTCTGCACTATGCCTAATCATTGAGCAATAATTACATAGTTTATTTTACCTGAAAATTATATAGCATGTGGTGTGGTTTTCAAAAAACATTTAAATACAACTTTTCAGAGATTTTTGTAAAATTGTTAATTGCTCCTTTTCAGGATGTAGCGCTTTTCAGAGTGTAACTATCATTTCACTAATGCATGAATGATGATAGTATTAATTTCATTAAACAGACTATGCCTGTTGCCATGGCCCTTCTGAGGGATGTTCACAACCTCTGTCCTAAGGAGGTTTTAATGTTTATTTTGGATTTGATCAAGTATAACGATAACAGGAAGAATAAGGTAAAGAATGTGCTTATTTTAATCTCTCACTATTTTGTTGAAAAAAGTCTTAGTTAATATACTGTATGATATTTTATGCCATTAATGTAAATATCTGGCTAGGAGAGTTGATAAAAAGGTGATACACTAAACTAAACAATAAATGTTACAGAATGTGTTCTGTAGCTGACATTTCTGTGGCAGCGTTTCTTGGATATTTCTAAGCTCTTTGTGCTTGTTGACTTACTAAGGACCTGCTAGTCTTCATTTGCACACATACTTTTCATGCTTTACTCTTTTTCATTCAAAAGACCCATGTATTTTGAGAAAATGTGCATTAGGGTAACATGTAGCATGCACAGTTAAGCACTGGTTTGTTGGGGCTTTTTTCAACTTGAGAAGAGTATTTGAAAGAGAAAGGAAAGGAAATAATTATTATTTTTTTTAATGATGTACAGGACTCTGGGATTCAGGGTTCTGAAAGTCAGCACTAGCTCACAGAACTGGATTGTCTTCACCTAGTTAAAAATCAGCTGAAACCCAGGTTAATATTGTTCCATCACTAAATTGAAGCATCTGAGTTGTCATCTAAAGTTCTTTCCCACACAGACCACCTCTGAAGGGTGATTAGACCCTTAAGATCCTGAGACGATACAAAATTCCATCTCCCTAGCTGCAGAGGAAGTCTACAACTGTTAGGAGCCTAGCATAATCTTTCCAATTAAGTATCCAAAGTTAAGTGGAACAAACCTGAAGCCTCTTAAGCCTCACTTTCTTGTGTTGTAGAAACACATACGGTAAAGAGACACTTTTTTGCAAGATACTGAAATAAGAAGATGATAGAGGTAGAGAGTTAGACATGTGAATGCAAGCACCGGTAGTCACAGAATGCAGTCAGTTTTGTGAACACGCTTATAAATACTTGAAGAGTGGGTGTCAGGAGGATGGGCCAGGCTCTTTTCAGTGGTGCCCAGTGACAGGACAAGAGGTAACGGGCACAAACTTGAGCATAGGAAGTTCCACCTAAACATGAGGAGGAACTTCTTTCCTTTGAGGGTGGCAGAGCACTGGAACAGGCTGCCCAGAGAGGTGGTGGAGTCTCCAACTCTGGAGATATTCAAAACCCACCTGGACGCGTTCCTGTGCAGCCTGCTCTAGGTGACCCTGCTCTGGCAGATGATCTCCAGAGGTCCCTTCCAACCCTGTGATTCTGTGAACATCTGCCTACCACCAAAGGAGAGATCCCGCCTCACTTTTCCAAGTATCCCTTCCACGGATGTATTTGACATCTTCTGCCAGATCTGAGAGATAATGGGTTTGTTTAGATTAAATTAACTAATATTCAAGTCTGGTACTTTTTTCTGCTTTTTAACTTTTATTTTTCTACTTTTTGCTGCTTATTAAATTAACACAACCAACAAAAGCAGCCAACGCAATGGAAGAGGTGAAACTGTGAGCCCAGGCAAAAGGACTGAATGAAGAAGCAAGTTTTTCCTCACTAAGCAGCAGTGAACCCATTAGTTCAACTCAGAAGCTTGTGAAATGGCTCTCTAGATAAACTGTCTGATTTTCTGAGGTGCTAAGCACCCCTTAACCTTGGTAACCTTGGTACTGAATATAGAAACAGGTAGTTTTAGATGCTCACATCTAGAAATACTGGCTTTTATTTTCCATATCTGGAAAATATTCAATGCCTGTTTTTTCCATTTTTATAAAACAATGTATTGTTGTTTATAAAACAATTAATATGCTCAGTTTACACAGTGAAGATTAATGATTGATAGTATGCCTGCTTGCTCAATCACTCTCCAGTCCATTTTCAGAACAAATTTATCCCTGTTTTCCTTCCTCATGCAGTTTTTCACATGGTTTTTGGTTTAAGATCTTGTTCTGTAAGAGTGCTTGAACATTTCTTAGCTTTTAAAGACTATATATTGTTATAGTTGCTTGTGTATAAATGCTGTTTTTATCTAGTTTTCAGACAACTACTATCGTGCTGAGCTGATTGATGCCCTAGCCAACTCTGTAACTCCTGCAGTCAGTGTGAACAATGAAGTTCGAACATTGGATAACTTAAATCCTGATGTTCGGCTTATTCTTGAGGAAATTACCCGTTTCCTAAATATGGAGAAGCTTCTTCCCAGTTACAGGCACACCATTACAGTCAGGTGTGGTTTAATAATTGTCGTACATGTGAAGAGAGCAGACACATTAACGCTACTTTTTTGGGTTTTATGTACCCTTCTGTAATTAGTATTTGAAATTTTAGCTTGTGTGTCTTAATCTTAAATGTCAAATCCCTTCCAATTTCCAAAAGCTGATAAACCAAGTTTGTCTTGATTGCTTTATTTTTCAGCCTCAATTTCTATCAATGTAGACTTCTAATAGCAGATATAAGTTGATCATGCTTGTGCCTTTTTAAGAAGAGCATTTATGAAAGTTTTGCAAAAGGTAGCCTTGTAACAGTATCTGTAGAGTACATAACATAATCCGAGCTGTGTTTTCTCTGTAAATTTGTACACTTCTACTGAAACCAAACAAGGGATTTGACATGGTGGGGAATTTTGATTGTGTTTCTGCCTAATTCAGAGGTAGTGAGAGCTATGTGTTAATGTATGGAGGTAATTGTAACATGATAATATGGATAATGTAATTCTAGAAAAATTGCAGTACTTGATTTTGAAAAAAACAATGTTGTTCTTCTTGGCTGACATTCCATAAACCTAATGTAAATTTCCTCTTTCTACCTCATCTAGCTGTTTAAAAGCTATTCGGGTGCTGCAGAAGAATGGTCATGTCCCAAGTGATCCTGCTCTCTTCAAGTCATATGCAGAATATGGGCACTTCATAGATGTCCGAATAGCAGCATTGGAGGCTGTTGTTGATTACACAAAAGGTACTTTTTTTCAAGTATTTTAACACTTCATAACACTTGTGATATAGTAGAAAAATGTAATACTTACCTCATCGGTACTAGGTTGAAATAGCGTCCACCAGAAGAGCTTGTATGGTGACACATGTATTGATAAGAACCTGAGATTTCTGTGAATGTTTTATCCTAGAGAATGCAAGCTTTATGAAGATATGGCGAGCATTGTTTCTCAGTGTCTTGCAAATTGAATCAGATACCTCAGTTTTGAAATAATAAGTAGACAGCACAATGAGTAGTGGTAAGGGCTTTTGATAATTTCTTTTTAACACTTAATTTTCAGTGATTTTGATTCAGTTGAGTTCAGCCATAATTGCCAGTCAAAGTTCTTGGTTTTACTTTACCTTCTTGCTAATCTCTTTAGTTTGCGTTTTGCGTGCATCTTACCATTATAGATTTTTGAAACTTAAAAATCAACCAGTAATCCTTAAAATAATCTGCTTTGTCATTCCTTATACATAGCTTATGTTTGTGAGATGTTCCCATTCTTTTAGTATTGTCTTTATCTTAGTTGACTGTTGCAGGTTCTTGAAAAAAATACTGGGTAGCTGTCTTAAATGCCATTTGAAATTGAAATCCAATCCTGACAGATTTTTCTAGAGGTAGTTAGAAATTATAGCTTTAATGATTTGCATTTTATAAAATGAACTTAGTACTACATTGGCCTGTTCATTTATTTGTGTTAGTCTTTCTCTGTTCACTAGATTTGTGGCAGTTCTTGTGTTTGAAGGGTTATTCCCATCAAAGTCGCCAAATCCTTCAATTCTTCCTCTGTGAGCAGACTGGTGATTCTAGATGTCTGATTATTCTGCCTCAAATTTCATGTTTTCATTTTCAGGATAATGGAGAGTTTCCTTTTGCTTTTTGCATGAATAATTGTTTTCTCTTTCTTTATAAGGGCTTTATTACTTTGGTAATGACTGCTGTCATTCTGTCCAAAGACTTCTCAAACTAGATGGGCAATAGGAGGTTTTAAGGCAACTGGAGTCTTTGAGTGAATGCATCTGACAGAATTTGGACATACACTTACGGACTGAAACCAGACTGTCATACAGAAAACCCAGTGACTTCAAGGGAGGCTGTGTGCTGAGTGTCAGTCTCAGGCTCAGTCCTCAGTCTTCTAATTCACCAGGCATTATGGATCCATGACCCACAGCATATGTATCATTTGGTGACTCTGTGAGTGATCACAGATTCATAGGATCATAGGGTTGGAAGGGACCTCTGGAGATCATCTAGTCCAACCCCCCTGCCCAGAGCAGGGTCACCTAGAGCAGGTTGCACAGGAATGCGTCCAGGCGGGTTTGGAATGTCTCCAGAGTTGGAGACTCCACCACCTCTCTGGGCAGCCTGTTCCAGTGCTCTGCCACCCTCAAAGGAAAGAAGTTCCTCCTCATGTTTAGGTGGAACTTCCTATGCTCAAGTTTGTGCCCATTACCTCTTGTCCTGTCCCCGGGCACCACTGAAAAGAGCCTCGCCCCATCTTCCTGACACCCACCCTTTAAGTATTTAGAAGTGTTGATAAGATCCCCCCTCAGCCGTCTTTTTTCCAGACTGAAGAGACCCAAATCCCTCAGCCTTTCTTCATAAGAGAGGTGTTCCAGTCCCCTAATCATCTTGGTAGCTCTCTGCTGCACCCTCTCCAGCAGTTCCCTGTCCCTCTTGATACCCAGCTAGAATTCAGAGCTCTGAACTCTACTGGTGCCGTGCATCTCTCTGTTAGGCTGCTCACTTTGTTCCTCTCTTCAGAGGGTGTTAGTGGAAAGATTTGCTGGAGAATGGAAAGCTTACTCATCAGCCTGCTTCCTTTAGAATAATCTCCTCGCTAATTCATCCCACCCTTTGGAAAGACAAACCGATAGAAATAATGTTTTCTCATTAAATTCTTGACCTTTTATGGATGGTGTTCACAGTTAATAACTGACTTGGAAAGAAAGTGTTTGTACTGCAAAGTAATATATCTTTAAAACAGCTGATCAAATGGGTTGCTGTATAAGCAAGATAGGGTAAGTTGCTTGAAGTACTCTATAGGAAAGTAAAACTTGAATGGTAAAAAGTAGTAGAAAGAATACTTGAAAAATCAGTGATTGAGCGGAAGGTAATTTTTGGCAGAGCTCACCGTGAAATCTGGAAATGATGGATTAGAGTATTACTGTACCTAACCACCTTGACCCCTGCCAACAGCTTTTTTTCTGATGCGGAGGTAGCAGATACAAATACTTACCTGCTATAAAGTCACTACAATTCACAATACAGCCTACTATCTAACTAGTCGTCAGTACCATTTCTCAAATACAGCCTTCCAGCACTGAACACATTAGCTTCTGCTCCTGCTGTATGACTGGTAAGTTTTTGGTGGAGGGGTAGATCGGGAAGCTCAGCGTACTAACTGACCTCTTCAGCTACTTGAAGTTAGCAGTGCTTGTCTCGCAGAGCCCTAAACCGGGCTTTGGAAGGCAAAATGATTGGCCGTCTATTGCCAAGAGGTCTGATTCCAGTTGTTCCTGGTTACCTGGTTTCCAGTTCATACTGGATGTAAACCAGCAGCTATCAAATGCCTGTTGCTTGTGCCAAAGCTGGCTTTTTAACAGTTCTTGTAAAGGAAGCTGACAGATTTTGTAATTTCCATAAAAAGCAAAGTCTGTATTTTCTGGGGCAGTGTGGAACTCCCATGTTTTTCTATCAACTGTTAGGGTAGGAATAGCACTGCCTTTTTTAAGTTACTTTAAAAGAAATAATTTCTCCATGGAACTGAATAAGTTGTTTTCTTTGCTGTTAATAGCAAGGCTTTTTTTGAGACACGGTAACTCTGTAAAATGCTTGAGGCAGCATATAAGGACGTGGACCATTGATCTAAACTGGCTTGAAGTGAACAGACGTTATTAACTTTTTAAAGTTAGCTTTTGATAGTTATAAGTATACAACAAAGCAGTTGCATGTTTATAAGGCCTAACAGCAAACTGTTCTAAATAAATATCCATAATTATCTAATCATCTCATGAATTTTAAAGTTTAGGGTCACAGAGATGCTCTGCTGTAATTGAGAACTGATACACCATCTCTTGTAATTTGAAAAAATCTCAAGAGGATTTTTACTTCAGAAAGCAATTATTTGTTTTTATGACTACCAGAAGTATGAAAATACACACATCTTTCTTTTACCATAGCTGTCTCCTAGACAAACTGGCAAGACACAGACAGGATGGGTGATCTGTGAGATGGGTAGGAAATTGGGTCATAGGTTACACTCAGAGGATGATGATCAATGGTTTTTATTCAGGCTAGCAGCCTGTCACAAGTGGGGTGCCCTGGAGACATCTGCATAAATTATCTGGACAACAGCATTGAAAGCAGCCTCACCAGGTTTGCTGATGACACTAAACTGGGTGGTGAGGTGGACACGTCAGAAGGAGAGCCATCATATGGAGAGACCTGGACAGGCTAGAAGAGTGGGCAAGCAAAAACTGCATGAAGTTCAATAAAGACAAGTGCAAGGTCCTGCATCTGGTACAACATCACCAAAAAGCCCAGCACTGGCTAGGATCTGAGGGCTGGAGAACCTGCCCTGTGAGGGAAGACTGGAGGAGTTAGTCTCTTCTCTCTGGAGAAGAGGCTCAGGGGGACCTCATCAAAATACTCCAGTACTTCAAGGGCAGCTACAAAGACAATGGAGGCACTCTCTTCACAAGTAGCTACATGGAGAGGATAAGGGGCAACAGGTACCAGTTGCACCAGGAGAGGTTTCATCTTGATATAAGAAATAAATTATTTTATGGTGAGAGCCAATCAGTCAGTGGAACAGCCTCGCCAGGGACAATGGTGGAGTCCCCATTGCTGGAAGTTTTCAATATGTAATTGGACAGGGTGCACTATAAGGAAAAAGCAGGGAAGACTTACGTTATTTCAAGCACAAATAAGTTTAAGAAGCAAAAAGACTTTCTTTTTTTTTTTTTTTACACAAAAATATGGTGTTTTTTGGTTCTGTTTTCCAGTAATATCAGCCTCTAAAAGCTTAATCTCCTAGACTTTTCACTTTCTAATCAAAAACCATTTTAAAATCCCTTTTGTTAGCAGTCGAAATAATTGCAGCTTGCTTACGATTGTGACTTAATGTCTTCACCGTGTTGTGAGTCTTTGCTGCATGGTTATATAATATTATTTTTCTTTCACACAAAACAACTTTTGTATGCACTGTTCTAGGTGCCTTCTATCCCAAGCAAGGGAGCTGCCAGGGAAAGCAGCTGTGCATGGAGTTGAGCACAGGCAGTCACTAATCCCTTAAAAGTATGTCCTAGGCATAGCTTTTCAATGATTTCTCCGGTTTTTAAGGCAAATCTGAGATTGCAGTTCTGGTCTGTATGGAGATTGTCTGTATGGAGTTCTGGTCTGTATTCTGATCTGGAATCATCCAGGACTGTGTAGCCATGGTCTAAACGGTGCAGAACATGAGCTAATACATTCTGCCTCTAAACAGGGCTTGTCAGCCTAGTTCAGTGTCTCACCAGGATAACCAGTTCTGTTCTGGTTGCATTGCAGGAAGAACAGAGCTGACTTGCAAGTGGCCTGCAAAAGACTATTCATCCATCTTTTAAGCAATACTGTAATGTAGTTTTTAATTGCTTGGCTGCCTCCTCCCAATACAGGAAGAGATATTATGTTATAGCCATCCAAAGTATTTAAGAACTTCTAATAGAACTGAAGTGGTAGTTCTCATAATATAATTTATATAATTGCCTCTTCCTTTAAAAGCAGTTTACCCTAGTGAAATAACAGGGGAATAATAGGTATTAGAATTGATTGGACTAAAAAAAATTATGTTTAAAAATTGTTGACTGAAAACTGACTGAGATCAGGAAGGAAAGTTGATCTTGAGGTATTTAGAACTGAAAATACAGTAGGCTGTACAGGGGAAGAAAGAAATACATTGCTAGGACCACAAAGTGGAAAGCAACAGAAATGTTTTTGGAGCTGTCCATACAGGAATGATTATTACACCCCAAATTCTGAAGTAAAGCAAAGCCTAAGCAAGCTCTTCATTGTTTTGAGGAAATGAGATGGGAATACTGCTTTAAAATCTTAACAATTATGCACCTGAGAAAAACATTACATAAAAATTCTTTGATTTTTTTTGTGTAATCAGTGATGATGATATCCTGTGTTGTTTCCTATTTTGCAATGTTACTCTGACAATCGAAGGAATTTTGCCAATGTAATTTAAATTTTAAACTAACAAGCTGATTTTGTTTCCAACAATGTCAGGCAGCAATTTTCTGTAAGCATCTGCTGATAAGTTTCAAAATACATTTTAATTGCAGAGTATACTGATTAAAAAAACTAAAGAAGGCTTCTGAGAGGAGCATGCTTGCAGTTTTCTATAACCCCTGTAGTCTGCCTCTTTCTATCCTATTTATAGATAATAGTCTTTCACGGATTGCTGTGTATGAGCATTGTATATTCTCTGTTCCCTATAGAAAATAGTATAATTGTGATTGTTGAAAGAATATTTGAATATGTTAATTTTAGGAAGGACACAATACCAAGATGATCGTTTACTTTGTGATCTTCCCAGTCAACGCTCACAAGTGACAATTATATGCTAATAGTTAAGTTGGTGGTTATTGAACAGTTGAAGGATGAAGAAGTTTTTGTGCACATTTCTATTTCAATGTAAAGTAAACCACCTTTTATTTTGAATTTGTGATGTAATTAAGGAGGTCCCTCTGGTTGCAGTGATTCAAGCTAATTCAGGAATTTGTGATTGTCTTGATCAAAATCCTTACACTTCATATATATTTATAGGCATTTTATTTTATTTTTTTTTCCAGTTGATAGGAGCTATGAAGAACTACAGTGGCTGCTTACTATGGTTCAGAATGATCCTGTACCCTACATAAGGTCAGTGAGTTAAAAAAGGGCCAGTATTTTTACTAATGCTGGAACTAAATAAATTCTTGGCCCAGAATTGCTAGATTAGATTAAATGCCGAACTGCTTAATACTTCTTCACAAGACTGTTTTTTCTGCTTGTTATTTTTTATAAACTGAAACTTGTTCTGATGTTTCAACAGCTTACCTCTCAAAAACTAATATACTCTGTTCTTATTCTCCATTATATGATTTTTGTCTTTTATGTTCCACCCCTGTTGTGGAAGTCTGAAGTTAGAGGTCATTTCCTGATCATAAATAAAGTATATAAATCTGATGTTGCATATGTCAAAAAGTCTTTGTAATATTTAGAAAAGACAAAGGTTGACACATAGTGCACACAATGTTTTGCCAGCAAGGAGTGTAGAGCAATTGTTAGACTGTAGATGGGGTGAAAGGATAACGTGAAAATATGGTGTAATTTCTAGTATTGCCTGTTTCAACTTTGTTTCACCAATGAGGGATTGTGTATTTTAACATGTTCATTATAAACCCTTGAACAGCGAGGTTCATAATCATTGTTTTTTTCCCTAACACTTTTTTCTTATAGCCACCATTAGAATACTGAGTTTCAAAGATTAATAATAATAATTTTACTCTCTATAGGTGATTTCTTACAAAGATCATAGCTGCAAGATTGTTCTCCATTTTATTTTTGTCATTCTTGTTAATGAAAGCAGATACAGTTAGACTTACTAGAGAAGATTTAGCTTCAATCTTGGAAGGAGATTTAGTATGATTTGTATCTTTTTAAAGAGGAGTTTAAATTTTGTATTCAGTGCTATACATAAGCCTCTTCTAACAGAAAATATAAAAAAAATCTGTAAGAGTTTTCTTGTCCAAAATGAGCAAGACAGCAAGGGGAAGGCTGGCTGTGCAGGAAAATGGTTAAAATAATAAGTAATGGAACAAATAATTATTCTCATTCATTAAATGTTTTCAAGGCCAAGTTTAAAGTCAGAAAGTGGGGAAAAATGTGTCTGCTTTCAGCTCAGTGTATAAATATTGTAAGCAAACATGGTAAGTGCAGAATTTTTATACAGCAATGTAACTTAAGAGGTGACAGTGTTCCTTTCCAGAAGTCACTGGGTTTGGTCCTGTCATTTTGTATCAGTCATAAACATTAAAAGTTATTTAAAAATTCTTTGGTGTCAGTATGTAAGGAGTTTATATGACAATGTTGCTCCTTTTTGGTAATTATAAAGTTAGTGTGCAAAAAAAGATTGTTACTAAACAGAAGAGCATAGTCACGGAATCACGGAATCTTCAGAGTTGGAAGGGACCTCTAGAGATCGTCTAGTCCAACTCCCCTGCTAGAGCAGGATTGCCTAAAGCACATCCCTCAGGGCTGCATCCAGGCGGGTCTTGAAAATCTCCAGAGAAGGGGACTCCACACCCTCCCTGGGCAGCCTGTTCCAGTGCTCTGTCACCCTCACTGTAAAGAAGTTTTTCCGTGTATTTGAACGGAACTTCCTATGTTCTAGCTTGTGCCCATTGCCCCTCGTCCTGTCACTGGGAACCATTGAAAAGAGCCTGGCTCCGTCCTCCTTAAACCCACCCTTTAGATACTTGTAAACATTAATCAGGTCCCCCCTCAGCCTTCTCTTCTCCAGGCTAAAGAGTCCCAGCTCTTTCAGCCTTTCCTCATAAGGGAGGTGCTCCAGTCCCATAATCATCTTGGTTGCCCTACGCTGGACTCGGTCCAGTAGTTCCCTGTCCCTCTTGAACTGGCGAGCCCAAAACTGGACACAGTACTCCAGTTGTGGCCTCACCAGTGCAGAGTAGAGGGGGAGAATGACCTCCCTCGACCTACTGGCCACAGTCTTCCCTATGCAGCCCAGGGAATGTAGCTTACAGTTTTGTACCTAACTGTTAAAAATCATGTCTAATAACTTCCTGCTGCTTTGCACCTTACTTTTTATCTTTAATTTATATTGCTGATGGTAAATCTGTGTCTATCCCTATTGAGGACAGAAAGAAGAGCTAAAAGCCTATCATTGGTTAAAATTTTGGAAGAAATCCTATATTTGAATATTTTGTAAGAATATTGCAAACTGAACAGACTTTGTAGTCTTAGTGTATTCACTTGGATTTAATAAAGATGATCTTTCCTATTTCTTTTTCAGGCATAAGATTCTGGATATGCTCACTAAGAATCCACCTTTTACGAAGAACATGGAGTCCCCTTTATGTAATGAAGCTTTGGTAGATCAGCTTTGGAAACTGATGAATTCAGGTTGGTTTTTGGTTTGGTTGCGGTTTGGTTGTTTTGGGGGTTTTTGTGTTGTAAGGTTTTTTGAAATAAGTGTTGAAGACTTGCTTCAGAATGTTGCCAAGAGCTCTCTTAGTTTCGATAGTTAGAAATTGAAAATTCAGTCTCAGAAGTTCAATGTCACGCATGTACCTCCAGAACTTTCTCAGTGACACAGGGTACCAAACCTCCTTGTTTTTCGTTATTTTGTCTGCTGCTGCAGTGTGCTTTGATGTACTTTGGCATAGAATGATTCTTTGACCCAGATTTTGAAAGCAAATGTTTCCTCAAATGATGATATCTGTGATACCTTTTTCTTTATAGTTTGCTTTAGATTAGATAGTCTCTCTTTGTCCCCTTTTACTAAACTCTGAAAGAATATGAGAGGATAACATTTGTATAGATAATTTAAATGAGATTTTTAGAAGTGTATTATAAATCTAAGACTCAATTTGCCTTGTGTGATTAGGAAAGATCCTAATGAGAGAAGGGCTTGCATCTTTACCATTGACCTGGTTTTCGTTACTGAAGCAGTTTTATCCAGTCCTGACAAACTGCCCTTTAACATCTGGCACATTACTACATTGATTACGTATAAACGTTTATATAGCTTTTTTAGGTCATTGAAGGCTGTCTGTTCTCTGTGTATCATTATTTTTAGTGTTTAAAAGTTTACAGCTACGCTCCAGGGGCTGAAGTGGAGAGACTACTAGTAGTTCAGTTTTGTAGGATTTGCCAAGTGTCAGGCACGGAAAATAAACAATTTTGATGTTCCCATCAGAGAGTTTGTTTTTCCTTTTTCTTGAGAGAAGAGCGCGTGCGGTGTTACTTACAACCATTACCTCTTTTTGCAAGTAACAAATAGGGTATACATTTTTATTATGATTCATGGGGCTTTAAGTACTTAAATTTCTATGCATCGGGATGACATAATGTTTCAATTTATTTTCTGTAAGGGATAACTGCAGCATTCCAGGGTGCCTTGGAAAAATGTTTCTTAATGTGAGACAAGTTAGTAGCCAGGTTTAAAGCTGCATGATTCTAGACTCATGAGTTGCTTTCTTTTAACATAAGCACATGCAATATAAAACAGACTCTGATGGAAATCTGTAATCTTTTTCTTTTTTTTTTTTTCCCCTGTGTTAATCTGCCTTAAATTGATAATGCTCACAAATTCCAAAGGTTGCAGAGAAATTCAGCAACCAATTGTGTTTAAGCTTAGCTGTTCCACTGGAAAAAGAGAGAGATACTGAAGGGCAATTCATCATGTAATTTTAAGATGTACTAGTTTAAGAAGTTTAGTAAATTATTTATAGTTTTAAAATTAATATTTGTGAATGTGTCATTCTCTGGACAGTATTTTAATGTTAGAAATGTCCAGATTAATATTCATATCCCTTTCACTTGTAACTAGGCAAGTGTAGGTACAGCTAAGCATATGCAAAACAGTATTTAGCCCCATGAAACTTACAGGGATAGATCTTGTAATTTTATTTTGTGCTAAGTCTTGCACAGCCACATTAACATGGCAGTTGGCACATCTGTGTCTTGTTTACCAGATACAGTTCTATTCCTGCTGTGGAACAATATGTTCAATAAACTTGCAATCAGTCAAGAGCTGGGCTGAGTTAACACCAGAATCGCTGTATTTGCAGCATTGCACCAGATGTTCGATGTCTTTCTGGTGCGATTGGTGCCAAACGTGCTTTGACCATTTGTGTATGAAGATATAAAAGCAGCACACAGTTTGCAGTGAAAAAGAAAATTGATGCATTGCTTTGTGCAATAAGAATACATATCTCCATTATGAATACAAATTAAAGTATGGAGTATCCAGTGAAGTATGTGACGTAGTGGTGATATCAAAAAGCATGTTTCTGCATTGCTGGTTTGTGTTATCAGTGCAGTTTCCAGAGGTTACAGTTCTCAGTCAAGCTTAAGGCTCCTACCCTATTTCATGGAATACATAGGCAAGTGTGACCAAATCCATTGATAGGGCAACTCAGTTTGGTAACAAAACATTCTATTTAATTGTTGCATAGTAAAAATAAAAGTGAAACTTTAAGAATAAAAGCATATGGTTGTGATTATTTTCCTTTTATTTTTCATTATGTTGTTATAGCACTTAGTTTCCCAGCTTTGTTCTATGAAACATGCCTGGCTTACAACCCAAACAACTTAAAGCCTTCCTTTTAAACTGGATGTGTCAGGTGAGTTTGAGTCAGTAGGAGGTAGGAATAATGAGGGAAGTGTATCTTAAGCAAAGAAAAAGTCATACTCTGGTGGATCCAGATTGCTTAAACTGTCTTATTTGTGGGGGAGAAGAAGATTGTATCTCTGTATTAACAATAATCTCTTTTGGACTTTAGGAACTTCACATGACTGGAGATTACGATGTGGTGCTGTGGACCTCTATTTCACACTTTTTGGCCTCAGCAGACCTTCTTGTTTACCATTACCAGAGCTTGGACTTGTTCTTAATCTGAAAGAAAAGAAGGCTGTACTTAATCCAACGATTATCCCCGAATCAGTTGCAAATAATCAGGAACCTGTGAATAGTACTAACAATCACGGACAGTCAGTAGGATTTCAGAACACCGTAAGCACAAACCATCTGCATACGTCCCATTCAGCTGGCTCTGAGTCCTTGCATTGGTTGCTGATTTAATTTTGTAATGTGTTCAAGCTTCTCATGCTTTTACCTAAGCTACCTTGATACCTTGTTACTCTTTATTCCTTTCACTTGAAAAACTGGCATATACCGTAACTTTTTTGACTTTTTTTAAAACTGCTTTGCATAGCGTATGCAAGCTTTTTACTTGTTTTTTCTAGTCTCATCATTTCTGTTCTTTATAAAACTTTACTTTTTCTGTATTGCTTATGAGACATGAAGTGATTCACAGAAATGTTTGATGCTGTGATGAAAACTTTTTTTCATTAGACTAAGAATATTGCTTATAGGCAAGTTATGCAATTTTCCAAAACAAAACCTTTTATAAGTAAATTTATTACACCTTAAAATACATAGATATACCTCTTTTTAAACAACTTTAAGAGATGTTAAAGTTGGAACTTTAGCACATCTTTATTGAACACTTAAATCCGACTCCTTAGCACTGTGCTCTGAAGGATTTGTAACAACTTCTGAAAAATCACATACATTAAGTTTGATATCTTTCTGGCTTTGGAGGCTTCAGTCCATTGTGTAGTTAGAAAGCTATTCAAGCTTACAAGCTATTCAAGTCATAACTTTTCTTAAGAATAACCATCACTGCTGCAAGACCAAGTCTTTTTGTTGGACAAATTTAATTATGAGGGGAAGGGGGGACAGTGTAAGGAACGGGAAGAGGACAAATTTAATTACGAGGGGAAAAAACTCAACAGACACGGAAACTATGAGTAACGTCCTTAACAGTTTCAAAAACTACATTTGATTGAAACTGCTTAGGAGAAGATCCTGAAAGAGAATGTGAACGTGTTGTTAGCACATTTGGCACTGTTTACACCCTTTTAAATGAGATGGTTCACTGTTCCTTTATCAATCTCATAGTTAATTTCTAAATCGTTTTTATTCAGAAGTATACTGAGAGTGCAAATTATCACAGTACTGTGCAGACTGTTTCCAGTAGGGGGAGAAAATTATGATGGAGTCCAATATCATTAGAGCTATCCTACATCTTTCCAGAATATGTAGCAAGTCCTAGTTTGCTGTGCACAGACATCAGAATTAAATAGCAGGAGACATTTTGTTGGCAGAATTTTAGGCTGCAGTTCAGTGACCATCCAAACCTTTTTAGCAGCCAGACTACCTCAAAAGATTTTGTCTTAACTCTTCTTTTTCTTATACTGTTCTCTCCCTTACGCTAGCACAGTTGTTGTTGCTGCATAGTGAGCTGGATCAGGGGAGGATCTATTTGAAAAATGCCTTTTTTTTTTTTTTTCTTTTATATCAGTTTCCTGGTGTAGTTCATCATGTAGTTATGCAAATCCTTGTGGTGGCTCAGGACAGATATGTGTAAGGAAGGGGAAGAGGCTGCTTCTTTTAGCAGCAGTACTGGTTTACACTACTCTGAAAATGCATCATTAGTATAAGCCTCAATTCACACTTCATCCCTTGTATCTTCTCCTATGCCTCATCTCCATCCTCCTACCCCTTACTTTGTTAAGGTTAACATTTAACCTTAACATAGGTTAATAAGGTTACCTTACCATAAGGTTACCATTAACTCGCCCAAAATTCAGGGAACTGGTTTTCCTTTTAAAAAAACCAAACCAGTAATAGAAAGCAAAGGCTGCTTCTCATATCAGCCAAAGTTTATCCAGAAGTGTTTCACAACAGCAGTGTGTTGGCTTAAATAATAGGGATGAAAAAAGGGAAATATGTATTTGGGGGGAAAAAAGACTTAACCGGTGATAGAATACATCAGATTAACTAGATTCTTTAAAGCAGACTGTATATTCTGAGAGCATAAACATGTTAAAATCGGTACTAATAGACCTGTAGCATTGAATTTGCTGAGGATGCTAAAAATTACCCACTTGAATTTGAATTGTTCAGGGCACGAGTTTGTGGGGCTACAGTGCCCTTTGTAGAACAGAGGAAGAACAGTTTAGTGGAGCAGCATGTGCTCTTGAGAATCTACGATACGGCTTTTATCTAGTTTTTAGTATATCTAGTTTTTAGTGGACTTTTAATTATGTTTGCTTCCTTAGGTACTTTATTTTTCCTTCTATATTTTGTGTATTGGGCTTCTTGAAACCACTTGTCTCCTGTTTTAATGACTCTATGTGTAACTTCGTAGACTCTTCTGCTATTTTTATATTCCTTTGACCCTGTTTTTGTTGATAATCTAGGTAATTTACAAAACAGTTTAACTCTTCTTAGTAAACATTGTTGTGAAATCAAAAAGACCCCACCCCATGTTATATATAAGTGCTTGTTATGATTTGTATTCAGCAAAGTAAGCATTAGCTTTTAAAGCTAACTAAAAGAAGATTTAGCTAAATCTCCTGTGTAGATCAGAGGCTATCACAGTTTTTCAACTGAGATTTGGACTGAGGAGAGTCTGCAAGGCACAGATTTATAGAAAGGCTATTCAGAGGCAGCAAATGTTGTTGCACACCAACAGTACCATGATTGTGAGAAGGGACAGAAAAGATGCCAATGCTAGATATGCAGAGGGAGCAGGGACAGAAGTAAAGAGAAACTATGTTTGTAGGAGAGGTTGGCACAAATCCATACAGGGTTTTAGAAAATACTTTTTGCCAGAACTACAGGGAAAACTTTGTTCAAATCACCCACTTTACTCAGAAGTGTTTTCAGCTATCAGGTCTCTTTTAAGCTGAAACATGGCTCTTGCTATCTTCTAATTTTGGTCTTTTAATGCTGCTTCAGGAGGATGATCATCTTATTAAGGAAACAGCATCCAGCATTTCTGGTCATCAGCAGGGGGTGAAGAGGAAGGCTGATATGCCACTCGGGTCTCCATTGGAGCCAGGGCAAATACTAGAGAAGAATGAAGACAGTAAAGTCAAACTCAAAATCAGAGTAAGAAATGGAAATTCAACTTGCACAATATGTAGGGTGTTCAGAATAACAGCAGTGGCTTCTGCTGACTTCCCTTAAAGCTGTGTTCAAACAAAAGACATGTTGTGTATATGTGTACAGTAGCTGTTACGCTTACTTTGGCAAAATCATTTCCCATCAGATTCTTCATTGGCTGGCAAGAACTAAAGTTGACAGCTAATGCTCTTGTTCACACAGCTTCACGGTAAATTAGAAAGAAGACACAACACTGACCCTTTTTAATTTTACTGAATTTTTATTCCTTTGCAGTGGTAGATATCACTTCCTTTCCCTCTCACCCCCAATTTACCTCAGAAATAAAATATTTTAAGATATGTGTAGTGATATTTCTATGAATTATTAGCATCTGCTTATTTTTTTTCCTGATATCTTAGTTCTCAAACTCTCAAGAAGAGGAGGAAATTGATATGGACACGGTTCATGACAGTCAAGCCTTTATTTACCATCATTTGAATATGTTGGAGAGGCCATCCACACCAGGTATGAGTAAATTTATTTGCAAAATGATAGTATGAATTTTTCAACTGTTTCAGTTGTGGGGACTTTTTTTGCTACTGCTTATTCCTGTACATGCAATGCTGGTAAGTGTTAAATGTTAACTGAATTCAAGAAAGTATGTAAAGGGTGTGTAAAAACATTTCTTTAGCTTCCAGTATATTTATAGATAACTGTGTACATGTGTGTTTTCATACATATCTGAGTAAGGTAACTATGTATTATTGTGTTTATAAAAGTGAAAAGCTAAGAAATGAATAACATAAAGCTGAAATACAACCACATGAGCAATTACGTAAAACTTATTTGATGTAGTTGTCATTGAGAAAGTAATAATTTTTAAGATTAACTTTAAAAAACATGTCAAGACTATTCAGGTTAAAAAAGAATCTCTAATCTTCATGATTTATAACATAACATTAGTAGTTAAAAAACATGCAGGCCTCAAAGATGCTTAGAAGGGCTTTTTGAAGCTGAAAAGATTGCATCTATGAGTACAATGGTTTAATTTCAATCACTTTTCTGTTACTGCTTCTCTTAATATCTTTTTCATAAAATATTTGGCAAAATTTCTTCTCAAAGAATAGTTTTCTTAAAAACCTTAAGGCAGGCTGAACTTCATTGATGAACTTCCACCTTCTTCGTTTATCTGTCACTAGCAAAGAAATTCAGTGGTTAGTCTCATTTCCTCAAAATATTTTAACCACATTTCTTAAGTTTAATTCCAGAATGTGCCAGTGGAGCTAAGCTGAGGTAGTGTGGCTGTGTAAGAAGCATTTTGAGAGATCTTCGATACACATCCAAAATGAGGTTTTAGGGTTGCAATACTGCAATGCTTAAAAGTGAAGTATTTGGCCTTAGAAGTAGGATTCAGAGTAATTACGCTCTTGCTTGTTTTTCTGTTTTTATCCAGTGGTTGCCTAATGTAAAACAGAAGTAGACCTTAGCAGCAGGAACTGGAACGTTGGTTCTGTCCTCAGTGCCCTGGGTCCTGAGCTGCGCTGACAGGCGACCTCAATTGCGTTCCCTGTGACCTGGCAATTTAGTGGCCCCATTTAAGAGAAGGGCTGGTGGATGTTCCTGCTCTGAGTATCCTGCTGAGGCTGGTGCCTTGGTGCTGGCTGGGGGTGTGGAAACTGTAGGCTCATACTCCCTTAGGGCCTAGGACTTACGTTTTTACTTCTTTGGCAGATGCTCTAGCCACTAAGGGGTTTTGTTGTTTTGTTGTTTGTTTTTGTTTTTGTTTTTTATAAAAGGTAACTGCTGTCATTGCTCAGCTACAAATTAAGTTCATGTGGGGACATAAAACACAGGGAGGTCTAGTTTCTGGATTCCAGATGGCCTTTGGTTAATGACATGTGCCAGCTCCACCAGGATGGATTTGTTGTTGGATACATAGAGTAGCAAAACTCACAACTTTTTGCCTAAATCATAGGCATTTCAGCAGAGCGAAGGAGAAGGCTTGCATATAGGTTGCTGTCATGAACTTAGGTGCCTAATTCCACACAGCCTTTAAACCTCTCAGAGCTGCTTTGAATTTTGTCCTCAGTATTATCGTCAACCATCACATTTCTGTTACAGCAAAGAATGACATATCCAGGGCATGCAAGTGTGAAGCTGATCCGCTGAGGATTAGTATTTATAACTCTTACGTGATATTTTGCAATGAATATTTTTTTACTAGATTTACACACTCTATGGAATATAAAGTCAAAAAAACCCAAAAGTCTGCCAAATACTTCACAAATGGGACTTACGGGACCCTCTGTACGCCAGCTCTGTGCTCCAGGACTGTTGCATATTCAGTTTCCACTAGAGTTCAGAAAGGGTAAGGTCTGAGCGGAGTAATGGCCAGTTGACTGCTGCTTTTGTAGACCTACAGCAGACAGAAGCTACTTTGAGTTTCACTTGTGTGCAGAGTGACCTTCTCACCTCTGCCGTTTAGGCATTCAGCACACTGCAATACATTTTCTTTCCTAGGTAATAAATGAGACAAATCCTGGGGTTTGCTACAGAATTCATTTTAAATAATAAGCCTTCGAAAAGCATTATTTGGAAACACTTCAGATTAATTTAATTTTCTTTGGTTTGTGTGGTTAGAAACAGCTCCACTTCAGATATTCTTTGCTTCTAAAATTTCACCTGTTTCTTATTCATAGCATTTTTCTTAGAAGCAGAGATGTATGAATTTCAGACCGAGTAAACGAAGACAGTTCAATCTTTAGGAAATGGCATACTTCTGAGAAGAAATGCCAAACAGATGGGGAAGAATAAAAGCATACGTAAATAAAATTGTTCGCACATAGGAGTGTTCTGTTTTACAAAGGAATTGCGGATAATATTTCCTGAGGGGTTTTGAGTTTTTGCAGCAATGACGGAGGATGGGCGCACTTCAGTGAGTGATTATTGTGAAATAGATTGACAACAGGTTCTGAAATGGTCTCAGTATCTTGTTAGTAAATCGTAAGATCTTGTATCTGCCTCAGTTCTGTGACTCTTACTTGGAACGCAGTGAGCTCTTAGTCCATACTCAGTTTTCCTCTCACAGCTGTGGGTTATGTCCCCACATGTCACATGAAGTGTTAGGTCATCAGCCAAACACAGCCTGCGAACAGCAGCTGCCAGGAGGAGGTTCATGTTGGGTCTAAATTGTGCTGTATCTGTGTATCTCTTCTTTTTTTACACCCCCCACACCACCCCAAATGGTAACTTGGATTTGTTCAAGTTGTTGTAACCCCCATGAAGCCAGGAAAATATTATTTTTTGTTTAAAACCTTTTTTTTCTATATGCTTCTGCTCATAGACGTGAAAGGTTAGGGTTGAGACATACTGCAAAGGCAAGAAAAGAATTCTTGTACTGCAACTCTTGCAGGATTACAGATTTCAGTACTATAATTACAGCACCTTTCATAGTTGTTCATATAGAAAATGTTTTAAATCCTACTAAAGGATCATGTGTACGATAATAGAACTGTGGACTCCGGTAGTTATAAGGGATTCTGAGCATTTTTCAAGAAGTTATTTAAACAAACAAAACATCAGTTGTGAACTGCCTGAAGAATGCTGTTGATTATTCATCTGCCCTAAGGACTAGAAACATGGTAGCCTCCTTTGAGCCTCTAAAGCTGTGCAAGGTCACGTTTCTAATGCAAGACCAGATTTTTATTTGCTACTAAATCATCAAGAATAGTAGTAATGCTCCCTACTCTTATCTAAAGATCAAAAGAATTTCAAGATCAAATTTTGTGTAAGCAGTAGGTTTAAACTCTCACTTCAGGCTGTAAGGTGACTTGTCGTGCATTGTTGACTTCAGTGAAAGCAGATTAAGATACACTTCTTTATTTAGTTTATCCTTTCACATGAGTGAGATATTAATACTTCAAAATTAACCTTGAAAAAGTTCTGCTGTATGTGTCAGTGGTTATTGAATGGCCTGTACTTTTCTACTTCCAAAATAAATGCCTGGCTGTAGCCTGTGTGATCTAGAAGTTACACATCATTATGGCTTAACAGGTCATCACTGATAAACATTTAATTAGAATTTTCCCAACTATTTTTGGTAGTTTGATAGTTGATACAAAGCAGTATCCAATTCTCTCTTCTCTTTATTTCTACAAAAGAAAGAAAAAGTAAATATGGCCATGTTCTCTCTGTGCCCTGGCAGCCCTTTTTCTGATCACATTCAGGAGCAGTGGGGCTTTGTGGACACATCCTGAGCATTCCAGCTCACATCGGAAAAAAATCTTTGGCCATTGTATTAATCCATTTGTTGTTTTCCAGGATAATCAAACTGGAAATTTCCACTGCTGACCTTGTTGGTCACTGTCTTTACCATGTAGATGTACATGAAACTTGGAAGGTCTAGGCTACCCTCATACATGTTGATTGGATTGTGGTCTTGTTTATCACATTTACTGTCTGCAGTTTCAAGAAATAATGGTTTAACTGGATTGAATTGTTTCTGGAATGATTTGAAACTGGATACAGCACGTACTTCCGTAAAGTGTAGAGTGAAACTACTGTAGTTACGATGTTTAAACAGTACATTGGAGCCTGTGGTGCAAATCACTGCATTTCAAGCGTGAATACAGTAGTTAATAGGAATTCAGTCGGAACTGTGTAAAAAGTCTGGTCCTCTGCAGCTCAAGGGAATTACCCAAGTTAGCGATAGGAGCAGCAGTACCTCAGTGTTCAGCCATTAGTTAGTGGCTCCCTGTTAAAAAGCATTACTGAAGCATCAGCACACAGACGAATATATAAACGAACGCTTCTCGGATACCACTGACAATGATGGATTTTTGCTTCACTTTTTAAGGAGGGAAAAGCTGTTAGAACTGTTCTGTTCGACTGTCCTTTAATTACATACAATATTAACATAATATCTGTTTGATAGTATCCATTATGTTGGATACAACACATATGTTGACTTTATTACCTAAAATATAACTGCTTCCAAACTGGTAACTCATAGGCTCTGAGGTTCTGTAGATACTTTTGCCTCACTGAAATAGTATGTGGTTAATTGTACCCTTCGTAAGGAAGGGTGTTTTCAAGTGCTTTATCCTAAAGTGCATGAAAGCACTTTAAAGAAACATAAGCTCAGCATATAAAGTGACAACATAAATGAGAATTGCATCAGTGCATGGCTGCAATGTGTCAACTACATGATTTAATAAAAGCAACATAATATTGTAGCTGTGACTGTCTCTGAGAAAACAACTGAGCGTTCTCAAACCCCTAAGATGGATAAGGCTGGCAACGAAATTTTCAGGTGGACTACCTGAAGCTGTTAGAGGCACCAGGTATTCTGAATTGACCTACTGATTTAAATGTTCTTTTTCTCTACAGTAGGGAATACTCTAGAATTTTTGAGAACATTAAAGTAAATATAGTAAAAGTAACACCACAGTTAAGCTGTTATTTTAATGTAAGGACAAAGTTAAATGAAAGCAAAATGAGGAAATTAGTAAAACTGGTTAAAAGTATATTTTAGTTAAATCACCAGCTCATCTTTACAATACTTTAACGGAGGCTATCCTTTGGTATAGGTATAAGGACTTATCTATCTGGATATAAATCCCACTAAAAAATATGAAGCCAAGTGAATTGGTAATTGGAACTAGTCAAGTTTTTATGTTGGAGCCAAATTAACTGATTTATTTAGCACATCCTCAGAAAAGTTTTGGGTGGTTTTGTTTTTGTTTTTAACTAGACCTTTACTTCTCACTCTCAAACTTTAAATTTTGTCATATGGTCCTTAAAAGAACACCCTATTAGACCGAAAATTGGTAACTTTTTTTCAGAGAGATATAATTTTGAAATTCTGCTTCTTAAGACAAATGACAGGACACTCGCACTCTGGAAGTTTGGGATTATTTATGCTTGGTGACTTTCTGTGTGTGCTTTGTTGATGGTGCAACAGATGCATAAACACAGCATTAAATAAACAAATAGTGTGTCTTAGATGTTTCCAGGGTAATATTAAAAAAGAAAAGCAGAAATAAGGAAAAACAGGGTAATTGTCAGAACAGTTTTTAAGATCTTTTCAGCTTTTTTTAGTGTTTTCTCTTTAGAGAAAAAGCTAGCCAGAGCTACAGTTCAACTGCTAGGCAAAGAGAGTGCATTATTTTTCTCATTAGCAACCTTTCTTTGGGTTCTGGGAGAAATACAGTAAGTGTTCGCATGCTTGTGTTGGTGTCCCCTTCTTCCCAGAGGTGGTCGGCATCAGGTTCTGGAGCACCCGCCTCTCCTCAGCTGAAAGACTGGACCCATGGGCCTTACCCTTTGCTGTGATTTATGAAGTTGTTTTCTCCCTCTCTGACATTTGGATAAATCAGGGTGCGAATGGGGTCATTTTTAACAAGTATCGATTTGGAAAAGTCCTACATAAGCCAGCTGTTTTAAAAAATAGATTGTGCATGCGAAGAAACAGAGACTTGTAAGTCTGTCGTGTCCCACGACACGTCACACAAAATCAGAAATGTAAGAGAGACCATATGGAAGATCTTATGAAAGTTTGTTGGCGTGTTAAAGTCTCAAGTTACATGTTCCCAAATTGTAAAGGTTCAATAAATAAGAGTAAAATAAGTAAAACACTGTACCCAACAACATTGGTTGATGTTCATGCACCGATGATTCTCAAAATGATTTGTCCTGGATAATTGATGAACAGGATGATATAGTTATCTGACAGCAATTTTTCTTGTGACAGAAAATGTTACTTTAAAGCTTATCAAGATCCTGAACCCTTTTCATTCTAAAACTAAACTATGAGATCTGTGGGTAGTGGGTTGGAACTAGATGATGTTTAAGGCCTCTTCCAACTCTAACTGTTCTATGATTTTGTTCTCTCTCATGATATCTACAGCATTTGTATCAGTCCCAGTGACGAGGTGTGCACATAGTTTCTGAGCTTTGTCCTGTGGGTTAGTAATTGTGTCTAATTTTAAACACGTACCCAGTCAGCTGGAACACTGCAAAGCCAATAATTACATTGGAATCTCCACATCCCAAACAGAAGGAGATCCAAGTGGATAGACACGCGTATGTGCATTTTCTTCCAAGGAATGCTACTAACCACTTCAGAAGCGAGCTCCTGGGCTCACCCTCCACTTTTTGTGTGTTTCTGTGATTTGAGAAACCCGGGTTCCAGTCCTGCTCCCTCCGCCAGGAGGAAGTGGGTTCCCTGCAGGAAGAGGGAGTGCTCCGTGCCTCCTTGCAGCAGTCCTGCTATCCCTGTTGACATGAGGATGATATTAATGCCCTGGAAAGCAACTCCTCTGTAGCGTTGCTTTTCTAGTTTGGCAAGATCCTGGCATGGGCTTTAAGTAGATCTTAATTAAAATGAAGAAGTGTTCTGCAAGTTTAATGGTGAATTTTACAGGTACAAAGCTGTAAAATTTTTTATAGACCTTTTACATGTCTGTCCATTTTACAGACAACTGAGTTCAGTAGTCTGTGTACATTCTTTCTGAGACATCGTCCAGGATCAATATATTTGATTCCTGATTTCAAAGCGCTCTTTAACAGTAGGAGGAAATTTTCTGGATAGTTGTTATTTTTCATTTAAAAAACCAACAGATTATAGCTATCATTGACCTCTATGAAGGAAGTGTATGTGTACTCCTAGTACCGGCTCAGTAAATGTAGATTTTTTTTTTTTTTTTTAATGACGTTCTTTCATTTCGTATTGACATTTGTGACATATTACGAATATTGACTGCCTCCTTAAGCATTAAAGTAGCCCTTGAGTTGCAGTTGGATCTAATGGCCCGAGTCAGATATGCCCCTTTTTCCACCGTTTTTTCTTCTGTTTCATGGCTGGTTTTGCATGCTTGCAACTGCTAAGGAAAATTTTCTTACTTGTTGAAAAGCTGTATGCTCTAGAGGAATGAGCTCAGGTTATGGGGATAGATTTAGGTACAGGTAGGAGTTCCTTAACAGAAATATAGTTGAAAATTGTTAAATTGTGAAGCAATCTTTTTGCATCAAATACAGTATACTTGCATGCTGTCTGCATTGTCAAGAACTGCTTCAGGTAACAATGTAAAAAAGTTGTAACTGCATTGAAGTCAACAAGTGGAAGTTTTAATTTGTGTGCATATCTTCTATCTGCCATCATATGCGTAAAAAAGTAAAGTAGTTGTGAGTTCTAACAATAAATCTTTGCATTGATAACATGAGCTTGCTACTGCACAGTTCTGATGAAATAAAAATTAAAGTTTTTTTTTTAAAAAAATACTTGTATATTAGAGATTTTAAGTCTATAGGAAACTATTGTACTCTAGTCTAGCCTCCTTCCTAACATCAGCAGAATTTTATGTGGCACCATATTCACATCTTGCAGTCGACCCTAAACATATTTCTAGAAGACATCACTTCTGCTGTTTAAGACTTTAAGCGATAGGGATTCCACCATGTCCCACAGTAAGTCATTGGTCATCCTCACTGTAAAAATGTTTTGTATTTCTATTCTGACTTCTAAACACTGCTTACAGATGTAGGTTTTGTTATTTCCAGCCATATTTAAAAACAAACAAAAAACCAGAACAGCTGTACTGTCTAGAAACTTTCCTATAGATGTGCTTGATTGAATCAGTTCTTAATCTTTTGGATAAGGCTAGAAAGATTGCTTGGAAATCTTTCTTGGTGCTTGTTTGTCATACTACAGGGAGCTGGCTCTTCAGACTTCCAGGAATCATTACCATAGGCCAGTCATTCTGGCCTTTAAAGATACAAAACCAACCAACCAAAATGATGTACTGGGAAAATATCCATTTTCAAATATACAGAAAAAGATAATTACAAAGCCCAACGTTTATAGCAGCTGTGAAGAAAATCCATTTTAAGTAATACTTAATGGAATAGCTGCCTTCAAAAATCTGATGGTGCTTTTCTACATTTGCCTAGTAGTTAAAGCACATTCTTGCAATGTAAGTGATTTGATTCAATTTCTGTCTAAAGGAATTTGAGCTTTCCTGCCTTCCAGTGTTTGCCCACATTAAGATGTTATTCTTAGATTATTGCCCTTTAATCCCTACTATTGAAGCTTGTGTGAAACAACAAAGTATTAAATGAGCCAAAGAGAGAATGAGAAAGTGAACCAGGGATTAAGAGATCACGGATCAGATTTTCTCTCCTCAGATACCAGGTTTACTAAATATATAAGTAGTTCTAGTGCATTTGTGAAATATATACTTGATAAAGATAGTATAATTGTCTTTATTGGAATTTGCTATTTGTTTAAGAACAAAACTTTGTGTAATCTTTCAAATAGGCTAATAGGTTGTAAGATGCAATCTTTGGAAAAAGCAGTTTAATTCTTCTGTTCACTATCAAAAAGTTTGTATGTTCTTGCAGGGAGCTTTAGCTCCTGACTAATAGGTGTTCACATCCCAAAATTGCACTTTAATTCATGCCAGTTCTGCGCTATCATAATTTTCATAAGCAGTTAGATTTTTATTATTCATGGTATAGTGGCCTTCCTACTCTGTTTAAAAATGAATTTCTGGAAACTAGTATAACTTGCAGCTCCTTAGCTCTCTACAGTTCCTAATTTTCTGGGATACTTTTATACTTTTGAGGGAGGAAGGAGTTCGTCTGTAAAAAGTGTCAGTAGTATGGGAGCTTTAATGGCATGTCCAGAGCCTTTTCTGAAAAAAAAAAAAACAAAAACAAACCAAAACCCAAAAACCAAAACCAAAAACAACAAAAAACCCAAAAACCCCCCAAACCCCAAAAAGCTAATGGTACAAGTATAGTAACAGATTCTGTGTTTGCATGTTTAAAGGATAATGTAGGTTTGATCTAATATTTCAGAATTTCTTATGTTTCAAAAGAATGCAAGTTAAACATTTATTAATCCCACTATATCCATTTTTTTAGGTAAAGAACAGTCTTCGGGAGAGATGAACATGCACCCGGTCTCAGCAGCGCCGATGTCTGTGTTTAGCAAAGAATCAAACTCCTCAAAACATAGTGATCACCATCACCATCACCACCATGAGCACAAGAAAAAGAAGAAGAAACACAAGCATAAGCACAAGCATAAACATAAACATGATAATAAAGAAAAGGAAAAGGATCCCTTTGCTTTCTCTAACAGTCCAGCCAGTGCACGATCAATCCGTTCCCCGTCACTTTCAGACTGATGTCGGTGGCTTCTCTGGAGTTGAACTTGCAATATTCCCTGAATACTTAGAAGGATGTATATAACTAAAGCTTCTATCTTTTTTTATGGAAATAAGAATATGTGAATTGCCTTAGCAATTCAGAAGCTCTGCCACCATCCTTGTTTGAAGCCTTCTATTTGCATATGCGGTTGTTGAAATAATCTGATTCAAAAAATATGTTTTATGATTCTGAGTCATTTTGTATTTCACTCTTCTCCACACCCCTCACACTTTTTTCCATTTTAAACAAAGAAAACAGCCCTTTATGTGAGGGCCCCGTGTCCACTGGCAACCCCCTGCACATCGTGCTGACCATGTGTACTGCCAGAATCAATTATGTTTTAATCCTTTGAAGAATGTTATGAGGCAGGGTATGTTTTAAGCAGAAGCCAATTGCCAGACCTTTGGTGAAGTGCTGTTTCCAGCGTAGTATTGTATAACCAAGCGTAGACCTCCTGAGAAGACAGGGATTTTCTGTAGTCTACAGTTGAGCTGTTTCTTGCTTTAACCATTGCAATGTAATGTCAGAATTTTAAGAACAGTATACGGAACATTTGCCTTTTTCAGGTACTAAAACTCTTCAAAAATTCCAAGCTGCTTTTAAGCTGCAGGTATTTATTATGAACATGACCCTTCGAATATAATGACATTCTGCAATTATGTTTTTGGAATTTTAGCAAAATGCTTAATGCATGTTTTGTCCTGTAATCAGGCTTTTAAAAATCCAATAAAGTTTGCAAATTATTTTGACAGAGGCAGATTTTTTTCTTCAAGCTTGACATTGGAATATAATTCTGAAAGATGGCTTTGCTAAAAGTAAAAAAAATATTTTTGAAAAGCTTAAAAATTAAAAGATTGAAAAAATATATATTTCCTCCTGCTGAGGGGTGGTTTTTTCAGAAGCGTTCTATACGATCAGCTCATGAATCCACAGGAGAAATACATTAGTAGATTAACCTAGGTCTGGGACTTTGAATGACGGATACATTTAAATTTCTTCAGCTGTGTTTTATGCAGTGTACTCTTTACATCCAGCATTTTTTTTTATTTAAAAACTTAAGTTTTTAGAAGTTTTGATAATGGAGAGAAATCATCTCTGCCACTTTTTATGTGTTTTCTTTATTTGTGTGTAGAGGCAGGGGGTTTATTTCCATGCACTGGTTGACTTCTGTTGCCCAGAGTTCACTTCACGTTTAGCTTTCTAGAAGATGGTATTCGGGTTAAACGTTTTTTAAATTTTTTTTTCCCAAATTCCTGTGTGAGACTGATTCTCCTTCTTAGGGTAAAGAGAGAAAGTTCAACAGGGACCCAAGAAGACTTTTTTAAGCCATATTCTATTTCATGAAAGTTAATAAATACTTTTATATTATATACCTGCTGTTGAATCCTGTAGTTTTTGTAATAACAAATTATCTGTAGAATGGAAAGCTGATAGACTGAGGTGTTTTGTAATACGCATATACTTTGTTATTCAAACGCCATATGCCTTTATTACTGTTGTGCTACTAGTTGTGCTAATCGTTGTACTCGGAACACGTGTTAAGGTGTATTTGGGCTGGATTCGGGCGTGCTGGACCTGGGCAGCGTCGCAGCCTCTCTCCTTGGGGGATGTGGTGCCCATCTGCTGCCACGCCAGCAGCTCTTCGCCCTAGGCGAAGCCCACCTTGGTGGGATCTCTTTCCTCTCTGCAGTGACTGTGAGCTCTTACAGCTTAGATGAGCTGAAGGTGCAGCAGGAAGAGGACACCCAAGCGTGGGTAGAAGGAGGAACTGATGTGTGTTGGGTAGACCAGCCATGTGTGCAGCTCAGTTTGCCACCTCTCTTGGGCCAGCGGACCGTGAATCACAGGGAGAGGTGGGGAGGCTACAGCAATAGCTCCGTGGAAATATTTCTAGGTGTTTTTCCCTTGGCTAAGGAGTGAAGTAATGCTGCCAAAGGTGTTTGTGGGAGACCTGGGCTAGTAAGCAATGAAAGCTGGCATTGTTTGGGAGAGCGAAGGCAAATGCGTTTATGTTTTAAAAATGAGGTCATGGATAATTTAGGCTGGTGTAGTTTCTGCTTTTGGAGACGGGGATTTACACTCTTAGGCTGAGGGGAAACATATTGTCTAGTGATACGGGCACAGAACGGAAGCAGAGCTGTAACGTGGTAATTCCACCATCGTATATTTGGCTGTATGACTTTTAAGTGAACTATTGAATATATGTAAAGGAAATAAGTTGAAGACACCGTTAAGAGAAAATTGGAGGGGAAAAAAAAAAATCTGAAAAGACTTTTCCAGTGCAATTTCTGAGGTTATGTCATGGTTCAGAATATCCCTTAATGTGTTTGCTGGACTACAAAGTCAGTTTGAGGTCTGCAGGTGGTACGGCGTGGACAGGCAGCGCTCGCAGGCTGGCGGGTGTGCTCGCGATTCGCAACAGCTGGGCAGATTGCACAGGTGATCCTAAAGCAACAAACTAAAATTCAGTAGGAATGAACGTGAAATACTGAACTTGAGGGAAAATTAAACGCGTGAAAGCAAGCCGTTCCCCCCCGACCTTGCAAGACACAGTGAGGAAAAAGAGCGTGGGGCTGCACAGAGGCGAGCAACGTGGGGCTATGGCAAAAAGCAAAATTCACCTAAGGGTTAGCAGGAATTTTTTATGTAAGATATGTAAGATGTGAAAGCGCCAGGGATTTTGGGCAACACATTTTGAGAAATGGCTGGGCAAATTCCCCCAAATGGAAACAACAGATAACATTGCATGTAAGAAAAAAAGAAAAAAAAAAAAAAAACCAACAACAAGGGGAACTGCGTGTTCTCGGTCTAGAATAAAAGAAGTCCGAAGAGGGAACTCTCCCTTCTAATACCTAAAAGATTGCTACGAGAAATGTTTATCGATTGTTCTTGGTGTTTCCTGTGGGAAGGCAGGGATCAGCTGTATTTGCAAAAAAAGATAGTCTTGTTCAATGTTAAGATGGAAAATATAACAGGCACCTAATTGTGATGTAAAAGCTCTTTTCTTGTAGATTTTTGAGCAGCGGGTTGCAGAGGTCTGCAGGGGATGTTTAGGGGATGCTGTGCCCTGCCACAGCGCGGGGACCTCACTGCTTTAGTTCCTTTTCGTCATTCCTTTGATCTTCCAGGTTTGTCGGCGCAATTACTGCGGTGGCTCCCGGGGTGTGACGGGCACTCGTGGGAGCCTTAGGAAACAGAGGTCCTCGCACCCATTGCACCGTAGCTTGGGTTTTTCTTCTACTGAGAAATCAATTGATGACTACTTACAAGTTATAACCTGACAGCAGCTCAAGTTTAAACTTTATCTGGGCGGTGGCTTAAGCTCTTTATCCTCGCCACCTTCACAGCTCGCAGGCTGGCTGTAACCTGTGCAGTTGATTTTGGTCCGAGTTCTGAGTTTCAGTTAAGACTTCTGGTGTATAGCGCGCTGTCCTTGAAACTAAAGGAGAAATAATTGATTTAGGTGGGATAGTAACTAAATGCTGGAAGAAGACGCGTTACACATACAAAGCAGAAATGCATGTGTTGTTGAAAATGTGCAAAGAGGTCAAAGTCTGGAGATTTTATTTTGACATCTCAGTTCATGAATTCCTTTATTTTGTTCATTATAAACACTATAATGCACACAAGTGTAGGGCAAATATCTAGTATTAAAAGACCTATATGCATTTTTAATGCAGACTCTTCGTTTATCTTGGGGTTCTTTTCTTTATTTCTCAGCATAATTATAGAATAAAATGTCCATGAAGTAACTGCCGCATCCCTTAGATTTGTAGACATGCTCACGTCTCTAATTAGGATGCGGCTTCTTTCCTTGGGTGTCCGAGTAAGCCTTTGCGCTTTGGTGGGTTGGCTGCCAGGCGCTGTGGGTCTGTCCTGGAGCTGTGGGGGAAGGACAGCAGGACGCGACTTCCCCGCGTGCTTGGGTGAGCTGGTGCTCTCCTCCCAGCCTGAACTGGGCCGTCCCGTAAAGCACTGCGGCGGGCGGTGGGGTTCGTATCAGTGACAGCGAGGTACCCTCACACCGTCTGCCTCTTCAGGGTATACAAGCTGTTCAGTGTTAGTTGATTGCACATTTCCAGGAATCGGGTAATTTGTGTGAATTTTAATATAAGGAATTTTTAGTCCTGTCAATGTATTTTGAGTTCCTTAAGACAGTTAAGTCACAGAAAATTAGGAACCTGATTTTTAATGCAGCAGCAGTATTGCATAGAGGCCCTTAAAATGCACACCATAAATATGAAAGTTTGGCGTAAGATTTAACTATCTTTATCTATTTTTATATGTGTGTAAATACATATATTATTTATTAAATATATTTATATTTTGTTTCCTGCCTTTATAATTTAAAAGGCAATAATAAGATATGAGTGTCTGCACGCACGTTAAGCCACGGCAGCTAATGTATAAAGCCTGTGTTATTCCATAGTCACCTGATATCCTAAATATAGTTTTGCTAAAGGCTTTTCCAAGGTTTTATTATTATTTTTGTCCAGATAAATCTACAGTGTTAGTAACCTTTGTTGATGCAGATGAGTCAGGATTTCATTTGAAGGACTTTGTATTTTGTCGAAGCACACTTTGCCTGGTGTGAATATGAATGTTTTTGTGGTGAACATCATAAAGTGACAGCAGAAATTGAAAGTGTATTTAGCTATGTTATTTTTTTTCATTTCTGAGTAGAAGTGAAACTGCACGGGTGGCCGCTTTGGGCTGACCTAACAACTTGCCATGGGGGAAGGAGCCATTTCTCCCCCCAGCCCCTGACCCCGCAGTCCCACGTGGGACATTCTGGGTGCGAACCGGGCTCTTCAGGGGCTCCGTTCAACTCTCTCAAACTTTGGGGGAGAGGCTGGGGGGCGGCGAGGCCGATGCTGGGCTGGTGGAGCCGGAGAGTGGAGTGGGGAGAGGGAGGGCGGGGGGCGCAAGTAGGGACAAAACCCTCTTTGGCCGCAGCCGCTGATTCCTTTGGCTCCGCTGCTCCTTGCGACTTCATGCCGAGAAAACGGCACGATAGGGTGAATTCAAGTGCTTACATCTGCGCCTCTCTGGGAGTCTTCATTTTGTCGTGAGTTGGTTCAGTGAATGTTTTGAATCGGATTCGCTTTGGGAATTTTGGCAGGTCGGAGCGAGATGAGCGTGCGTGACTGGCGGTTGGTTTTTTCTTTGCTGTGTTATAAATAAAAATGGAACAGTCTCAACAATAACGGGCAAAAGAAACTCTTCAAAAATTACTTCAAAGGTCATATCAGGTCAAATAAGGCTTTTTTTAAAATTCTTTTTATTCTTTTTTATGTATTATTATTCTATTTTGTTCTATTCTATTTTACTTTTATCTACAGAATTGAATTTCAGAAGTGTTAATATGAAGCATTTTGTTCTGAAAATGCACTTTTCATTTTCTAAATCTTCCTATATCTTATAAATAAATCACACTGTAAAATCTAAGTAACGGATAAAACTTCTAAATGAAAATATGCCCTAAAAAGAAGGAAAAGGCTTGACAGCACATTAGGAATGAAAGCATTTTTCAAGACCTGATTGACTTCGCCCCTTTTCAAAAACTTATTTCTGGAAAAAAGTCCCTTCTGGAAGTTATCTGTTCCTCACCTTTCCAGGAAAAGGAGGGATGACTCACAAACTTGCTGCCGATTTAAAAGCTGTTTGAATCCATGTGAGTAACCCTCTGTTCCTGGTGGATGCTGGAAGGGCTCGTGCCAAGCCTCGCTGGGTCTGCCCGGGTGTGGGATTCAGCGCTGGACCCCAGGGGACACCGTGGGAGCAACGGAAAGGTGGCCACAGTCTTCCTTCAGCGCCCAGCTACAGCCGATGTAGAAGCCGTCCTCGACCTGTTTTTCCTTACGCTACTGGTTCTGCTCAGCTTCTAGACACTTTGTTAAATCTTTCAAGTTTGTTTAGTGCCTTAAACTTTGGCATTATAGAATCATAGAATGGTTTGGGTTGGAAGGGACCTTAAGGATCATCTAGTTCCAACCCCCCTGCCATGGGCAGGGACATCTCCCACTAGACCAGGTTGCTCAGAGCCCCATCCAGCCTGGCCTTGAACACTTCCAGGGATGGGGCAGCCACAACTTCCCTGGGCAACCTGTTCCAGTGTCTCACCACCCTCATGGTGAAGAACTTCTTCCTAACGTCCAGTCTGCATCGTTCCATCTCTAGTTTTAATCCATTCCCTCTAGTCCTACCATTACCCGACATCCTAAAAAGTCCCTCACCAGCTTTCTTGTAGGCCCCCTTAAGATACTGGTAGGCCACTATGAGGTCTCCTTGGAGCCTTCTTTTCTCCAGACTGAACAACCCCAACTCCCTCAGTCTGTCCTCATAGGAGAGGTGCTCCAGCCCTCTGATCATCCTCGTGGCCCTTCTCTGGACACCTTCCAGCATGTCCATATCTTTCTTGTAGTAGAAAAGACTTTGGTCTTTTGGTAGCTCATCTCCCACTCAGGAAATTGAATTGAAGGACATGTGGGAAGAAGGGGTTTTAGCAGTATTGGAAATATTTGACATCAGCTTTTCAAGCTGATATGAAAGTTATTGACAGTGCATCCTTGTTTTGCTAGTTCTAATTACTTAATTCCTAATTTTTCTGTACGCTGAAGAACTGGAGGTATGGAAGAAGGAAGAGGAGGGACTGAGATGATCTGTCACCACAATGAAGAGAGACTTGGAGAGATTAAAGGTGTTCCGTCAGTTCTATCACTCGCCTTCCTAAGGCAGTTTCTACTGCTTTTAGGTATTTAGCACTCACCCATGGAGTTGCTTTCATCTTCACTTGTTTTCCTCCATTATTTCTTTACCTTCAATTCTTATTCCAGCATATTGATGTAATAGTCACCTGAGAGATGTCCAAGCTTCAAGAAAGGCAGATCACTCAGAGACGTCCCCCAAAGCAGAGGGTTTAAACTGCTTTGGAGCAGGATGATGCCCTGTGCTGGGGATTTGAGTCTCTTCTCTTGTTTTTCCATCGACTGTTCCCAGCTCTGTGGCCAGCAGGCTACTACAGTTTATTTCTCCTCCAGACATAGATGTTCCTTATGGACATCGTACAGTTCCAGAGTCTGGGCAAGCATCCTTCTTACTTTTTCTTGTTCTTGGAGCAGTATGGATAGAAAATATTTCTCTATCTCAAATGCTTTTATCAAAGGATGCGGTCATTTTAAAATGTTGGAATTGATGTGTTTGTTATTGAGTACTTGACAAATTTCAAAACACTGAACACTTTCAATTGCATTAATTTTAAGACTGAGATTTTTAAAAATAGACGTTTGTTTTTACAGCGCCGAAAATCTTCCAGGTACTTAATAAAACACTCAGCACTTACAAGCTAGGACAAGACATAGAGGAGGGAAGAGAACAAAGGGGGTTTGTACGTCTCTTCAGGGAAGAGAGAAGTGCAATTGTAAGAGAATTGATAAAGGACTTCAAGGAATTGCTAGTCGACTACTGCTGTAATGTAGGAGTTATGGAAACCTAAATAAAACAGTGTGGAGAGGGCAGCTGAATGCAATACTCTTTTTTTTTTTTTTTTCAATAAAAGTTCAACAATTCGATTGGAGAAAAATGCATTTATAAAATGAAAACAAGACACTGATAACTTGTGTAACATGTTAACAGCTGCTTAATTTTTGACTGTTGTCCTTGAGCGCTGTATTCCGTAGTGTTAATTGAGAATATAGCAAGAGCAACTTTTCTTTTCCGGAGTCCAGCAATTTAGCATGACTGAATACCTGTCATGTACCTGAAATTTTCTCTTTTAATTTTCCTTTAATGATTTATTCTATTAAGAATAGGGAAAGCTTCTAAATATGTGATTTACAGTTGTTTTACAAAAATCAAACCGGATTTCCCTGTTCTATAATTACGAATGTAAGATGTACTTGGGCTGCACAGAAATGCCATTGGGAATTGGCCTTTGTGCTCAGAGGAGCTGGAGTTTTACCAGTGTGTATTTCTGGTCGGGGTTCTGAGTTGAGCCAATGATTTGTACCCGTCCCTAGAGTCTGGTCCGGTTTTAGGTAATCGGTGCCACCAGTTGGAGCAGATATTACCAGACCATTGCAAGCCCTTCCACTTTCCCCAGTTGGACTACTGGTTTTTCTCATTCATCTACCTTTCTCGTACTTCAATATGATGCAGGCTTCACCCGAGGATGATCGGGAGATTCAGTCTGGGCAGACTTTCAGGATGGGATGATCCTGCTCCACACACTGGGCTCCTGAAGAAACTCCTGAGGGTTACCTGGGAAAAACAGGCAATCTGTGGAACTTAGGGCATTTTTTGAAACTCCTATTTAAAGCAAAAGTGAATTAGTATAAGGTATCCACAGTGCCTTATACTGTTAAAAGAAGCTCCAGGTGGTGAGATGTTGCATGTCTAGTAGCTAATATTCTTGGGGCTTTGACATTGATTAAGGGACGTGACTGTCCCAGCTTTTTGGATCCTGGTATCATTCAGGCTGGGTTTTTGGGGTTTTTCTTGCATCTGCAGAGCTCCTCTCTGTCAAGGCAACTTCCCTCTTTTCTTTCAAATTACAGCTCAACTCCTCTATTTGCGTGCAAATGACTTCTCTGCCCTTTCGAGGAGACCAGATAAAATAGACAAGAAATACTTGAGCTCACCCGAGCTGCAGTTGTAATTGCCGGGACTTTTTCTCCAAGCGCTCCTGCATGGTGACCAGGCTGTCCGTCGGCCACATCTGCCGTTTAGGTGAGTCATTTAGGACATTTCGTCCCCTGCTTATGCTGTACTACCACCTTGCCAGGCTGGGGAAGGGGGAGAGACTGGAAGGGGAAGTGTTGTGTAGCTCTCACAAGCTGAATTCACTGCATGGACAAGGGCCACCTCACACCACGTCAGTTCTCAGGCTTCTTCTCTTCTCCGTGTCCCAGTCCCCTTGCTTTTGTGTCTCCCCATTTCCTTCTCCCCGTTTTCTTTTCCTCTCCTATTTTTATTTCTTTTTTCTTTTCTACAGCCTCAGACATGAGCTGCTCAGGGTGTCGAGGCTTCAAACTCCACTGGGATGAAGAGTAGAACCAAGAGATGGAAGTATATTCACGCAGAAGGTATCAGTCCATGCCACCAAACAGTCTTTCATGCCCTTGAGACAATTACAGAGATGGATAAAACTGTATGAGCGTGCCTGCTGGTGAGGGCAGTCTGCTAATTAGCGGCTGTGTACGCCCACAGCTCGTTGTTTTACTTTTTCAGAGGTTTTGACTTTCTCCTGTGTGTTTCCGACCACTCGGATGGATACCGTTCTGCCCTCAGCTGCCCGGCGCAGCTCCGGCGTGTTGGAGCCCATCGGGGAGAGGGTCGGTGCCGCTGCCTGGCGTGGCTCTGCTTGCTGGGCGGGGGGTCACGCTGTCACTCCGGCCGCAATAACCCCCTTGTTTGGTCAAGATGTAAGCAGCGATTCGCCTCCGCACGCCGCTTGCCTCCAGCACCGTGTTTACAGGCTGGCCTGTGAACAGGCAGCTGAGCAGCATTTTCAACTTGGAGGAAAACAAGTAGTTTTGTTTAGGATTGGGTATCTTTTCTTTCTTTTTAAAAAGCTAGCCTTCTGTTAAACATATTAAGCACGTTAAGTTGAGCTAATCATTTACCATGCCCTTTCCATTCACAGACTGTAGATTTTTTCATATAAAATTTGTTTTGAATGATTGCAGAAATTTTATATAAATTGACTTTATATGGCACCGGTCACATCCTTTGGAGCTAATAATGCTCATATTAAGGTTTGATTCTGAAATATAGCAAAACCTCAGTAGGGCATATGGAAATGAGAGGCCCCGTTGTGAGCTAATGACCTCTGTGAATGAACGAACATGTCAGCACCGTAAAATGAGATACACTTAATAGCTTTTTACAATGGATGCTTGTATACGATACACATCAGCGTACTGTGAAGTGGCTTGTTATGATAAGACCATAATATAGAACTTTTCTGTTGAAATGGTTCTCTCTCTCCGCTTCTTGGGAAATATTTGTTCAAATAAATATGTGGGTTAGTGAGGCAACAGATAGTTATTTGTCTCTCAAGTGTGAGTAATGTAATATGAACAAGCATTAATGACCTAACTCCTTAATTCAACAGGAGATCCTTATTTTTCTTACACGCTATCTTATTTCTTAATATTTTGGAATCCATTGCTCAGTGTGTGTTGTGTGTTCCCAGGGGAGCTGAGCACAAGCTACAAGCTTTGGATAACTCTCAGTTCTGCTCAACTTTATCATCTCTTGGACACTCTCTTAGACTTCTTCATCTCAATGGCTGGCAACTATGTGTATCTGCTCCCTGAATCATCCACTAACATCTGCCTGAAATAATGAAAAGACTTGCAGTTTTCAGTAGACATGAGAGGCAGAATTGGCCAAACAGTCCATGTGATTTAGAAGCCTTTGCCCGATTTCCAGGAGAGGCTCCAGCATGGTGAAATCAAAGCCCTGTGAATTTCTGTGAGACTTACCACTGTGATACATGGCTGAAGCAGCTCGCAAAATTGCTGCCCCCAGGGCAGAGGCAGCAGGAGAGAACGGGCGCTTTGGGCTCAGCTGCTCCACACTGAAGTCTGGTGGTTTAGACTGACCCCCGATGAAGGTGAGTCAAATGTAAAATAGAAAGTTAAGCTAGCCCAGGGAGTGAGGGAACTAAGTAAATGGATCAAGAACTGGAACAAGGAACGAGTGATAGAGAATAAAGTCAACGGAAGATCTGAGAGGGAACGGCAACAAGGAGGAGAAGCTGGGCATTGAGGCACAATGGGCAAAAATGACAAGAAAAAATCCCTTTGAACCACAATCCCCTCCAGAAGTTGGGTTGTAATCAGAGGTTCAGGAGTCTCGTTGCTCCTGGGCAACAGGTTTTGTAGCCGTTTGCTAAAGTGCACACTTTATTCCTCTGTAGGTATCAGTTACCAAAAGGATGGCAATCTACAACATCTCTTAGTTGCCAGTCCCTCGCCTTGTGCGAGCCCAATGTTTTCCAGTGCTGCTGTTGAACCACAAAAGAGTCAATGTGCACCACATCATCGACACACTAGAAATTATTCTTCGAATTCAGTACTTTTTAAAGAAAACAAACCACTGAGTATTCTTTTTGGAGAATATGATTAAGGTTGCAATTCAACTGGAGATAAGACCATCTGGGCAATTTTACTCAGCTCCTTGGCATCCAAGTATGATTCTGTGACCTCAAAGCAGTGCCTCGAGTGGGGAATGGGGCTGCAGGAGGAATCAGGTCGTGCTCAGATCAGCTCAGTCTTGTTCTGGAGGGCTGAATGCTGTTTCTGTGTCTCCATAGACAGAATTATTATGGGATACTGCCAGGTCATTTCAGCTATAATTTTCAGAAAAGGTCATTTTTAACTTCTCTGCTCAGCACTCAGCTTGAGACGCACAGCTCTGATTAGAACTGCTGAGTCTTGATGGCTTCAGCTGGAGATGACAGGGGTCTGTGCTGCGCACACCCAGTACAGCAAGTCTCTGGTAGCGCCTATTACAGACCATGGTAGTAGTCCTATATAATGCTGTGAATTCTAAAAATTAGGATTCTTGAAGTCTTAAGGCAGGCTCTTAAAATTAGTGGAAATAGTTTGTTAATGTCTCACCTGAAAATAGTGATAATGCTGCCTTTACCTCAAAGGAGTGTTATCACAATATTTTGGAAACTGCTTGGACACCACCGCAAGGACATCTCTTGATCATCTTGTCCAGAGAACAGTTTTGGATGCTGCTCCGTAAATAAAGAAGTCAGGAATGCGTATGCGGTGTCTGTGCTGGGCTTCTCTGTGTTGCCGTTGGTATCACTGGCAGACCTGGAAGATTCAGCTGGTCCGGCAGCCCCAACGTGCAGCCGTGGAGCATACGATCAGCAAGGCTGGGGTGCTGTGCCCCTTTCTTCTCAACACTTAACACTGGATCTGAGAGAGCAAGCTGGCTCAAAACTTCTGATCTGGAACAGCTGCCTGGCTTGGTTTGCAGCGTGGTGGTGATGTGGGGAAGCAGATGGAGCAAGGGTGCTGTAAGACCATCTGATTGTTGCTGTGGATGATGTAGTTTGAAACAAGGATCTGCAGCCCCAGGACCAGTGCAGAAAGCACTTGAATAAACAGGACACACTGGAGTCAGAGCAGCAGAGCCATGGCTTGCCAGAGGACACGCTCCAGTGGGAGTGGGAATCTACCCTGGTTTGAGTCACTCGGAGTGCATTTTGGGAGATGTATTTTGCATTTAGGTGACTATGCTGATACCGCTAAGGGCATGGTGAAGCTGGTGGTTGCAGAGATATAAATATACAAAAAAGCCCAGGAGAAATGTTGGCCTGCATTGGCATCTTCTGAACACAAAATTGGTCTCTGTCTTGATCAGGTCCTCAGTAGCAAACACACAACCAGCTGGGAGCTCCTGTAGAAGGCAGGAGGCTGTCCCTTAGCCATACTGCAAGCTCCCTTCAACCTTGTACTGCATGTTGGACACCATGTGTCTTCTCAGTATTTGATCACCATTTGTATTTGACAAGCGACCTTGGAGCTGGGATGGAATATAATTCCCATCAGTGGCTACTTGCCATCCCTTGTTATATCTGCTTGCTTTAAGGTCATTGCAAAACATTAGATGGACTTCTGGTAAAAATAATTGGTTTTCTCTTTGGACAATGTTCCAAATTTAGCACATCCTCTCCGAAGCTTAGCAAAGCACTTTCCTGGAGCTGCATCAATCCCCAGTGTTCAGTGTTTAAAGCTTAGTGTTAATGCCTGTTGGAGATGATGTTGTAACAGTTAGAAGCCCCTGTCACACTTTGAGTGATGGTCTTGTTTTCTGGAAAGCTCTCTAGCATCTTGGAGATGTCAAATTTTGGAATCAAACGCTGACTTTAATGCAGAAATGTTCCCCATGGGCCCTGATGTTTTATCCAAAAATCCAAACCTTTGTATACAGTTGTTGCTGTTGATTTCCAGTCTAGGGGATTGTCTCAAATTCCCCCCAAGTTTGGTGTCACCAAAAAAGCTCACATTTCTTCGCAGCTAATCAGAGAGAGGGGCTGGGCATTAGAAAATCATCTGAATTTGAAGACATTGAAGGAACCCTGGATTACTAGCTCTGGAGCTGAAGATTTATAAAGTGATTTTATGTATTGTATTCCTTTTCCTGGAGGGACTGAATCCCTCTCTTGACAAAATGAGACATCCCTTTTCTGCTTCTCTCCATTCTGCACAGTTCACACTCCCTGGGGATGGGAGGAGTTCCTTCAATGAAATATAAACAAAAAAATCAAGATTCAGTTGCTACATAGAGAATAGCAATTAGCATTTTCACTGCGAACATTTAAAACCCTTCACATGTTTTAACCCTCTTGTTCTTGTTTTCCAGGTGAGGAAATTGATTTGGCTTAAAGCTCTCCAGAAAGGCCTGGGCAGTCCTGTCACTGAAACACAGGATTTCTTTGTGTAATGGATAGAGCGTGAGATTAGGAGCCAGAAAGTGCCAGCTCCTGGATTGTTTCCTCAAGCACTCATAGTGGGCATGGATTCATTCAGGCAACCTCTCAGTTTTGTCATGAAGTGTGAACTCCGCCATCACATTGTTGCATCTCCAGCTCAAAAGTATTTTGATGGGAGTGAGCTCCAGGTAAAATTCACGTCCAAGTTGCTTCGTGGCACCACGTGGAGGGTAAGAATTAGTGTCAGGTAGAGGAAGGAATCCCTTTTCTGAATGAACAGCCCAGCTGTGCGTTACTGCTCTGCCTGTTGCTAACGTTATTTCTGATGAGGCGTGTTTACTTACTTTCACCATGACTGTCCGGAAATCCCATGGCAAGGAGCGTCAGAACATTTGCCAAATCACTACTTCACCCATCAAGCTGATTGTTTCATGTCATTCGGTCTGGTTCACATTAAGGCTTTGCTCCATCGCTGCCTTTTCTCTTTGGGGGTATATTGATTACTGCTGGTGGGTTTTATAACAAACAGCCCTTTTTGAGGGATTGCTCCCCCCTTCTCTCACTGAGCCTGTGGCGTGTTAGTAAATATAGTACTAATCTCTTCTACTTCAGCCACGGTCTCTCTAAGGCAATTCATCCAAAGGAATCAAAAGCAAACTCTTTCTACTGGTTAATTATTATTGTAATGTCTTTTGCAAAGCAAACAAGAAAGAAACAGCCTACCTATAAAATGGAAGGAATGTAATAAAACTGAAAGGGGCTTAATTTCTTCTCCTGACAGGTATCTTATTTTTCCATACATCGAAACTGGTGTAAGAAAGAGAACTCCTGCAAGCAGAGGGAGGCCGGTGCTGCGTGAGAGCCAACTGGCTACGTGAAGGGAAAGTCTGGCAGCCTGGAGCCCGGCTGGCTGGGGGAGCACACCGCCGAGCCCCCTCGCGCCAGCACAACCCGGGGGGCTGAAGCCTCTCCAGGGGGCTCCTCCAGAGCAAAAGAGGAGATCTGGCTGATAAAGGCAGGCCTGAGAAGGCTGTCTCAGACCTGTTCTCTGCAGTCCCTGTAAAACTCCGCAACGGACAGAGGGGGCCTTTCACAGCCCGGGCTTGGAAGCCTGGCGTACTCCCCAGCCTCTGATTTAACAATTTCGTCTTACTTCCAACCTTAGATGAATGGCGAAAGCATAAGTGATCAGAGAGAGAAGACTGTTGCTTTGCAAGAGAGAGGCAACACCTTCTTGGAAGCCTTTGCAAGTTACATTATTGCTCCTCTTATTTATTTGCACAGTTCCACATTGATCCTGCTGTTTTTACCTATTGGTAAAGAATGAGCTGAATTAATAGAGGGGTGAAACTCTGCTGGAGAGTACATGCTCCAATAATTAGCTTTAAAAATGGGTTTCTTGTTTTATTTCTGCTATGCGTGTGTTGTGTTTATACCTAAGTTGGCTTTTCGTTGTGCTTCAAGAATTCCTGAGTGTCTTACAGGTAACTAGAGAAGGAAACAAGATGGGATTGTGCTCTGCAAATCCTTTAAAATGTAGGAAGGTACCTTGGAAAGCTGTTTTTTAAAGTATATTTTGTGCTTAATTTTACTTTTGAGATTCCTATTTGTCCCCTGTGAGGGCTGATAGTTCAAACAGCAAAATTCTACTTCTGTAGTAATTACCTGTTTTCTGAAGGTGCTGTGAGCACTTTGTAAAAGGTGAAATGTGTTTTTTTGCACGAAGGTGTTTATATGCTAAACATTTTATGGAAATGACTGTCAATGGGGCAAGAAAAGAAAGTGGAGGAAGGACGGGCGCTGTCACCCGTTAATTTGGCTCAGGCTTCCCTAGGCTTGTTTTGTGAAATGCTTCTCTCTCTCTCTGAAGAAATGAATTTATGGGTGGGATGATAATAAGAGGCATATATGGCATGATAATAAGAGCCTGGAGGTTTGTCCACCTTTTGAGCCAAAAGGGGCGGTAAGAATATCAACACTGGTACTAAGAATAAAGGACCTGGAGGAATGGAGTTACTGAACCTTAGAGAGGAACCAAAGAAATCTAACCTTAAATTAGGCTGTGATGGAGAGCTTTTTGGAGTTTCCCGAGCCAGTTCAACAGCTCTTAATTAATTGTCTAACATATGTTGATTTCAGTATTGTGGTCCGTAGCAGCAAAACCCGAATGGAAGCCCAAAGCCAAAACTCAGCTTAACACAACTCGTCAAGTTGCTGTGGTGTTTGAGTTGTAAACCTCTCTTGGCTACATGGATACGTTGCAGAAGAGGTTACAACAACTTAAACTGGAAATGCTCACAGCCCTGATGAAAGCTCTGATATTTGAAACATGGAGGAAGATTATGCTTTGGGCACATGCCAAAAAAATGAGAGGGAGGAGCTGACACCACCTTAGCTGGATTTGAGCTTTCATCGGCTGAGGAGAAATCAGCTGGGAGAAGACTTAAGAAAAAAATGCACCTCTGGTGAAAGGAAATTGTGTTCTTAGACATGCTGCAAGGGATTCCTTGCCATGCTGTCCCATTCCCCAGCATGCCTGTTGTGAAAGTGGCTAAAAGCTGTCAAAAAGCACAGTGCCAAGAGACATCATGTAAAGAAAATATGGATGTTCAGCTCCTACCTGCCCCAGGCCTCTTCCTTGACATCCTCTCTCTGTTCCAGCCTCACAAGTCCTGTGCACATGGACTGGAGAAGAAAATAAAAAATAAAAAAAATAAAAGGAAAAAAAAGCCTGGAGAAACATCTTTCAAACCCCTTGTTTAATAAAAGGTGGCTAAACAAGTCAACCTGATCACCAGCTTAAATTCACATGTCTCTGCTGGCAAGTTTGGGAGTCCAGTTGAAAAAGAATAGACAGAAGTAGCATTGATGGTAAGAGATCCTGCAAGAACTAAAGCAAAACCTCAGGACATGCAAATAAACATCCATTTCTTGGTATTTCTAGACAGTGACTTGCTGCTGCTTGTGAGCAGCATGGCGCAGCTGAGAAATCTGATCTCATTCCTTGGGTCCCGCTTACTCTTCACCCTCCTCAGAAGGGATACGGTGCCATTGACTTGCCTCCCTCATTTAGGCCACCACTCTGCAGTATTTCATCTCATCGTGCAGCTAATTAAATATGCAAGCACTTATTATAAATTATGGCCTATCAGTGGGAACATTCTGTCACAGATAAGTCTCCAAATTCGCTGCTGTAAATCTTGAATGGCTCATTGACGCGTGGTTAGAACACAGCCGTAAATCTCTTTGTGAGACATGCGGTGAGGAAGGAAACACACGGGGGTTTTTCATGACAGCAGTTACAAGTTAAAAGCTCAGAACTCCTCGTTGCTGCCAATCCCACCCCATCCGTGTCCGAAGTAATTAACGGATTCCTGGTTTTGTACCACGGCTGGAAAGTGATAAAAAGAAACAATCAAGTCGCTTTTACCTTGATTCCTGTCACTGAGAAATGCAAACACCCATAAAAGCCTTCAGGTGTTTTCACTTGAGTTCAAGTCAAACATTGCGAAGTTTAAGGTTCGCACCACCCGGTTTTTGATCTGGAGTATGATGTAATCAAACTGTTTGCATCTTTAACTTAAAAGTAGGTGTATAGCTAACATATACCAGCTCTGAAATATGCTTAGATGCTGCTGCAAATCTGTCCAGGTGCTAAAATTGCCATTGTTTTCAGGAAATCTACACTAAAATATGTTCTCATATTTTTGTATTGTAAAATGCAGACACAAAGGAGAAGGTACATGGAGATAGAGAGACTCTGGGAAGGTTATATGGAGCTGCTGCTGTCTCTTTTCTAATTAGGGTGTGATTCTACAATTAGTTAATCCAGGACTGCTGAACTCCTGTCCTCCTCCCACTCCGCATCTGGGGATTCCCATGCCTCAGCCCAGAGGCTCACCTTGGTGGGGTCGGTCAGCCAGAAACCAAATCCAACCAAAATCAAGGGGGGAAAAAGTGTTTTGTGCCTTTTGGGGACCTAAATTAAATCCCCTAGGGGGCCAAGTGAGGGCCAGGGGTGGTAGAAGGAGGGGGCAGTGGTGCCAGCTGGGGGTGAGACCCCTCTCCTGGGAACCAAGGGGGACCGAACCCCGTGGGGGCTTAAGCACTTGGTGGTGTCCAGCACTAAATGGTACTTGGCAAAAGGCACCTCCATCGTGTAAAGGACAACGGTGCAAAGCTGTGAGCCGGAGGCAGCTGGGACGCAGTGGATTTTGCGAGGGGATTTGGAGGAGAAAGCCAGCGTGTTTGGGAACTACAAGTGGGAGGCTGTTCCCTGCCTGTAGCGCGGGGACGCAGCTATATGAAAGGAGGCATTAACGGGAGCGCGGCTGCAGCACCAGCTCAGGAAAGCTGCTCGGTGCTCGCTTACGTCCCTTCCATTCCATCAAAGCTCGAGCACTTCGCTGAATAAAGGCATATGGGAGCAATAAAGCAGATTTAAGGAGATGGAGTCCAGGTGGCAAAAGGGTATAATGGGAAGTGACTTATGGGAAAATGTTGCATTCAAAACTCTTCTGTTGGTTTAGGTGACCCTGTAAATCCAGGCCCTGCTTTTAGTCAATGGGACTACTCATGAGAGCTAAATTGCTTATGTTGCAGGATTGAGCCTACTGAAAGGAAGACTTTTCAAGGAGGTCCAAATAAATGTTGTAACTCATGCTCATAGTGCTCTTGTTTTTTAGCACTAACCCAGTTGTGAACACAGCCAACCAATTTGCCATAATTTGTATATTTGGTTGGCATGTGTTTACAGAGGGGAGATCTGGATTTATTTTAAAGAACTACTTTGCCCCTGGTTTCCGTATCCTTACCTTAATCCCTCTCCACAAAAGAAGTTCAAACAAAACCCCCAAAACATCCCTCCCCCCCACTTAACTGAAAACTTGAAAGCAAACCCTGCACAGTGTACCTTTCATATGCACATAGGTACCTTGCAGTGAAATGAGAAACAGCAGAAGAGCTTTGTAATATCCATGACAGAGCGGGCAAGGAAAAAACAAAAAGCCTTCAGTAAAATACTGCTTTGTTAGATCTTAATAACAGAAAAAGTCCCCCTAGAAATAAATCCTCAACATGATTGTCATATGAAAGAGAATCCTTCCACGTTGAAACCAAATGTTCAAAAGCTCTGTGCTTTGTTTTATTAATGCCCATAATTTATTCTTCTTAGAAAACATCCCTCGCAGGCTGCCAGAGCACTCAGTGTGGTGTACATCATAATAAAAACAACTTAGAAGGCAAAAACGTTAGAACAAAAACAAAACTCTGAAAGCTTTAGTGAATAAAACCATGCAGGGGGGTCTGGGAAAAGGACACAGATGTTGTGAGGAATCAAAAGCAGAAGATAAATTATAAGCAGGAATATAAACTGAGCTTTGCAAACAAACGAGTCATTTTAGAAGTCTCAAATAGTTATATGTAAAACTCAAGTCAGAGATCATTTGTGTAGCCCAAAAACCTTCACTGCACAGTGGCTCCTCTCTGCAACCTCCAAAACCCAACAGGCCAGTTTGGTCTCATTTCTTTCCCCAAAACTGAGTGCATTTCGATGCAGAAGCAGCCATCACCATCATCGATACCTGCTCAGTCTAGCACTCAGAAGGCCCTAATCTTCATTGCAGTTGGGCTTTTGTCTTCCTTTCCCAATGGATTTTATATGAGCTTCACTCGAAATGCAAGGATTAATTGTTCACTCACTTGAAGTAGCTTTTATACCCTAATTGCAGGTGATAAGAAATAATTATTATTTTTTTATTCCAAAAAAATCAACCAATTTCTCCAGCCCCCAAAAGATTGAAATCATTGGATCACAGAATTGCCTATGTTGGAAGGGACCTTTCAGATCGAGTCCGACCATCAACCTAACACTGACGAAAACCCGTCTTTTAAATACTTCCAGGGATGACGATTCCACGTGTTTATGTTCTCTCCAGATTATAACTTTCTTTTCAGGGAGATGAAAATCCAGGCACTACACTAATGGTGGCCAACCTGTTGGTCTTGCATTACAAGTGCTGCGTGAACAACCCAAGTCATACCACAGCTGTTGGACCAACAGCTTCTTGCTGGCGCAACAGCTTCTTGCTGGCGCAGCAGCTGGTGAGGGGTTGAAATTCCTCACTGTGCTTCAAAGGCTGAACCTGCAAATCCACCTGTGTGTCCAGCCCCTGTCCTGCAGTGGGACCCCTTGGAAGTCATCACTCCTTCCTCTGTAAGCCTTTTCTGGAGTTTTCTGGTTTCTCAGTTCTCTAGGGTACGTTGGCTGTATTTGTGGCTGCGTTTGTGGGCTACTCTCACTTAGGGATCGGTGTTGTCATCCGGTGCATTGCTTTTTGGTGAAAAGGGTACAATTCATGGGGAGTGTGTAGTTATCATATGGGTTCATCTCTTTTTTTAAATTCTTTTTTTAAAAATTATCTACATATCCCTTGTTGCTGGTGGAATATCTCTTTTTAAGCCTTTACCAGCCAGGTTTCAACACCGAATTTTCTGTAGCAGATGATAAGAGCACCCTCAAGATTTGTGGTGTTTCCTGTTGGGGCATATATACATATTAAGTTTCTTGAAGGATTTTATTAACTTGGTCCCTAGTTACAATTTTTGAATTACTGTTTCGTTTAACAAAATTGTACGTCTTGTTTCAAATGTGGAATTTGACATAACTTGTACGTACTGTGCAAGACTCAGAACTTCAAAATGAGCTGGAGCTGTATCTGTCTTAGATTACAGAGATGATGTTTGGGATAGGGCATAGGGACTGGCTTTGGGCAAGAAAACCAGTAGGAGAAGAGGAGGCTAGGAGGTGTAAAAAGCAGTGTTTCAGTGATATGGCAAGTAGATAAAGTATCTGTGGTGTCAGCCCTCAAGCCAAGGAGCAGGATCTTGTGTGATGTTGGTGACTGTGCTCTCCCCTATGGCCCTTTTTGGGACTTATCCAGGATCTGGAGTGCCCTGCATGATGGCTCAAGTGATAAAGCTTTAAGCTATGTCAGCAAGTTCGTGCTCTCTCAGTGGAAACCTTCAGCCCATGCAGAGCCTTTTCATGCTGGTCAGGGAGAACTGAGCTTTACCTAAGATCTTTATGATTCTTCATGTATCCATGCTTCGTCTCCCAGCGCACGTTTACCCAGAACTCCAGTTTATGGCCATTTCTCTTCCACCCCGTGGTAGATACCCTCAAGGAGGTGAATCCTGCTGGTGCAGGTTTGTAAAGCTGTGCTATCTTATAGCTGCTCGTAGCCTGGGTATACAGTGGTCAACAGAGCTTGTTGAGAGGGGGAAGAATGATTTTTTGATGGAGGCTCTTTAGAAGTTCTGGATCTGATGACTTTTCAAAGTGAAGATACGGTTTTGCATAAACTGAGGATAAAGGATACCCTAACATCTTTGCTGGTGGCTGAAGTCTATTACAAAAAAAAAATTCATGGCAGCAAAAATGTTGTTGAATAGAAGCGGTAAACATTTGGAGTTTGAGCAAAACTGTTATCCAGCCCAAATACTGTAAACTAAGGGTTAAGAAGAGGAAAATATGTCAAAGCAAAGCCAGAGATACAAGACCACATCATCCATTCAGATTGCAGAAGGGGTAACACCAGCCATGCCTAGAAGGTAGCCAGACAAAGTATGTTTTTTCCATTAGCTCAGCTCATGCAATTATGCTTGTACAGAATTACATATTTCTGCACAATTCTGGCCACAGAGGCCATTTCTTCATGCTCAGACCTGTTTGCAGGAGGTGAAACTGAGCCGGGACATTGGAGCTGCAGAGAAACTCCTAATGAAGCAAAACCGCATGAGGTTGTACTTTGCAGGGGGTGGATGGTTGGATTAGGCGGTATACTAAGTAATCCCCCGGGATATTTTTCAACTGTAATTCACACTCAATCATAAAATATGGAACAGATTAACAGGAGGAGGGGTTGTATATTTCTTGTAAGTCACAATCTCCTTTTATTCATGACTATCTACAGTGCAATTTTTTTGAAGTGCTGTTTTTTATGGTTGATTTTGGTGCTGTACTACCCGTGGCATATTTAACTGCCAGTACAATTTTCTGATGAATGTATTTGCAACAATACTGTTTAAAAATGAATGCAGAAAATGAAGGGATTAAAAGGACTAATGTTCAAAAGGTCTTTATTTCTAGCAGGCTGGGGCATCTGTAAACACAGCTTTTAAAAATAGGATCTTAATGTTAGCTCCGGAAATCCATATATAGGTGCTCAATGTGTGGCCTGATTTAAGTATATAGCTACTCCCTCTAATTGCACAAGATCAAGAGATGTTCAGATTTCTTATTCTGATGAGGAGAACAGCTGCTTTAAACGTGAGCCTGTATAATCTTTTCTCCTATGTTGCTGCAGACGTTCAGTCTTACCCACTATCATCTCCTTAAACACTGAATATTGAAAAAGAAATAATATTTTTGATAGTTTAACATTGCAGTATAGCCTGGCCTGTGCTACATATGAAAGCATGGAATCATAGAATGATTCAGGTTAGAAGGGACATTAAAGATCATCTAGGTCCAACGCCCCTGCCATGGGCAGGGACACCTCCCACTAGACCAGGCTGCTCAAAGCCCCATCCAGCCTGGCCTTGGACACCTCCAGGGATGGGGCATCCACAGCTTCTCTGGGCAACCTGTTCCAGTGACTCACCACCCTCACAGTAAAGAATTTCTTCCTGATATTTAATCTCAGTCTCCCCTCTTTCAGTTTAAAGCTGTTACCCCTCATCCGATTGGTCTACTCCCTGATAAAGAGTCCCTCCCCGTCTTTCCTGTAGGCCCCCTTTAGGCACTGGAAGGCCGCTATAAGGTGTCCTTGGAGCCTCCTCTTCTCCAGTTTGAACAACCCCAACTCTCTCAGCCTGTCCTCATAGGAGCGTTGCTCCAGCCCTCTGATCATCTTTATGGCCCTCCGCTGGACCCATTCCAACAGGTCCATGTTCTTCTTGTGCTGAGGACTTCAGAGCTGTTCGCAGTACTCCAGGTGGGGTCTCACCAGAGCAGAGCAGAGCAGAGGGGCAGAATCACCTCCCTCAACCCGCTGGCCACACTGCTTTTGATGTAGCCCAGGATGCAGTTGGCTTTCTGGGCTGCAAGCGTGCATTGCTGGCTCATGTTGAGCTTCTCATCCACCACAACTCCCAAGTCCTTCTCCTCAGGGCTGCTCTCAAGCCATTCTCCACCCAACCTGTATTTGTGCCTGGGGTTGCCATGACCCAGGTGCTGTTTCTATGGAACTATGTCCCTCAGTACTTCTCTCTCCTCATTTACAAGAATGCATTTGTAAAATCAAATTCCTGAATACCCATTTCTGAACCTAGGGTATCTGGAAACTTGTCATTTTGGTTTTCATTAGACTGGATGTTTTGCATGATCAAAATAGGACTTCGGTGGATTTTTAATTCCTTATCCAAGAATTGCAATCCACTGTGTGTCCAGCTGAGCTGTTCCTTCATATGGGAAGTGTCTGCCTGCCACACCTGGAAATTTCTGAAGAGCAGCAGCTATATTCCCGTGCATGTCCAGCCCTGCCCTGATCTGAGCAGCTTGTGCCTCGCTGCTGCCTAAAGCCAAGGCCAGAAAGCAGATCTGACAGCTCTGGCCATAGCTCACGGGAGATACACCGCAGGGAGAGGATGTTCGATAAAATGCAGTGACGGCCACAGTCTGTAAGAGAGTGGTGGTGGCAGTGCACAGATGCCCTCTTAGGGGTCTTCACTACCTGTTTAGATTTATACGCATACGAAGCATGTGTTTATGGATAGAAATCCATTCCTAAAGCCCTTCCTGTGCTTTTTGGGCCCTTAAGGATGGGCACTGGCTTCCACTTGCAGCATTGTGTGCTCCTCTCACCCTGCTCTGCCCCTGCCTGAACTGTGCAAGTTGGTGTGCGTTAATTCTGACGAAGCATTATCTAAAGCATTACCCACCGCTCCCCATGACATCTAGGGACAGCAGCGTCTGTTTTGCTAAATAGCCGGAGTTTGTTTATACAGACTGAGAGAGAGTTGACTAAGATTTATTTGAACTGAGTATGACTCAAAGAAGTTGATAGCCATATGAGCTGTGGTGTTAAACAGGGGTAAAGATCTACCAAAATATTTTTAGATTGCAATGAATATATTGGGAAATACTAAATCATGCTAGCATGCTAGTTCCTGTGAACCATGCTGAAATGAGACTAAGTGGGGAAGCTTGTGCTTGTCTCCAGATACAGGTAATATATAAACTCTGTCAATGTGGAGAAATCATTTATTTTGCTATGTAAACATGTCTTTATTCAGCAGAGCACTTGCAACGAGTTTAAGCCCCTCTGCTGTAGAACGGATATATTTTCCTGGGGCAACAAATAATTAGAAGTGATAAGCTGAAATTAAAAAAAAAACGAAAAATTATATTAAAGTCAGATGGGGATCAAAGGATAAAGAATTGTCAACGGCGCGGCAGGCTGCACATTAGCTTCTAAGGGAAGTGAGAAGCATCTTCTTTTAAATAGAATCCAAAGAAGTGCTAGGGAGCACAATGCTGGGAACAGCCTGCTGTGAGGTGGGGAGACCTTCTGTGAGTTTGCTAATTTGTTCCTTCTTCAGTACTCTTTTTGCTCCCTTGTGTTAAGATGCTCAGATATTTTGCTCCTAGATATTGCAGAATATTTGTTTTTTTTAAAAAAATTACTTGCATTTAGTACTTATATAACTGCATTTGTACCTAAAATTCTTTGACCTGACATGCAAAAATATTGACACCGGGTTTTAAGATTTCTAAATCAAACATTTGAAATCTGGCTGCTCCTGTGGTCTCTGTGCGTTATCACGTACTCTGTGCTGTCTTTCCAACAGTAGCCCTGTTTCCTTTACCACGCAGGACCCACCACCTATTCAGCAGCTCCTCTGAGCTTTGATTTTGTCCTCCTTTCCAATGTTCCTTCTCTCGAGGGACTGACGGTGAGGGAAGGGGCTCTAGGGAGCGTGGAGGATGGATGAGGAGTCTGTGGGGAGATTTCACAGTGGGGTTTGATTTTGTCTGGGAGATGGGACAGGATTTATTTCAGGACAAGGAATCTCCTTCCCCAATATGCACTTTTTACGGGAGAGATGTGGGCTCTGTGTGCAGCTGTGCTGGGAGGGGGGAGGGTGTATGACTGGCGGACAGATGGACATGACCCCACTCCTGGATCCCCTTGTGACTGTGAGCACCTTTTAAAACTCCTTTCCCTTGAAATAAACCTACAGCGCGACCCGTGGTCTGTTAGAGGCTCAAAGACACCCGGAGAAGATGATCTTCAGAGAGCTCAGCCGTCAAGTGTGAGCAAGTTGCACACAGTGCTGAGCACACACAAAGATCTCTTAAAGATTTATAACTTGACCAAATCTAGCTGGAATTTGATAGGGATGGATGAACGTATTCACTTAACAAAGGCCATTCTTCCCTGGTCCCTGAAATCCAATCTGTTGCTTCAGGGTATTGAAGCCTGAGATCTGTTTATGGAAAAGACAATGAAATTTGTTTAACGTCAGTAGCACAGCAAAGTATTTACCTTTGGTTTTATTCTCAAAAATGGTTGGTATATCTTGCCTTAAATTAAAAATAGATTAAAAACCGCCACGCTTTCCAGCACAAAAATGGTCAGTGCAAATGTTAATTTGTCAGAGTAATAAAGAGCAAAAATCAAGATCTTACAAAGGAAAACATTGACTAACCTTAAAGAGGCACACTGCTATTAACCTTCCCTTGTAGGACCTTCCTATGACCTGATGTAGCTGCAGCGTTTGCTACCGTAACCCTGTGTATGGGTGATAAAGCCCATGTCCCCCCCACCTCCTGCCTATCTATAGTGACATTTGGATTTCCTGTATGCTACCTTCCGACAGCTTCTGTCTTCCATCCAGTCAAGTAGGGAGCCTTCAAAATACTTAAAAATAAAACTACAACTAAAGAATTTATACAAAATAAATAAATAAATGAATAGTCCCTACAATCCATTAAAAGTTCAAAAGCTCTGCTGTTTTCATCTGGATGCATCAATTTAAAACTACACGCACTCTAGCAAAGGTGGCTTGAGCTTGGAGACAGCTCATAGGCTGGCTCAGGACATGGGATGGAGAGATAGGATACTCTGGTTTTGTAGTTCAATTGCTAAAAGCAGACAAAAACACTCCAGTTAGTAGATTCTGGTCAAGACCTTTGAAAGCAAAGAAAATAATCCTATCTGTTACTGAATAGCTCTATTAAATGATCAGAAAGAGCTCGGCACCACCTTGTTATCTGCACATGACCTCTCCTGAGGCATCTGTCGCCAAAAAAAAAAGAAAAGGGAAAAAAAAAGAGGACAAATTAAGCAAGCGCCTCAGACTGCTGCATTTGAAAGCAGATCTTCAGGACAGGGACGCTTTCCATAGAGTCATTTCAGGCAAAGGTCACATGTGTGCATATAAAATAATTCCTGAAAGCAGCGCCTTTGTCCTCCAGCCATCTCCCAATGGAGCCATTGTCCCGCCGGGGCAGCTGTCACCCTGACTTCAGCCGCGCGGCACTGGGATCCCAGGCCCAGGGTGGCCAGGCATCCCCCCGGGAGCCGGCCCGGGGCCGAGGCAGCCCGCGACCTCCCCGGACAAGTGCATCTGCTGGGAGCCGCTGCCGGGGCCAGGGTGAACTGAAGTTTCCGCATCAAACTTCAGTCATGGAGAAAAAAGATCCACTGGTACGGTAGGAGCATCTTCCCTCCCCTTCCGTCCCATGTGTTTTTCTGGCTTGTTGAAGTAGTCTTAAATAAACATAATTACAAGCAAAGTCAGGCTATGAAGTAGCGTGAATGTGTTTTTGCCAAGTGCAACTTGGATTGGGATTTGGCAAGTTGGAAGTCTTTTCAATATGCATTCAGGGGTGATGTTGGAAGTGCTCTGATTCATAAGTAAAGTAGAAAGTATTATTTAATGCACAGAGATGAAACTATGTTTAAAAAATCATAGTAGATCTCTTATAGCTTGTTTTGTCTTCTGGAGATGCCTTCTCTCAACATTTTTAATATAAACTGCCTTTCATATGTATTGTTTTCTTATAGCAATGTTAAAATTGGCATCCAGCACAGACACAAGCAAAGTATCTTGCTTTCTGTTTGTATTTACCTCCTACAATATTAATATTAGGCAAATATGTAATTACAAGTTTAAAACTCACACGTCACTTAGCTTTTGATTTATATTAAAATTTCCAGTGTCTGGAGCTTCACTGGCAAAGTCTTGGGCTTAAAGTCAATCTGTTTAAATAAGGTTCCTATTACAGGGACTTCTACCTAAGCCTTTTTATCCAAAGGAAATATATGAATTTCTTTAATCAGGGCAGTAACATCTCAAGGATCTGTAATTTTTTTTCATAACCCCTTATGCCACAAATGTAAAGTGCTAATTAGAGAGGCAAGTTGATAAGGAGTTAACAAAGCAGTGTATGCCCTGTAGTTTCCCCTCCATATGTTTGGACTCATAATGGTTTTGATTACTCTGATTTTGAAGTATTAATCATCGCGTCCCTCTTTTGAGTCTCTTTTGCTTCTGATTTGCTTAGATTTTAATTGTGATTTGCTTCTAATTACTACTGATCTGCGTAAGCTTCCCGTCAGCATGCGCCGGTGCTGCGCAGGCTGCTCCTTCTTGCCACCGCATCTGTGAGGGAAACGCTGAGCTCTGCAAGTCAAAGCGGGGCGCTGACTCGTCAAATTCAAAAATAGAGCATTTCTGTGGCAAAGCAGGTATTGCTCCCCTTGTTCGAAAGGCTTGCGTTACCGAAGCGGTGTCAAAGCTCTTGTCTGCAGCTTACAGGAGTGCCCCAGACCCCCTCGGTGGACCTGCCGTGGGGAGGTGGGCTGGGGGCCAGCAGAGTAGGGCCCAGTGGGTAGGGAGAGGTAGCAGGAGGATGCCTGTACCTGAAAGAAAGAAGAGGTTGACTCTGCCCCTACCAGCGGCTGCCCCCAAGTAACCTGCCGAACTGTTCAGGGGCAGCTACGGACATTTTTAGATTAAGAAAGAGCTTCTCTTGAAGTCCAAGGCTGTGGAACTATTTCCTCCTAGCAGGCCTGTATAGGATGTTAAAAAAATAAAACAGCACTCCATTTGTGTTGCAACATTTATTCTACAAAATCTTGCCTTATTTCAGAGGATGTAATAAGATGGTTAAACCATGAGTTTAAAGTCACCGCAGCAGGGAGGTTTCCAATTATTCATAAAGGATGCCGGTGGGGTTTGAATGCCAGGTAGCTAACGATATGTTAGCATCATTCTTGAAAGATGGAGCTGTTAATAACAGCGCTCGGAAGCAGCCTTTACCCAGGAATGCCAGATGTAATCCTTTGACATCAGTTGAACTGGAAATGGAGGTAATGAATATTTCTGAGAGCTGAATGAAAGGTGGCGGCATGAGACTGTTCCTGGCAATGCTGGGGCTAGCACCACCTTGTCCGAACTCCCGTGCGCTATTGTAAGTGCTCATCTATGGCGCTTCACCAAATTAACGGTTCACTGACGGAAATGGAGGAAAACGTGTTATTGCTGACACACCAATAACACAAACTGGTTTTCATGTGCTTGCAAAGCTGGAGGAATCCTTGACCTCTGGCACACCTTGCGGGATGGGGGCTTTTGAATCTCCCAGCACTGCTCTCCCCGTGCAGCCCACGCCAGCCCAGCTGGGATGCACACTCCCTCGGCCTCGCCACCAGGTGAAATGGTGACTATGTCTGCGGGGTGTTAGACCAAGTGACCTCACAGGCTTTCTTTGTCTCAAAAGCCATGAAACTGTGTGCACTCCGTGCATTTAGAGTAAGGGAGAACAGGGTCACTGTCACTTTGATACAAAAAGAAAAGTAAACACATATATAAATACATATAGGCTCTGTCAGCATTGGAGAACTATTTTGCTGTTGTGTACTGTTTAAATTGTGTTGCTTAGAAGTTCCAGTGGCTAGCGCTGTACATGAAAAATTGGATTAAAAGAGATTAAAAATACAAAATAATAGCAGGTGCTATTAGGCTCAGCTCCTGTCTTCTCGCCCTGAGACAGACTGAGCTTTTCTCCTGTTGCAGATGGACCGTTTTGCTCCTAGATATTGCAGAATATTTATTTTTTTAAAAATAATTACTTGCATTTAGTACTTATATAACTGCATTTGTACCTAAAATTCTTTGACCTGACATGCAAAAATATTGACACCGGGTTTTAAGATTTCTAAATCAAACATTTGAAATCTGGCTGCTCCTGTGGTCTCTGTGCGTTATCACGTACTCTGTGCTGTCTTTCCAACAGTAGCCCTGTTTCCTTTACCTTCTTACATCTGTGACTGGGAGATAAATTGTGTCCTCAGATGCCTCCTCTTCTAACACAATTCCTGTCCAGCCAGGACAATTCCAGCCAATTCCTTTCTGTGTGAGACTTCATGACCTCCTTCCACTCTTTTTATTGGGAAGTACCTCACAAGTTTAATCTATAAGCATGCTCCTTTGTTTATCTAATTTCATAATATCTTGTTGAGATTTTTAATAGAAAGCTGTGGTGGGTTGACCTTGCCTGGCTGCCAGATGTCCATCCAGCCACCCTCTCACTCCCCTTCCTCAACAGGACAGGGGGAGGGAGAAAACAAGAGAGAAAAGCTCGTGGGTTGAGATAAAGACCGATTAGTGTCATGGGCGAAATAGATTCAACTTGTGGAAAATTAATTTAATTTATTGCCAATTAAAATAGATTTAGGTGGTGAGAAGCAAAGACAAAAATTAAAACAGTGCCTTTCCCCCACCCTCCCCCTTTTTCCAGGCTCAACTTCACTCCTTCATTCCTGACTCCACCACTTCCTCCCCACCACCCCGGGTATCCCACCCCGGGTTGTGATCCATCCATAACAGCCCCTCTCTGCTGCTCCTCCCTCCTCACACGTTTCCCTGCTCCAGTGCGGACCCTTTCCCCGGGCTGCAGTCCTTCAGGATAAACCCACTCCACTGGGGTCCCTTCCATGGGCTGCTGGGGAATGTCTGCTCTGGCACCTGGAGCACCTCCTCCCCTCCTTCTTCATGACCATGGTGTTTGCAGGGCTGTTTCTCACACTTTTTCCCACATTCCTCACTACCTGCACAGCGATCTTCACCCTTTCTTCAATGTGTTTTACCAGAGGCAGCCATCTTGGCTTCAGTGAGTCAGTTGGAGCCAACTGGGACCAGCTGGAGCCGGCTACGTCCAGCCCAGGACAGCCCCGGCCGCTCCTCACAGAGGCTTCCCAGCGGGCCAAACTGCCAGCGCCTGGGCATGGACACCCAATACAGAAGCCTTAAATCTTGACCTCATATCTACAAAAATAATGGACTCACAGCCTCTGATCTTCTGTTTCCATGTATTTTTTGACTATTTAAAGATTTTAACCTGAAAGCCTTCTAGTTTTAGAAGACATGTCTGGCTTTACTATCACTCACCTCTTCACTGGCTTTCTCTTTTTTTTTTTTTTTTTTCTGAGGACTTCTTGGGAACTCATCCTTGAACATGACCTTATTTTTCCCTCCCATGTCCATCTGGTGTAAAAACCTGTACATCATTTGTGGAACACGGTCAGAGTTCCTCCTGTTCTTCTGAAACCCTCCCTGGCAGCTACCTCACACCCCCATCACTGCAATTTCCCATTTTATTCTCCTCGCAGCTCTTTTTTTCTTGCTGCCTGTTAAATAGGATGTTTGGCTGAGGTCCTTCCTCTCACCCCTGTGGTGCTCAAAGAACTTGGGAAATATTCACTAGCCTGGGTGATACCACTTTGCTCATACAGGCTTTTTGATTTAACGCCAAATTTCAAGCTTCTGTCTTTGTATTGGCGTGTGTTGAAGTGCAGGTGGCCGTTGGGACAAGGCAGGGTGTGCTTCCTAGTGTGACAGGCCACACGTGCGCTTAGCCAGGACTAACGCATGAGGAGATGCTCCCAGACAGGTCCATGCACTTGTGTTTACCCACAAACCAACCCACCAGGTCATTCTTCTGCCAGACATGGACAATTTGCAAGGGGGGAACGCGTGGACTTGAAGAAAGGATGATTTTACTGCTCTGTGCAAAAGTTGTCAGAGTCAGCGCAGACTGGGCTCCCCCAGGAATCACTCCAGGTTTTACAGAGAGCGCCGTGCAAACCTGGCACAGGATTTGAAGACTTCCCTCAGCACTTTGCAAACAGCATAACAAAGCAGAGGGGAGGAATACAGCCCAGGGATGCTCCATCCCACACTCTGTGTTTTCAATGACTTCACTCCAGCAGCTCAGCTCTGCAGAATTGCTTCAAACTGCCCTATTCAAGTGCAAGTCCTTGAGGCAGGATTTTGGTGCAGCACTCCTGACAAATAGCAGTAAAAGGGGCAAAGAGAATAATATATAAAGGGCAAAGAGAAAAAATTTCAAGGTAGAAGTTACTACCTAGAGAATATTTGCTTACTTATTGCTGTATATTTCCCCTTACAGAAAAACCTTTTCAGTCCTATTAGCTGTATGTGCCTGGTGCCATTGATGAATATGACAGCTGAAAAAGTTTTCTGGCCACAGCAGGAGAACAGGGAACGGGCCATGGGCTGGTGGGGGTTACTGGAGCTGGGACAGGATGGTGGTGAGGATCCCGTGTTGTGGCAGCAGCAGAGGGACTGGGGGATCAGCCCTGCATCAATTTCAGTGTTAGGGCTACCAAAAGCTGGGATAGAGAAACTCTGATTACAGCTGCAGGGACTGTTACAAATTGCCACTCCTTCAGTTGCTCCAGTCTGCAGTTTGGTATGTCAGCACAGCCTCTGACATGAGTGGGATGGTGGGAAGAGGCCAAAGGCAGCCTGGTCCTCATCTACATCAGCATCAGTGCAGAATGTTAGGTGCAATACTTTCATTTCTAAGATTTAACAGGTTGTATAAAGAGAAAGTATGAGTTGTTTCAGCCATCTTTGGAGAAAGAAGAGAATGAGCTTGTGGCTGGGGTCTGGTACCTGCAGCAGGTGACCCATGACGGGATCTGAAAGATGGGGATGAGGGCTGCTCCGTCCAGCCTGAGTGTGTGGCTCAGGCCTGGAAAGTCATTCCTCAACGCGTCTCTTGCCACCCCCAAAAGGAATTTGGGCTGAGACAACAAAAAACATCCTGTGGATGAAAATACAGCACTATAAGGGGGGGAGGAGAAATGTCCAGATGAAACAACACTTTGTAGATAATGAAGTTGCTATCACCTGTAAATACTTTCTTTCCTTTCTTTCCATGCTGAGGCTGGACAGCTAAGGTGGCAGTGAAGACAACAGGCGAACCCGAAACAAGGTCACCCCTTTGGGGTGGGACAGAGGGAAGGGATCACTACTATAAAATTGGGTGAAATTCCCTTGGAGCTGATGGCCCTTCATTCAGTATAAAAGTAAGCAGCTCTTAAATGCCTCATGGATAGCCAAAACAATAGGATTCCTTTCCCTGCTCAGGGAAACAGCATTTTTTTGTACATTCTTTGTAAACGACAGGATTGTACTAAAGAATCGATTGATGCCACTATCTTAAAGATGCCTCTCTTAAAGAAATCAACCCGAAGGGTCTCAATCTCAGCTGGCTGCCAAGTCCAGAAGGATTCATTACTCAGGTCATTTGTGCTTGACCACATAAATTCAATGCATCTAAATAGGCTCTAATTTTTCAGTGTCCTTGAATGTATATTGCACTTGTGCGGTACAACTGGAACAGAGCATTAACAATAGACTAGAGCTCGTGAGGACGGTTTCCTCCCCCCAAAGCCCCACAACAGGGGGAACAAGAAGGAAGGATTCCCTTTGGAATCTCCAAAACTCCACTCTCCTCATATATTTTTCTGGGGGGTTGGACTAGATGATCTCCAGAGGTCCCTTCCAACCCTATGATTCTATGATTTTGTCTCTTTTCACCCCCAACACTGAGATGTCTTTTTCTGCACTTCCGTTGCTCTGCCCAGTCAGACTAGTGTTCCCTACAGACGGTAGGAGATGGCTGTGACAGTCATGGGATCTCGGGTGCCCTTCAGCCACCGTGCTGTCCTGGCAGCTGCTGCTGGCAGTGTCAGGCCTGGTTTATTTTGCTGAAGCTGCCACCTCCCCAAAAGCCCCGTGTCTGCTCTGTGCCCTCTGTCCTGCAGCCTGACCGTGTCCTGCAGCCTGACCGTGCTTCCACCTGCCCTTATACCATGGGGCTTTGGGGTTGGCTTCTTTGTTTTATTGATAACGAGTCAGAGTAGTAAGCAATGAAAGCAGTTTTTCTAGTGTCGTTTTTTTAATCCAATATCTTCAAAAACCATGCCGAATTATCTGCAGAATCAAGCAGATGCTTCAGCAGGCTTAGGCTGCCTACCAGCAGGGGTATGAACATGAGGTTATAGTCCCATATTCATTTGCAAAACAGCTGACGTGGCCTAAGCTGCCACAGAGGAAGCCTGTACGTGCTCCTGCTCTGTCTCTGCAAAGTGAACCTCGTTTGCCCCAGGGGTAGGGGTGCTCCTCCTCTCCTGAGTTCACCTGTGTCGCCGGAAGACACTGCTTCTCCCTGCCTGCTTCCATCGCCCATACTGGCTTCTTTACTCGAAGTCTGTCGGTTTTTGCTTTGGTTTGGTTTTTGGTTTGGTTTGTTGTTGTTGTTGTTGTTTTTTTTAAATGAGATTTAATCACAGTATTCCTCAGCACCAGGCTGGAGGAAGGTCACGCAAGCAATGAAACTCCAGTGGTCGGTCGGGTGCAGTGCAGAGGAGGAGGAGGAGGAGAGGCAGTCGGGCAGGGCAGCTCCTCACCTGAAAGGCTGAAATATTGAATTCACAGGCCTGAGCGGCGACACCAGGCACTGGAGGCCTTTCCTTAGGCTGGCAAAGCTATGGCTGGAAAAGGAGGTGTCTCCACCCTCTTCACCAGAGAGGTAGTTTATTCAAGTCCTTTTTTATATGGGTTGGATCAGACGTTGCCTTCAAAAGTGCTTGGTTGCAGTGTGTTGGAGAAGGGGCAGCAGCGGACAGTGGAAGGGCACTAAATTAAATAGCCACAGCTGTTTTTCTGGCTCTCTGTGGATGCTCAGCAACATCTGTCTCTGCCCTGAGAAACTTCAACATATATAATTACAAGCTGACTTTAGTCTTGTCTGATGTGAAAAAGGGATTTACTGGGGTGGGGAGGAGATATATCTCTTTTCTGTGAAGGCCGAGCAAAGCAGAGCTGCTTTTGTTTTACAGCAGTCGGCAATCATTAAACCAAGGAGCCGAATATTTCTGAAAATCTTGTATCGCTAGATGAAAAAAAAAAAGACGAGCTAGAGAATCAAAACTTAACTCAGTAAACTATTTGCTTTAAAATACTGAAGTAATCTATTAATATTAAATTGGACAGTTTCCCTACAGTCTGCTTGTTTAATCCATTAGAAAAAATGATTCTTTATTCCTTTCCAAAGTTTTATGCTGAAAAGGTAAAAAAAGTACTTGCATCAAAAAACTTTTGATAATCCTTATGCAAACCCATGCTAGCACAGAGCTGCATACTTTTTATTTCTAGCACTTTCCTTCATTTTTTTATATTGCATTCCTGCAGAGCTTGAAATTTATTCTGTCACACATTATGATATGGCTTTAACAAAAAACTTCCAGCAATGGATCACATTGTTTTGTTGTTAAAATGTCGCTTTTACTTTTCTCACCCGGGGAAAACAGGGAGTACTGTTCCAACAGGATGTTTTTCCCTTTGTACTTATATTTGTCATCTTTGCACTTGGCTGTAATCAGAAAAAAAAAAAAAAGCTGGCATTTAACTCAAGTGGTGGTGACACAGTTCAACTTAGGAAAATTTGTGATGCTTGGAAAGTGGCCCATCTGTCCTAAATGACCTAAAAAAGTAATATGCGATTGTTTTAAGCTTTTGTGCTTTGCCATTAAAACAGGCGGCAGCAGATGCATGTTCAGAAATGCGGCGAGCTGAGCCTACGCTTCGGTGACAGTGACACCACTCCCCTGGGAGCAGCAGCGAGAGGCGGGGGGAGAGAAAAGCCTGTCTGTGCTCTGCCCCCTGCTCCCCTGGCCGTGGGGTGCTGCTTATTTACAGTGCCCGGCTTGGGGTTCAGAAGCGGTAGCAGTTTTCAGCTCACTGTATCTCACAGGCACGCTGCTTCCAGGCCTGAGGACCAGGGAGCTCCTCCAACTGCAAACCCTGTAAAAGAAAGGGAAAATTTTAACCTGTTTTGACCCACAGCGTGGCCCTGGGAGTGGTTGGTTGGGGTGAGGGGGATGGGAGTGACAAGGACGAGCCAGTCTGCCAGGACTGCTTGTAGACTGTGTATCTGGACTGTACCTGCTGGTTTTACTTCTGTTCTGAAGGAAAAGGGCAGAAAATCCAGTTATTTCCAAGCTATTCAGGTATCTTACTCCTCCCAACAGCTGTGATGTGTCTTTCAAATAAGAGCTAAATCAGTACCCCCAAAAAGGAGTTGCAGATGGGGCTAAGTCTGTGACAGCGTTAGCTGTGTCCTCATTCTATGCATTTTTCTTTGGGCAGAAGCCTGTGCCGTTCCTATTGTACGCTCCTCCACATACGAGTTCATGGGGCCACTCGGTCAATCAGATCAGGGAGTTTAGTCGGCTTTTAATAATTGTTTTTTGTTTTTTTTCAGAGGTCATCTGAAAAAGATGTCCTGATTTCTTCAGGATTTTATTTAATAGAGGATTTCCTTCTCTTATGCTGGCCTGGTTGCATCTAGTGCTGCAGTCTTGCAGTCCTTATGCAAATAAAATAGCTCTTGCACTTGAATTGGACTTGAGTGAAGTAGGTTCATGCCCCAGGAGGCCCACAGCCTTTTTAAATCTTAACTACAACACTGTCGCAGCCTGTCCTACGTTCGTGCATTCGTTTACCGCGCCAAAAAAGCTTTCGTAGGTACAGGCACCATAACAGCAGCCAATTCTTCAGTCTTGAGATGCCTCCTTGTGCGTAGGAACAGGTGGAAAATGTGCCCACCTGAGGACCTGTGGGGGAATCCTCTGTTTCCAGCCTCATCCCGCTTCCCTTCTTCCCCAAAAGAAGTATGAGTGCTGCGGAGAATGGATGGCCAAAGCCTCAACTGCAGGCAAGCTGACAACAATATTCATAGTGGCATATCTCTTTAAACCGAAATCAAATAGAGTTTTGCTGTTTAGAAAATACCAGGGTTTTTTTTTTTTTTAGATTAGCGAGAAGAAAAATATTAATTAAAATACTTCTTTTTTTTTTGATCCAAGTGCCAAAAACATTAAAAAAAAAGAGATTTAAAGCAAACAAACAGAACTCTTGTTTGGCAAAGAAAACAAACTCAAAGTAAACAAAATGGTATTAATTATATCCACATTTTACTTGTAGGGAAGAGATTAGCACTTGGAAATTTTTTAATCATAACCAAGCCTTGAGCTTGAAAAGTGTGCCAAAACAGAGTTTGGGGCGAGGATAAATATGATTAAGTAAGAGAGATGTGGTACAGGATTATTGTAGAAGTCCCCACAAGAAGCTTTATATACTCAGGAAATTCAAAGCTAATATTCTACTGAGAAAGGTTTGAATGAGGGAAACGATGTACATACAAGTTACACAACGAAACTAGGAACGTGAAGTCTCGAAAACCTGCTTTATTGCATCTTTAAGTAGCTTTCCCATCTTTGTTCTGTTTGATTTTGTTTGGGTTTTTTTCCCTTTTCACTTTAACTCATTGTTTTTAAAGGGTTATGGTTTTTGCGGAATGGAATAGGTTGTATCACTTGTAAAATCCAAATAAATTAACAGGGATTGTATGTGGCATATACAAGGTATCCTTGAGGCCTCCAGGCTACTGGTAGAGTAGGTGGGTGATTTTCACACCATGGAAGCCTACAGCTTTTTTAAAAAGATGCCTCTAAAGCCATTGATGGGCATCTGTGATACCTGTCACCATCTCAAACAGAGGAAGGCAAGGATGAGGACCTGAAGACATACTTAGCCTCGCATGGACTGCATTAAAAACACATATGGGCTCTTTGGCTCCATGTTTTGCTCATTCATCCCCTCCACGCGAGGTGATTTTTCATCATGGAACGGTTATAATTCTGCAGCATGCCAAAATTTTTATATACGGCTATCTTAAGAAATATAATTCTGAACTCAGTGCATTTTGGTGAAGTATTTGTGTTCCTTCATAATAATAATATTGTCCAGAAACTGAACTGGGAAAACGTTAGCTTCTTTGAAGGTTATGAAGGTATGCATTGGTAATGCTGTTATGTCATATATGTGGTTCACAGGGAGAGGTGTAACACCCTGTGTTGGAGCAGTTGGTCTGTTAGCTGTAGTACTGCTGGGAGGAGGGAGATGGGCATTCAGACACGCAAAGCTTTCTTCACGTCACTGAAAACCTGTCTCCTTTTTCCAGCTACCCTAGCTACTCTGACAAAAGAGGTGACCTTGCTTCTAAGTCTTGCTTTTTCTTGCGTGTGGATGCAAATGGTGATTGCACGTGTAGGACACACTTAAGCTAAAGCCCTTCCTCAGGCATCAGAGGCAGCTTCAGGAGCTGCAGTGCTCTCACCAAATCCACAGCCCTTGTTTAGCCACCCAAACTGCCATATCTGACATGGGGTGTGGGAGAATTTATTCCCGTACTGCATAAACCCATCCTTTTTTTCAGCAGGCTGCCCAGTGGGGTTTCAGTCCTCATCCCAGTGAGTATACAAGTGTTTTGCATCAGTAGAGCAGAGACTGGGACTCGGGTCCTCCCTTGGCTGGGGGTTCCTCTTCTCTTTTTGGGTAGGCAGAGCATGTAGGCCCAGTCTCGGACAGCTGTACACCCAAGACACCTGTGTTTGGTGCAGGACGTGGTTTGGTAGCCATCCTGGAAGGGCATTTACAGGAGGGTGAGGCAAGGAGGGATGCGACGTGCTTTTCTGGTTGACGTGCTTTGTTGGTCATCCTCCGTGAAGTTTGGGTTAGATCTGGGCGCTCACCTCCCGGCCCTGTGAACCCTGCAGGCGTTATGTAGGGTGCTCAGAAATGTTGATGGGCCTATAGGTGCCTAAGGCACTTGGTGCCTCAGGGGCTGGGCTGTAGTAAACTGCAATTTTGAAGACTTTAATTTGTCCGTGATCGTCCCTGAGGGTCTGGCACCCCTTTATGGATCTTTCTGGCCAAGAAAGTGATCCTCAGCAGACTCCTTCAGCACACCAGGCACTACAGTTTGCATACCTCTCCCCTCAGGGCGGAGATGAGCAGACAGATAATTGGTGACTGTTGTCAAGCGTCGAGGTGTTGTCAGGTGGTGTTTTGAGGCACTGTGGTGAGGATGGTGTACTTTCATAAGCACAGCCTGATTTGTGGGTCTTCCCAGTCTCATGGGGTAGCGGTGGGCACAGTGGTGCAGCTCCTCCGCAGTCGGTCCTGTGCCCTCTGCCAGGGAAATCGCCTCCTTGCCAAATGCAGTTTTACATGTGTAAGAACAAAAGAAACTGGCAGAAGCTGCTGCAACTCTCACATGTCCTAAGCCCAAGGAAGGGACGGTCTGACCCTTGTCTCTGATAATAGCTTCTTTTCCCCTATACCCTGCCTGCCCCCTTAACACACCCATGAGAACATCTGTGTCCTCTCCTACCCGTTATGGTCAGATTGTAATTTTTTGTTTCCAAACCAGCTTGCCAGACATTTGAAATCTATCACTTGCTGAAGTCTTTTGCCTCCATCACGTAAAGAGGAATTCTCAGCCACCCTTTTTTGGGGTCTTCAGTGGTACTATCACAAGCTGAGCAGATATAGGTCCTTCATCCTTCAGTAACTCTTGTGTATTTTTTCTGGCATACCCAAGCTGTGCAGTCACTTGTCTGGGCTCCGGTATATGGCTATAGCCTGGATCTGGGGCTGATCTCTGCTGAGGGACTGCTCATCACAGGTTGTCACCCTCCTGTACTGACTGTTACTCTTCTCGTCTCTCTTTTTATCATCAGACTGCTGACCCTGGCTGGCTTTGCTGTCCTTTTGCTGTCCTTTTGCTGTCCTTGCCCTCACACACTCGCCTTCCCTTCCCTCTCCTTCTTGTTTATGAGTCACTGTACTGGCTGAGTGCTGAAGATATTTGGTTTTGATCTATAAAGTCCTATAAAAACATGGTTTAAAGTCCTTTATACACAGGAGTCAGCTTTTCTTGGTATGTCATGCCTGTTTCGGTTTGCTAAGAAGCCTCAGGGTGTTTTCAGCTTTCAGAGAGTATTTTCATCTTCCCATGTTCACTTTGGCTGCTGGGAATTTATTTGGCTTCACAGTGCTTGTATCTGAGGAGACCCGATGTGGACACTGCTTGAATTTCTATAGTTTATCAAAAGGTTTTGTTCCTTGAAGTTGCTACTTCATGTACCTGACTAACTGTTTTTCTTGGCCACAACTATATGTGGAAGCTGTGTTTGGGGGGTGAGAGTTCCTGGACATTTTGGAGAAGTCCTTCACCTTTCTGCCTTTCATGCTTCTGTTGAGGATACTGAAGGCTTTCACCTTGGCTGATGTGGCTGCATCCAGCAGTGCAAAGTGGAGATGAATAGCTGAAAAGGCTTATTTCTTTCGAGCCCACTCCATCCCCCACCTCTGACTCAGCCAATATATTTGATTTCTCTGCATTTTCTTTTCTCATTTAAAAAAAATGCTCAAGAAAAATCAGGTTTATGTAACACTGCAAATATTGCCTTTCTTCTGTTAACGCTGTGGAATAGCAGAACAGGAATGCTTTTAACTGTGGAAACGTTACAGTATGAACTTCTCATTTAAAGTGTCACCTAGTGGCTGGCTGGCAGTTTTGCATCCCGAGTTAAATAATAATCAGTATGATCATATAAGCCAGAAAAGCCAAAACCCAGTTCTTTTGCACAATAACTGATGAAGAGGCATTTCATATTCTGTTCATCTTGGTAAAACTCCTTTTTAATTTGTTTAATCAAGCCCTAAAACTTTTACTGTACCGCTGCATTCTTGGGCCTGGAATACGTTATTTTAGCTTTAGTCTTTCCTATTCTGATGAGTATCACAGCAATCGGTTGCTGAAAGAGTTAATTGCCAGTGATCCCAGCAGTGAAATTTTGCCTGAACAAAATCATTATACCTCGTTTATGCTAATAAGTTCCTTGTGCATCTGTGGGGTGGCTTCAGGCAGAGTCCTTGTGACAAAAAGATGATTGTGCATCTGAGCATGCGGTCAGTTCAGAGCTACTGGAAAATGTGTCTACATAACACATATGAAAAAGATTAGCGGTTTCAGAGTCGTCATCATCTAGAGTTCTAAAGGATATTACAAAGGAGGTTAATTACTCGTAGCATGGACCAGGAAACATAAAACGATCTCCTCCATTTATGTGAAATTGTGCAGTTTATAAGCTCCAGAGAGGTTACATGAAGGGAAAAATGAAATATGTGTTTTAAAATCAGTAGAGGTCATCCATGATGCAGTACTTTTGGGTTTTGTTTCTTGCTTTATTTTTCTGGGAGCCCATTTTTAACTTATGTAGGGACTTACTTTCAAAAGAACCGAGCACCTGTGTGTTAGGAAGATATGCAGGAACAGCAGAGGCTCAGCATCTCTGTAAATGAGGCTGGACTTATTGATTGGGCACTCAAAATTGGCCAACAGATTTGAAAATTCGGTTGTGTTTTGCCTGGGTCATTCGCTGACCCAAGGGTCCCAGGCTAGAGGAGAGTCTGGGGCTGCTGATTCCCTTGTTTTGCCCATGAAACCATGAACTTCATTACTTGAGACACATAGGCAATCCCGTTGAGCAATTTTATTTGTGACATGTTTGGTTTCCCTTCTGCTGTCGCACTCTGCTGTACTTACCTAGTGCTTAGGGGTGAAGTTGTTTAACCACAGGATATAGCAGAGGCTAAGGGTGAAGAATTTTATAGGAACAGCTAGTAAAAGCTTTAGTGACTACTTTTCTCTATACCTCTGTGCAGTTTTTTTACTAGAAAAATATTGCCTATTGCAACCCATTTCCTTTTCAACCCAGCTAGTGATGAGGAGCACGTTAGAAGATGGGTCTTACCTTCACAGTCCTGGTCTGTGCAAAGGAGAGGAATACGATGTAGGCCTTCTCAGGCTAATTACTTTTCCCTGAGGCTTGCACTGCAAAGATGCAGCTGCACAATGGAGCCACTTTGGGTTAAGAAACTGCATAAAAAAGGATCAGGTCCTAGCAAAGGCTGGCAGACTGATAAAATGCAGGCAGCAAAGAGGAGGGCTTTTTAGCCTCTGCCCTATGAAGCTACACGGTGGGGAAGGAGAGATATTGGAGCAGGTAAAAGGTACCTCTAAACAAAGCTCAAAATTGTACATGTTTAATATTGCAAGATAGTTTAAAGAAAACTGTACTGTTTCTTAATGCCATTATAGAGTATGGGACAGGTCACAAGGAAAGCTCAGTCCATCTGAGAGCTTATGAACCTTGACTCTGTCCCTTTAAATGTAATTGTTAGTAAACACTTTAATGAAAGAAGCTTTATTCAGAGAAAAAAAGTGGCAAACTACACTGGTAAATAATTTGCCTTGGCAAATAATATTTAAGCCCCTGATTGGAACAGTAATTCTGCTCAGCATTATCATTTGCTTTGTAAATAGACGTGCTTATCCAAACAGCCCAGCTTTCTGTTGTTGTTGATGAAAATGGGAAAATGTGGGGCAGAGGGAATGTGTCACTTCCCTTCCTTTCTGGAAGTCTGTGGTTTCCAGCTATTCAGATAAAGCTGCTTGCGTTTCCATTGATCCGAGCCTTGCACCACCACAGCAGGGCGGGAGAACAGCGTGGAAAAATAACCCCCGCTCTGAAGGTGTCCCCAGTTTGGGGGGACTCTGCTCCGTGACCGAGTTAGAAACTTCAGGAGCAAACTGGGAGAATGAGATGGGCTCCCAAGGTGCCAAAGCCGCCCCGTCCGTGGCAAGGCCAGCAGCTGGGGCTCTGTGCTCGCCCCATGCACCAAGCCCACTGCGCAGGGTGACGTTTGAGGGTGGCATGGGGAGATTTTCAGCTCGCAGCCTCAAGTGAGCTTCCCCCCCTTCTCCTCGCAGCCAGATGGAGATGCATTTGGTTTCTCTTTTAACCATGTTACTTTTGCGAGGAGAATAAAACAAGCAGGAACAGCTATTGGCCGCAGCAACACAAGAAAGCCCTGCTTTGCCAGAGGAAACCACATAAAAGCGTGCGTGTGTGTGTGTGTTTGGGGGGAGGGCGCAGCGAGGGATGATGCCTGGAGCTTCTTGCACTCGGAGCTGTGATTTGTGAGTGAAACATGATGAAATCACCCCCTGGACAAATCACACGAGCCTGTCAACCTCACCAGGTGGGATTACTTGTAGCTAATAGCCCGAACTCCCAGAGCAAACAGAGCTCTGTGCTCACTATAAAGAAAAGGCGACGGTGCCGCGCAGGCTTTTCAAGAATTCTCTAGTATGGCTAAGAAGGGCTGCGTCCACTCGCACCAGGTAGGGGAGGAGAGGAGCATGTTTGCTTTTAGAGGAGGAGTAGCCCGTCTCTCCTGAATAAGTTCCTACAAAAAGGAGCGTTTCAGCTTCAGAGAGAGATGTTTTATTCATAAACCCCTTCTGGTTTGTGTTACTCTCCAACGGTGACGCTGTCAGCTGCTGCTCCAGTGATGGGAACTGCAGTGCTGGGGAGCTTGAACGTATAGAGGACCATCTCTGCCCCTTTAATCGTAATGCTCTTAGCACCGAAGCCCTGCTTTTTGCACAGTTTGCTCACTTTGCTGTTTTACTTTTGCAGGTTATATCTTTATTTGCTTTTGCCTTTGGAGTAAATGTCTGCATGGGATTTACAACAAATCGATTTAGGAGATCTGAAGAATGGGATGAGGGCCCGGTCTCAGGTACAGTAACGAATGTAAATCGTACATCGCAATACCCTTATGTTATATACTGTGGCTAGAAACCACTCCTACTCCGAAACAGTAGTTTGCTTGTTCCTTTTCCCTGTAGGATATAGAGAAGAATAAATAACTCGGCGAGCCCGAGTCAGTTGACCTTTGGGACTCACCTATAGGTCTCCTATTTACTTAAACTTTTGCTCTGTGTGCATGTGACTATGGAAAATCTAGCTTATTTTAGGACTGAGCACTGTCAGTCTCACAGAGACCGATCTCATCAGCTCCTACGTAGGATTTGCTGTGTTTTGTGCTCTGCACAGTTTCCTTCTAGAGCTCTAAGAGACACTCCCCCATGGGTTTAAGGGTTTTATTTTGGTAGCTATTGAAGCGGTTTCTTGCAACTTGATTAGTGCTTTCAAGAGGCACTGGTGAGAAAAGCTTTTGGGATTTCTGTGGCTCCTGAGGTCATGCTGGTTTGTGAACAGTAGACGGCAGACATCTGACGGCGGAGAGGGCCGGGGAGAGGAGAGCAGGTGTTCGCCCAGATGTGCTGTCACCGAGTTGTCTCTTTTTCTTTCACCTCCTACTTTTTTCTTTGGAGGAAAACAAGAACATGCCAGAGAAGGGACTGTTGTTTGTGTTCTGGGGCAGTATAGGGTTTTGTGAGCTCAGGCATAGTCCGAGTGGAAAAATATATAAAATGGAAAACTAGTCTTTTTTTTTTTCTTAAAAAAAAAAAAAAAGTAGGCTTGACTTGTGTCTCTGTTCCTTCTTTTGGCAGGAGAAAGAAAACTTGTGGTCATTGACTTAGAGCTAGTTAATATAACTGAAGTGAAAGGGTTGCATTTGCAGTACTCGTCTGTAATGATAGCTTGTGAATTTCAATTATAAAATTGTTTACCATGGCCTGAATTTGTTGTGTTCCTGGTAATGAATTTGTGTCCCTCCCACCCCCCCTCCCTCCCCTGGCTCCGTGTTTCACAGGAATTGATGTCTAATCTCAGCCGTAATCAGGGCTGCTGATCATTGAGCAGAGGCATTTTAGTTAACCAAAAAGACAGCAGCTCTTGCTTTTGATCTTTATACAACAATTAAAAAAAAAATTGCTTGAAAACCAGATTGATTTCTATTTTTATCTTCTAGTGCATTAACTGTAGAGCAGTTGTGTAGTGTGTGTAATATTGACGGGAAGGATTTGCATTTCACGTCTTCAACACCTGAATGCCCATTGCTTTGCTTTCACTGTTGACTGTCTAGGCTTTAGGGCAGGGCTGTTCAGCTGATTTTTGCTGAAGCCCCAAAGCTCTGATATTGGGGACCCATTGCAGCTCACCAGTGCTAACTCTGCTGAGCCAACCAGCACTGGTCGACACCACCAGGGCTGGCGTCGGTAGCTGCCTGCTGTTTCCAATAGCAGGAGCTTTAGCTCAGTGTTCCAGGAAAATCGGAAGAAATACAGGATCACTTGAAAGAGGGCAGGACATGGGGTACTTTTGGCAGTCTCTTGAGAATTTGCTTACAGGTGGGATTGGAGCAGCACCTGGCATAGAAGTAGTCCAGTCCAGGGTGCAACAATGAGAGTCAGAAACGTAATGGAGGGGTTTGTGCCTTCTGTGTTTACGCAGCTCGGTTATTTTTATTGCAGTAAAAAAAAAGGATGTGATAGCAACGAATAAAGTATTATAGTCACATCTGTCTAAATGAGAAAGTAAAAGGTTACACTGGAGAGGTGCTTTTCTTAACAAAATCAAAGCACTGTGATGAAAGAACCTATTTAGGCTCTTCTGGTTGCACGACTTGCAGTTGTACTTCTTCAGAAGCCCAGTGCAATGAAATATCTAGAATAAAAGATTGTTATAAATTCTTTTTCAACTCCACTCTGCTTTGGCTTATTTATTTCCAAGTTTTTTGGTGTTCAGAGTTAATTATTTTGGGTTGAAAAAACACTGTCTCTTTACCATTACCGTATATGACCAATTTGTTCTTTCTCCAGGGGTATGCCATGATTGTAAGCAAATTGCAAATTTTAGTTTTCATCTAGCATAGAACTCATCTACAAGTCAAAAACAATATGGGTTTTTTGCCAGTCTCTTATAAATGCATGTCAAAGAAGTACCATAATGCCTAAACCCCTCTTGTTCTCTTTTGATGTATGTGTACATATATATGCCTTTATACATTTAGAATGTTTAATAGTTGTACCCAACAAATTATTTCATTGAAAAACATTTTTTACTTAAAATTTCTAAAAGGCATTAGAGAACCAAGGCTCCCATTTTTTTATATCCTTGCCTTTATAAATTGTTTACTTTGTGAGCTTCCTAGACATCTTTGTGAGCACTTTCAGGGGGTACTTAGTAGTTTCTTGAAGCATGTTCCTTGGTCATGATAGGATGATATCTTAAATTTTGGAAGGAGACACACTGAAAATTTTCTATCGCTTCTCACTGTATTTCTAAGCATGTCATTGAAAAGGGAGTCCTATCTTTCTTGCATTGGTACAGTTTGGATGTATTTTTAAGTTTATGTGACCTTTCGTTGAAATTTTACTCATTGCAATGGCATTCTATAAAATGAAATTCAGGTTCATAATATGAATATCATCTACCAAAACTGGTGTTCCAGATGTTTTTTGTAGGTATTTGGTTGATCCATATAGGTTCCATATAGGATCCATAAGATCCAAAATGGCAAATTCTTACCAGATAGTCTCCTTCCTGTAATGACTATGTAAGCATGTCTATATTGTGTAGTCCTATGATTGAAATACTGCTGGAAGTGAACGGATTTGATTTTTTTTTTTTTTAAATATTGTAATCAGATAGAATCAGAGCAAGTAGTTCGATATGGCGCTTTCCAAGGTAAACATAACACATTTACAACAGAAATGTAACAACCTCCATGGACTGAATCAGGAAGGCACTATTGTCCTGTGTAACTCTTCTGTCTCTAACCTATGACATAAGAGACAATCCTTGGGTGGTTGTTTTGAGTTTAGTTGGCCAAAAAAAAGAATGCGTGGGAAAAGATGTAAAAAGCTTTATGTATTAAGTAAGCAGGGGAGGATCTTCATGTTGAGATCCCTCTGCCTGCTGCATGGTCTGATTGCAGGAGCTGTGGAGGGATGCAGGAATTTGTGTACATTTGTTCTGTACAGGGGCTTCTGTTAATTTGAAAATGCTCAGCAGGGATGGAGCTCCTGGTGATATATTTTCAAACTATTCTGCATGCACCAGTACCCGTGCCATGGCATTGTGCACGACCTGAAAATCATGGTCTGGCTGCAAAGGCAAGGTCAAGCATGATAAACAAAGGAAGGATCTTAATGTGTTCAGAGATCAGAGGAATTAAACCAAGTCCTCTTTTGTGTTGCTAAATGGAAAGTGTCCTACACTGACTCACAAGGTGTGACTTGAATTTGCTAAGTAATGTGGGATAATTTGTTACATCAGTAATGAAGCGGTTGTCAAGAGATGTGAAAAAAATAACTGACAAGGTAGCTGGGGTAAACCTTTCTTATGTGAAACGGAAACCCTACTTGCAATTATAGAAGACGGAGCTAGAGAGGAGCTTGAACAGCTATGTAGACCTTCCCTGTATCCCAAGACGTGGTCAGTTATTACTGAAGTGCTCCTGACAGATCTTGGTTTAACCTGTTCTTCAAAATCTCCAAGATTAGAGATTGCACAGCCTCTGTGGGCAATTTGTTCCAGTGGTTTCTTGATAAATGAGCTGCTCTTAACAACCCCTAGACATTCCTTGAGCTGCAGTTGACTCTGTCCCTTATGTAATCTGCAGCCAGATTTACACCTTCTCTTTCCTAAATGCTTGTTGACATGTGGTTTTTGACCTTCTGAAATCATCTCCCTCTCATTCCTTTGAAATGGAGAGGGCAGTGCCAGTCTAAGGGATATATGGTGTATGTTACTATGTAATACCTTTGAGTCCGTAATGCCTGTGATTTGCAGCTTACTGGATCTGTGATTATGCATTACCTGGCTTCCAAAAAGGAAAGCAGTGGAAGAGGTTAAATAACATGGAAATATTATTTAGTAACAGATTTTCAGAAGCATTTGGCAGGAAACAGCTGTCATTAAAAATAAGGAACAAGACTTCATATCTCTGAAAATCTGAGAGCTTTGAAACAAAAGTCTGCGTGCTTTGAAACAATTCTCATGCGATTAATTTCTAGCATAGCTTTGTGGCCTATTTATGTAAGCAAAAAAAAATACTGATCTGTGTGTTGCCAGCATAGATACATGAACTTTAGCTTCTTGGAAGTGCAGATGGCCAAAATATTGATGGCTCATTAACAGCATGCTTGTGGGGTATATACCTATAGAGCGAAACTTCACTCTGTGTGTGATGTTACTTGCTCTGAGCATTACTCAACTGATGACAAAAACACAAAAGCAGAGAAAGACACAGTTGTCTACTACTACCTTTTCCAGCAGTCACATGAGTGAGCCTTGCCACTGCCATGATCCATGACTGTGTCCGTGGTAGGTTTGGTTTTCTTACCCATTATCGTGTTGTAGAGCCAGGTTTGGCCCTGAAGTGGTTTATGCTGGTGTCCAACCAGTGCCAGTGGCACTCCAAGGGAAGTGGTGGAGCAGTAGTACTGGGGATGGGAGCTGGTGGGACACCAGCTATTCCAATGTCACTTCTGCACTCCCCCTTCATCTACTTTTCCATCCATTCTCACGGTGCTGGGATAATGCTGTCTCGTTTGGGAAGAGATTTGCCCTCAGTTTATGTGGAGGCTAAACTCTCAGCTATGTAAAAGAGTTGGGGAAAAATATATAAGAAAAGATCAGAGCAACTGTTTCCCAAAAGTGCCATTGCATCAGTCCTCTTAAAATCGTACTGCTAATCATGGTGAGGTTTGCCAAAACCAAAACCAAACCCAAACCGTGGTCTAAAAGAAAACAAACCCCAAGACAATTTTAAAGACCTAATTTTAATAGGTCTCTCAAGGAACAAGAGGCATTGTGAAATGTTCCTTGGAACACCTCTGTTTTAAAGAATAACTTACATTCATTATTTTATTTCGTAAAATATTATTAACCCTAGAGAGCAGCACACAATTTTCCTGCTTCATATAAGCTGCTATGTAGGATTCTCTTATAGGAAAAATGTATAAAATGTATGAAATAGTAAGTTTTGAGAAAAGAGCAGAGAAGTACATGTCTGCTTTGACAGTAAGGGCCCTTACTAATAAACACAATTATTGAAGTATAATACATTATTCATCGTTTTCAGACTGGCAGCCCTCCATTTAGTTATACACATCAAATATATTGTACTTTTGTATTTTCTTAAGGTTTTATAATTTAATGCTCTGCAGAAGCCCACCAAAAAGCCTTGCTTTACTTCTCCGTTAATTTATAGAGCATCTTACAGTTTTCTTTCACACTTGACATTGATTTGGCGCCTTCCAGTATACCAAACCAAGCCCTGCTGACTGCATGTAGATTAATCGCAGTCCTTTCCTATGCAAACGGCCCAGCCAGCCATGAAAATGTCACTTGGTTTCTGAAAACAAAGGCCTGCTGCTTCTGAGGAATAGCTGCAGCTCCTGGAATGGGGCCTTGGAGACTTCAATACATTTCTGCTAATGATCTCTTGATTGCTACAGAGGTAAAGCCAGAGCTGTTTCTTTGCAGGACGTTATCACAGCACGCTGCTTCCTTCTTTTTTTTTTTTTTTTTTCCCCCCTCCCCCAAAAGAGCAACCATTTTGGAATTTGTTCTTTTGTGTTGTTTTTCTGGTTTTTGTTTCTTCAAGCAACCCTTCTCCTCTTCCTGCTCCCTTCCCTTCCCCAGAGCAGGGCAGCCGAGGTTTTGCTCATCCGAGTGGCTCAGGGCTGAGCCGCCCGTCCCACCGCTGCTGGCCTGACAGATGTTGCCCTGTTTCTTGTTCCACACAGTCCTGTCAGATTCCCCCTGGATCAGTACCTCTGGCTCCTGCAAAAACAGATGCTTTGAACTTCAAGAGGCAGAGCCTCCTGGCTGCCGCTGTGACAACCTGTGCAAGAGCTACAACAGCTGCTGCTTCGACTTTGATGAGCTGTGCTTAAAGACAGGTACGATGGGTCTCCTGTCCCGCACTGCCAGGCGCTGCTGACACCTGGTTTCTGCCAGAGGTCGGGACCTGCCTGATAAACCGTTGCTCCCTGCCATAACCTGCATCTCCTCCGCACCTCACCTCGCCGGGCAGGCTTGGCTCAGCCCAAAATGCAGCCCAAGTTTCCTTGCAAGGAGCAGTAGGGATGTGCACCTATCGCTCCTCACTGCTGGGCTTTGGCCATGGCTTCCAGGGCAGAAAAAGCAGGGTACTGTTCGTACTACATGAAAAGTGGATCTTCTGATACTCAATTAAAAGCAATAATCAGTGTTCAGGCACCAGTTTGACCTCTAGGTTGCAATGAAAAGAGACATGGTAAAGGCTGGAGGTTGGTCATTCCATGTCAGCCATCCTTTTTTCTCCCACGTGATAACTTGATACTGGAGGAATTAATGCTCACCTGTGGGCTGTGCATTGCGGTCACTCATGAAGGCGCCTCTGAACCTGGGTGCATTGAAGCGGTGTGGGTCCTCTTGGAGTAAGCTGCAGGTGACAGGCTGGGCTTGTTATCCTTGCCCCAGAGTCCAATTTCTACATGTCAGGATGCATATAACACACTGGTAAAAATGTTTGACTCCAATTCATTGGACCCTGGGGGATGGAAATACAGCACTGGGTTCATTTTCTTTTTGGTTTTTTCATGAGTCCTAGGCAAGGAAAACTTCAAAGAGGGCCATGAGTTATGTTTTACTTCTTAGCGTAGTGCATTTAAATTATTAGTTGTACCCATCTCCTTGAGTGTTTACACAGTGGTCAAAGTTGACACAGGTGCTTTCTACTTTTGCCATTAAATATTTTCTTGCTTTATCAAAGAATTACACTTACTAAGCAGCCAGAAGAGAAGTCTAATGATTAAAAATATCATTGCCAATGGTTGTGCCATACTTGAGGGTCCCGAATCCCTTGGTTCTGTTTATGATGATATAATTTTAATGGTTTGGTACCAAAAAATGGTGAGCTAATCTGGTATGAAAAACTACTATGGTTCCAGGCCAAAAATGTCTGACTTCTATGCTAACGCTGGTGTAAATGACTGCAGAATGAGAGGCTCTTTTTGAAGTCTTTCAGCACAATACAAGATGTTTGCTACCAAAGGGCAAGTTTTCAGTTCCTCAGCCTCCTGTCCGCAGCGCACCATGTCCACATATGTGTATGGATACCCGCGTTGCCCTTGGGACTGTTGTGTGAATTGTCATATACTCCCACAGGCATTTATTAAGGCAATTATCACATGTACAACCTCTGAATATTACATATTTATAGAAAAAAGCCACAAATGAATGAGAAAAGGGGATAAAAGGTGTTGATCTGGTGTGGTGTGTTTTTTACTGGGTGCATGTTTTCTAAAGTGATTTTTAAAGTTTCTTGTTGGTTGGGCCAGGACATGGAAAACCATATGCTTACATCTTTAAGCTTTATTCCAAAGTGTAGCAATGTACCGCCTTTGAGAGAGCACCCTAATTTAGTCAAGCCCTTACATCCTACCTTCATGCACAAGATGAGAAGAGCTGGAGTGTTTTACAGCAGCTGTGCCATGTTTTTCCTTAGAACAGCAGCTCTTGTTCTCATAACTTTGCAGTTGATTCTGAATCTCACCCTGTGGGTATGGAACTGATGGGAGTAAAGCACCAATTTACATCCATATAGTCTCTTTTCAGCTTTCTCTTATTTCCTATGGATTGATCTGGGGACTCAAATAGTTGGGAGAAAAAGAATGGATTTACTCAAGAAACACCAGAATTCTTAGTTTGTGCTCCAGGCCCCGCCATTTATCTCTCAAAATACTTTCTTGTCTTCTCCTTTACACACTTTTTGTGACATTCAGGTTGTACAAACCCTGGAGTACAGCACCTGAGGGTAGCAGAAGCACTTGAGTGTGGGTGGAGGAACCCTCCTGCACCTGTGGGACACAGGAGTCTTTTTTTGTTTCTGGTTGACGTACCTACTTCAGAGGTCTTGAAATCGCTAAAATGGGCCCATAAAATTTACATCCAACTTTAACGACTAGATTGTTGTCATTATGGCTTGAGTACTTTTTGTTTTGATTATTATCTCTCATTCTTGCTTACCTTGTGAATGATTTAGCTCGGGGCTGGGAATGTACCAAAGATCGTTGTGGAGAAACCAGGAATGATGACAATGCTTGTCACTGCTCTGAAGACTGCTTAAGTAGAGGAGATTGTTGTACTAATTACCAAGTCATTTGCAAAGGTACGACTTTGGTCTTTCTACCTCTTATCTTTCCAAACCTGACATAGGACAGCCCTGTGGGTATAGAATTTTCTTCTAAAGAAGGAACCCTCTCCTTGTTTGGTTCTGATTTTTGGGAGGAGGGGGGAAGAATGGGGAATTACATTTGTAATTTTTTGGGCACTAGCAGAGGTGAATAATTCTAATTTGTTGATGGTAGAAGGATGTTGTCTTTGCCTGTAGAGATACTGATGGAAAGAGAAGAGGCGTGGGTGGTGAAGAGTTTAGAGTAAAACACAAAATTGTTCAGATGCGCTTGTCCGCATCACAGGGAAAGCAGGGATATCTGATGGTCTTGAAGAAATGGAGCATTCCTAGATATGCTATCTCCATCTCAAAGACCTCTCGACACCCCCACCACAAAAGCTCCTGCTCAAACTACTTGGCCTAACACTTGTAGGTTTTATTTCTTGAGGGAAAGGGATTTTGAGAATACAAGGGCTGTATTTCACAGATGGGATGTACAGGCTTCAGAGGACATGTTGGTTGGGGATGACCATGCCACCTTCTCGACACACCATGGCTGGAGTACAGCCTGCACTGGTTGGTGGGTGGATGGGCTGTGAAGGCTTAATTTTCATCCTCTACCCCAATCTTCTGGAGCCAATCTTCGGCCTTGTGTAATGTATCTCCCATTCAGAGCAGATCTTCTGATCCTTGGTAATGAACTCTACAGTTTCTCACTTTTGTATCTCAGCTAGTTCTTAGTTTTTTCATTCATTAACTTTACTGGTGGAAGGGTTACAGTTTGAAATTTTTTTCCACACCATTTTGGCCAACTGCATATGTTAAGAAAATTATAACAGTCCAGATCCATACACTGAAAATGGACTTTTCTTCTTTACTTGAGGTTTGCTGTTGGGAATCCAAATGATATATGTATCTTCCAGCAAGTCCCCATAGATTAGGTTCTTCCCCTTCCCAAAGAAACCCCTTATGTGAGACCACTTAAATAGTGGTATAATTTTCAGTTCCTGCCTTTTTTGTGAGCTCCCTCTTACAAGGGTCAAGACAGAGGAATTTACATGTCTCCAGTTTTAATGTACATAATCTTTGTTTAATTGGCTAATAACAAATGATCTCAATGACCCTGGCACTCTGACAGAAGTAAGCCTTATGTGAGAACAGTGTTTCCTCTTTATTCATGCCTTTGCCTATCTGGGGATAGTGTGTTGGGTTGGTTTTTTTTTTTTTTTTTTTTTTTTTTTTCTTGGAAATTGTCCCTCCACCTCCTGTCATGGTCAGTTGGAATTGCTGCAGGACACATTTCCTGCAGATCTTTTCTATGGCGTTTTTTGTTTTGTTCTTTTAATTGAACTGCAGTTCCTTTAAGAGTGCCAGGTCAGGAAGCAAGCCTCATTAGCTAATAATTTGGTTTTAAATTGACCTGTGAAAGTGCAAGTCATAAGCCACTCTATGGTGGGCATTCAGCAGTGAAAACCTAAAGAAAATGATTACATAAAGTAATTTTAACTAATATAGCTCTGAAAGAGTATTAATGCTTTTTTTAGCTGTGTCTGAGTCTCACCTGATCCATGAGCTGATCAGCTCTATAAACCAGCTGGAAACTATTTAGAGTTGTTTTTCTTCCCCAGAATGAATTTTGTTTTGTGTCTTTAGCCAGCTGAATCAGCTCATGGAGCCATCAGAGCTGGTGGGGAGGAGGGTGGGAATTCACAGCCAGAAGCAGCACCTACCTGTTTTTGACGGATCGAAAATAAAAAAATTTAAATAGATGGCCACTGTGCCTAAAGCATTACCACTGTCTCCTGTGGTCAAAAGGACACTTTTAACTCCAGTTTTAACAGCTACTTCTAGGAGTGCTAGTTTGGCTGTTCTCGTTGAATAGAATATAACCAGATCATTTGTTCAGCTTTGTGAAAAGACCTCCTCATTATTCATGGGAAGAAGGACAAGACAGTTCATTAACTGCAGCTAGACTTTTTTTTTTTCGTCATTTTTTGTGAAACCTGTAGCTGTGTCCACAGACTTTTATTTTTTTATTTTTTTTTTAAACTCCAATGTGACTTTTCTGGTAGGAGAAACCCACTGGGTGGATGATGACTGTGAAGAGATAAAGGCTCCTGAATGTCCAGCAGGGTAAGTGTTTTGCATGCAACTGCAAAGTCAGATGTAGCAAGGCCAATGGTCCTGGCTCTGCCCTGGACCTCTGAACACCACATTTCTGCACTGGCCCTGTCACACAGCCCGGATGCTTGTGGGTTGGATGCTTTCCTGTGCTTCACCATGTGTACGATGAGGCAGATAGATAATATTGTAACACATTTGCCTTTGAGCTGCTGCACGAGTAGTGGTGTATGTGTTGGGCTGAACTCTTGGTCTTTGATCACCTGCCGATGGGTTTGCCAGCTTCACTTACCCATATAGGGAAGGTAACCAAACTCCCTTGAAGTCAGTGGAAAGGTTTAGGTTTTTCTGATTTCAATAAAATTCAAGTTGAGTCATATGTGAGCACAGTTCGGGCCATTTTTTTTAAATTTAATTTTGTACTCTTAGTGTTGTCTTCCTAAATGAAAGGATTTCTAAATTGCAGTTGACTTAGTGAGGTATTTGAGCACATGAGTAACATTGAAAAGTAAGCGGTTTTGAAACCAGTTGGCTCACTATTATCCTAAAAGGTCAGCATCTGCTCAGGTGCTGTGTCGGCTTGCAGCTCAGCCTGTGCTATTAGGAGGAGAGTTTGGAGGAGATAGGAGCCCCTGCTTCTCCTTCTCCTGGTGACAGTGATGGCTGCTTACCCCCGCAGCAGGTGACTAACGTTAAAAGTCCAGGTGTGTCCATCCAGGACACACCTCTGCCAGCTTAGGGTCAACTCCCAGTAGCAGTAGTAAATAAAAATGTAATAAAATAACATAAAATACTGACATTTTGAGTATGTGAGGATGAGTTCTGACTCACAGAGCTCACTCAAAATGCCACGTGAACTTTTGTTTGAGAAGAGAGGAGACCAGCTGTCATGAGACATGTGGTTTTTAACTACAGATTGTATGCTAGGGTGGGTACTCATGCATACTATTTTTTTCCCTTCTCCATCTCCTTCTATAAGCACTTGCCTTTTGGGGCTATATGTTTTTAGCTATGCAGGGAAGATGTCTTTTGTGTTGGAGCTCAGCTCTTTCGCTGAGTGAACACTGGATGTTACTAAGCGTGAAGATAATCAATTTGTGCTTCTCTGTTAAGTAAGCAAAAAAATTATAGACCTATAACACACGCACTAACTGTAATTTAGATTCTGTGGAGTCTCAGTGAGCAAGTGGGAGAAAAAGAATCATTTTGAAATGCTGCCTGACACTCCTGCTGCTTTTGGTTTTAGATTTGTTCGTCCTCCTTTGATCATCTTCTCTGTTGATGGTTTCCGTGCATCATATATGAAGAAAGGGAACAAGGTCATGCCCAATATTGAAAAACTGAGTGAGTACCTCTGTTTCCTTACAATAAACGAAAGACAAACTCTTGCAGCCTAGTTGTTGTCATTGTTCATTGAGTAACAGAAGTCAGCATGGAGCTCGCGGGTAGAAGGGCTGCACCAAATGTAGTGTTCCTCTGCCTGAAAGGTCTAACAAAGATTAAGTCTTTTTTTTTCTATGCAAGCGAAATGGCAGAAGTCCCCTTTGGTTTAGATGGTATCAGCTGGTGGCTTGAAAGCACCCTGGCTAAAGCAGCACACAGCAGTTGGGGAGGGCGGAGAGAACTGCTGCTTTGGGGAACGCTGCTTAGAATCGGTGACCTTCATATGGTTTTGTCAGCACAGAAGTGCATCGTCAGTACGTGGTCTGTATCATGCACCCTTATAGGCCAGTTGGGAGGGGCCCACAAAATTTTCCACCTGATTCATTTGATGTTGAAGACATGGGTAAGTGGGTGCGGGAGCTGCAGTGAGTGTGTGATAACTGGCTGGGGACGTGCCCCAGGCATGAGCAGCCCCCCACTCGCCTCTGGGGGAGTGGGCATCCACCTGGGTTTGTGGAGTATGGGATGCAATGCATATTTGAGCTTCCCAGAATAGCATGGGAGTTTGTCTGCGTGCCCAGAACCTTGAAAGGTGGTTTTTGGTTGTTTTTTTTTTTTTTCCCCTCCTATGTGTGTGCACAGTCCCTCGTATTTGTGTAGCCATCTGGGGAGCTGCGGCCAAAGCCCATTGTGAAACTGCAACTTTAGTATATTCATCACTTAAAATTAGCCTGCATTTTCTCATGTTGTATTACTTGGCGAGATACTTCCAATGACTCTGGATTCTGGAAGGAGGCTAGCTCAGAAAGGAGAACAGTCTACAGAAATGTAGCTGGTTCTGTAGTCCTCTGGCTGCATTATTTCAGTTGTTTATTGTGAAGTACAAAGAGCGCGCGAGTGGATTTACTACTGTTTCACAGAAGACCTGCCAATGTTAAGCAGCAGAATGTTCATTTAAATTAGTTAAAATTTAACCAGTTTCTGCAGCATTCTGAGTCACAGCAAATGACTTTTTTTTTTTTGTTGTTTTTGTTTTCTGTGTCTGAGCTTCACTTCCTAATGTTTGCATGCCCTATCGATTTTTCAGGATCTTGTGGAACACATTCTCCTTACATGAGACCTGTCTACCCTACAAAAACCTTCCCCAACCTGTACACCCTTGCTACCGTAAGTCCCTGGGAAGGATTCTTTTAATGATAAAATGTTGCATTGCAGTAGAAATGTGGGTTGTGGGAAGCAAGATATATATATATATATATATATATATATATATATATATGTATATATATATATAAATAAATATATATATATATTATTAATATAATATATATAATATATATATTAATAAAACTGCTTCACTGACTTCAGTTGGCCTTCAGTTATGCTAAGTATTTTCTTCAGCATTTTGAAGTTCTGAGATAAAGTGTATCTCACCACTACACACTGTGTTACAGCTTTCCTGTGTTTTCCCATGCCTGCTTTTGCAGTTATTTGTACTGCTGTGTAATTATAGTTCGCAGTTTTTCTGGGGAGGGCGGGGGGGGAAGGCCATTGAAACCCACCCAGGATACAACCAGCAGTTGTTCCTTCCTTGCAGTAGTTGAAGTCAGAGGGGCTGACTTAGCAGCTGACTTACAATTTACAGCTGCTGAGCACGTCTGGATGCTGCGTTGGCCCTGCAGGAAGACAAACCATCACTTTGGCACTCTGGTGGCACGGCTGGTGGCCAGGCTGTCCCCACCCTGGGATGCAAATGCTCCTGTGTGACAGTGATCCCAAAGCTGGGCTAAGGGACTTCATACCTGCGGCTGTATTTTTTCCCTGTTCTTTTTTTCTTCCTGCAGCCTCTGCACAAAGGTTAAATGGGAAGTGAAAGGGGGGGATGAGAGAAACGAATAGCTGGGGATGGGGGAAGGGCAAGAGAAAGGGAGAAGAGCAGAAACCTCTTACATTGCCTTTACTGCTGGACAAATTGTGATATAAGGCCATGGCTTTGGGTGACTTGCCTCGTTTGTTTTTTCTTGGAAATAACTCTTATCTCACAGAGGCTCTTGTGAAGATAAAACATTATAAAATGGAAATGCTAAGTGTTACTCATGTAACGAGAGAATGAATTACTGTTTCCAGAAAGGGAATTCATGAAGAGTAACTGAAAGTTCAAATCAATCTTCTTTTCATAAATTTTTGCTTACTTTAGATGGCCTCAAACTAACTTTTAACCAGTGTGAAAATACTTCAAAGTATCAAGTAACAGGAGTTCTTGTGCTCTTTAGCACAATTCAATCATCTCCTACTGGTTTCATTACTACAGCCAGTTTTAAATTTGCTTATCTTAAAGTTACAACCTTTTCTGGTCTGCAGTTACAAAGATACCTATTTTAAAGTAATTTAGTGATATTTGCAGGTAGCTATGAAGAACTGGATTTGTGTGCGTTAGGGTCTTACTAATTAATCTACTTCTGCACAAAGGGACTCTATCCTGAATCACACGGAATCGTTGGCAATTCGATGTATGACCCAGTGTTTGATGCCAGCTTCAGCCTTCGAGGGCGAGAGAAATTCAATCACAGATGGTGGGGAGGTCAACCGGTAAGTTTCAGGTTCCCTCCTCCTCCTTCCCTCCCCCCTCTCCTCCCCTCCCTCTGTGCTGTGGAACATAGCCAATAATAATAATTAAAAAAATACATCTGTGAACAATTTGTACCTAATCTCCCCCCCCGGCTGGCCCTGAGTCTATCAATTTAATGTAACGTTTTGAGTTGGCTTGGGCTTTTCAGAATAATAAAGCCATTGATTATGGAAAGGTCCTTGCATTGATAAGTATAAATTAGACGTGGCTAGGAAAAAAAAACCTCACTTAGGCAGCAGTTTAACACGAATTACTATATTTTTGTCACCATGGCATAACGTTTCCTTTTCATTATGGGTTTCTCAGGTTTTTCTCCTAGTAATGTTCTTGTGGCAGTTTTAGTATTAATGTTCTGTCAGAGTAGCATGGCACAGCTTCATAATTATCATTTGTTAAGTCCACAAGCGAGCGCTGTTACCTGACTTGCTGCAGAAGCTGTAGAAGTTTGTGAATTCATTTCTGCCTTGAGCACAGCAGCTGTGGCTGAACTAGGTCCTCTCTCTTAGATTAGTGTGGGACTTGTTGGTTTCTCTAGCTCCGAATCCTTATTCTGGGCAAGGAAATGGCCTCCTTCAAAGTATTCTGCATGACTACAGCTCAGACGGTCCCCTTGCTTCTGCTGCAGTTTCCCCTATTAGTGCACATGCTTGTGGCTTGCTTTGCCAACAAAAGTGGGTTTAAATTAAACTAATAAGTTTTACATGCAAGCAGCTAAGGTACGTGCACATTTCATTGCACTGCTTCTTTAGGGAACTATGGTTTAAAAGCTCACTGACCAGTTAACCCCACAAGAGAGTGGGAGAAAGAGACGGGGAAATCAGAAGGGCTTTGGGAACATCATCATTGCTGTTTGCTAAAGTGATCAGCGTCATCCCCCAAATCTCTTAAAACAGAAATATCCCAAGAGACTAAAGGAAGTTACTCAGATGGTTTTAGGCTTAGCGAGTGTGTGTGTTATTTGTCTGCATGTGGGTTTAGTCCACAACAAATGCAAGACAAGGCAATTTAGAGCCGCAGGCAGATGCGTGACAGGCAGATGTGTCTGGCTGTAGCTGAGCCAGAATGAGGTATTCGTGCTCTTGTAAAATTTGTCAGCGTAACAGGGAGCGCAGTCGCTCCCTCGCCCAGCTACGACCCGGGTTAGCTGTTAGCATGGGCTGCCAGGAGAGGAGGGGGTGAGGAACGTGCCTGGCTGTTATCCCCCCCAGATGTGAGTGAAGAAGCAGGATCAAAACTAGGAGCAGTGGAAGGGCAGCAGCGGGTAACATCTCCCTCCATCTCAGTTACAGCCAGACCCACGCGGCTAACAAACCGTGCCGGCAGCAGCCAGGCATCGAGCTCATAGACAATATTGTGGCTCAACTCCTGTGTGAAAACTTGTTAAGCAGCTGTAATTTAATTATGCATTGCAAATTTAATTATGCATCTTACCTTAATCATAATTGGGTAGGAGTTAGTGGGGAACTAACTTTTGGGGACTGTACAAATGTCTCTATTTTTAAACGACGATATTTTAAAAGTAAAATACAAGTCTAAATACTTCATCACCTGCTGTGGTGAGTGGGGAATATTGGTAATTCCCACATCCATCCACTAGAAACACCTATGCTGCTCCAGAGAATAAAAGTCACTCCGGACTGTAAACAAGGGTCAGGAAGAATGTCAGCTGAGAAGAGTTCAAGAAAGTTACACAACAGTGGATGACCATACGCTGGATGAAATCCTCAGAGGACAAGGGGGGAGTGTTGTGTACACAAATAAGGATGATAAAATAAACCATCTGATCTGAAGAAGTGTTAAAAAGGAAAACCACACAAATAATGTAATAAACTGGAAATGTCTTTGGAGAATTGGAAACAAATGCATCGAGGAAGGGCTATAATTCAATCCTCTCACGCTTCTCATGAGGGAAACCTGTAAATTCGGCAAGCCTGATAAGAGTGGCCATAATGGTTGGGTGACAACGTGGTAGATCTCGTGCAGAAGTATAATATAAATTACACGCTCTCTCTGCATGTGAAAGATTTGCACATTTGATAAGAGAATTGCAGATTTTTGTAAGAAAAAAATTTATTTCCATCTATATATAGATTAGATACAGTCAGTTTCTAACTCCTTTTTATAATTTTCTCTAAATATCACATTGACATAGACTGCCAAAAATAGCTGGGAATTGAAAGATGAAGCAGTAAAACTAAGGGGGGAGGAAAGGAAATATGCTCAGCATGTCATATCACATATTCATCCGGTTCTTTTTAGGTCTTGGGGCTCAAACTGGAGTACACCCTGGAGGTGTTTAAAAAAAGGGTAGATGGGGCACTTAGGGACATGGTTTAGAAGTGGCTCTTGTCAGGGTAGGTTAAAGGTTGGACTCGATGATCTTAAAGGTCCCTTCCAACCTCAACAATTCTATGATTCTACTTAAACAATTGCAGAGTGGTACCTGGTATGCAGAGAGTTGGGAATTATTATTTTCCTGCCCAGGAAGGCAGAAAAAGTGTCTGAGACCCCCAGCCTCGTATTATGGCTAAAACTGCCTAGAAAAGAATGTCACGTAATGTTGTTAATTTCTGAAATACTTTCTTGCTCCTGGAAACTGGCTTATTATATTTGGCTTTGTTAATTTTTTTCCCCCCTTTTCTTTTTTTTTTAAATTGTTTAAATACTCGGCATCTTGCTCGGAAACAGCCGGATTACCATGGACATCAGTGGGATTTGGCAGATGAGTAGCTGAATGTTTCTACACCGGGAATTATGAGAAATTAATTTTAAGATCATTAGGAAAGGAGAAGGGGGGAGATGGTAGCTTGGAAGTGTTTCGATGTGCTCTGGCTGGTTGTGTGACTTCCTGAAACCCAGTCTTCTGATTTAGTATACAACCTTGATTTATTATATAAACTTAAACCCACCTTGTTTTCAGAACAGAAGCGTTGATAGGAAACAGCCGCAAATCCACTCCTCATATTGCTACAGCATCTCCCCATCAGGGCCCATGCTCTCAAAAGGGAAACTAAGTTTACCGCTCATTTTTCTTGGCACTGAGACTCTGTTTTCATCCCATGTAACTTTAAGCACTGAAGCCCTGGCTGCCTTTGGCTTCTGTTAAGCAGTAGTTTTTCATGTCTTGATTTGATGTAGTGAGCTTAAGTTTATACAACAGACAATGCACTGGGATTTTTTTAGTGATATTTCGTGATCCTTAGAAATAATCCATTCGCCTCCCCAAGGTCAGAAGATGACAGGTCTAAAACTGCTGGTCTGTGGTTAATGGGGACCGAGAGGCTCCTTCAGAAGGTAAAACCAGCTTGGATCCGAGTTTGGCTCCAAAGATGCCTATCTCCAGAAATATCTTAATTATAAAAGTACTGAAGGTTGTTTAGGGCACCTTGTATGCAGCTTTATTTTCACTATTAACTTTTTAAAGAGAACACAACCCTCAAAAAGGGCCCAGCTTGAGATGCTGAGATAATCCTTAAAAAGGGCCCTGTTGTTCCTAGGTAAGTGACAACATGTCATGAAGCTGTCTTTAGAGCCTACAAGGTATGCCTGTAGACACTAGGCATCATCGCTATACATCTTAACTGGATATTCCTGATTTTAACTAAATTTCACATTCTATATCAACCTTTGGGATAAAACCATTTTGCTCTCCTGTTTATTGGATTTTTGTTGATTTTTACTATCTGATGATTACAGAAAGAAATTATTATTTTCATTTTCTCGCCTAGTCAGCCTGAGCACTGGCAGGATAGTTACATCTGGGGAGCCCAGGCTCTGCAGAAATCTGCCTTTTTGTCCCGAACACATTTCGCAATCACCTTGTTGATTGGTGGGGGAAGCAGAAGGAGCATGTCTGTAATTTCTTTTTATAAGTATTTCTTTTCATCTAGCTTGAGCCATGAACAAGCAACAGGGACCTTTAACTCTGCCTAATTATTCAATAGGTTTCTTATACCAAAATATTCTGTTTGGGCAAGAAGGCAATGCTTAGTTGTCAAGGCTGTGAGATCGTTTGTGTCCTGTTAAAGAGTAAGGAGTGTGTAAGGGGCGTTTTACCTTGTTGTCAGGACAAATTGCAAATGGCACAGGAGTGTAACATTTGGCACCACCCTGGTATTAATTCTGCATGCTTACACCAATCTCGTATGTGTTTCTTTGCCTGGGAAATGCCATGATTTCCCCCCTTCCCCCTTTTCCCTGGGCGTGGAAGGGATTTCCCACTCCTGCATTACCAGCTCTCTCTAACACTCTGAGGAGTGTTAGAACGCAAGGGGGTTTATCTTCTGCCAAAACCGCTTGGCCCCGCTTCACACAACAGGCTGCAGTGGGTGCGTGTGATTCCTCTGCTCCTGACATGAATCTCCTTCCCTGGTTGACAAGTGGGAGCATGTTTGCGCAATTTGGCCCAAGGGCTGGACTTCAGATCCGTCCCTCCCATCAGCCCTGACCTGAGATGTGCTGCTGCCAGTCCTTTCATAGTGCAACAAATACGGGGCAGCCTTGGCAAAGTTACGGGCTCTTATTTATTCATGGGAGATTAAAAGTAGGGAGGTGCCCCACTTACTGTGCAGGTTTTCAAAGACAACTCAACAGCTATCTTCAATAACTCTGTACCTAGCATTTGCGTGCAAACCTGTCTAACAGTCAAAAGAAGGGAGGGCTTGGGACTTCAATGTTCCGTATGGCATTGCCACCTGAACTATTGCTTAGCTAGTCTATTTTTATCCATAAATAAAGGAGAAGAAATATAGTCATTCAACACAGAGGGTATGAAAATGACAGTAATTCAACTTACAGGATATGTTTCATATACATCTAGAAAAACATGTATATTATTCCTTGGGCCATTTGCCAGTGTACTAAGGTTGAATGTGTGCGTCCATAATTTAACAGATCTTTTTGCATTGGCGAAGTTAAATATTCTCTAATTCCTGTGGCATGGTATGAAGACAGAGTGGTTAATCTTTGATTTTTATTATTATTTTTTTAATATTTATTCCCTTCTTCTCTGCTTACGCAAATTAATTCAGAAATAGGCCTTTATATAGCTTGCAATAGAATAAGGCTTGTACCATATGCAACCCAAGGGTGCACATCTGACACAGTTAAACAGCTGACTATAAAGTTCTAACATATTAACAGTTAAAACCCATGTATTTACATATAGCAAATAAATTACATAAGCTCACAAATGGTACTGACCTTGCAACGCCTAACACAGCAAACTTTATGATAAGTGACCTGAACAGATGAGACCGGCCACAGAGTGTATATAATGCATTACATTTACATGCTCAGTACTGGAACATCTAGGATTAATTAAGACTGCGACTCTAACCAACAGAAAGGAAATGGAACAATAGCCCTTATTCCCTTCCGAAAGGCATCAGCTGAGGTGGTTTTTTTTCCTATCCTACATTGACTGAAGCGTGGACTCATGTTGGCCTGTAGGAGGCATGACTTGTAGCCTGCTTTGAAAGACAATGAATTTAATTTAAGGACAGTGAGGGATGCTCACTGGTGATTAGGCTGCAGGAAAACACGCTGGAAACTTGATTTAAAGCTTGCTAAGTGCGGATAGAAATTCTTCCATCTAGATGGCTGCTGCTTCTCTGCATGCTTAAAGACATCTCTGCAAACGTATTTTTATGAGTAGCAGCTTTAGGTACGATGCTGAATAGTGTTGTATTTTCTTATTTTGGTTTTAAATAAAAAACAAAGGCTTTTTTTTTTTCCCCCCCTTAAAAAATAGGAGGGCGGAGGTCCAGTAGTACTTTGTTGTAACCTTGAGTTGAATCAGGCCCTGCCTGGCAAAGTCAGGATGGAGTCATTGAGACTCACTTCTCGGATGTTGTGGTCAGATATGGGCCTTCTGATTTGCTGGTCTTTGACTGCAACAGATCATTGTCTTAGCTGTTGAGCTTATTCCAAGTGCAGCAGACACATGTCCTCCTCCAAACAGTGAATGCCAATGTAAATGGCTGCATTCCTGAGGTGAAATACTTGGGAGCAAGGAGGGCGTGCTTGGGAATGTGCAACTAGGAGTGGTCTCTGCTTCCTTGTGTTACTCCCTGTTCAGAAAGGTGTTGATGCTGCTTTCACGTGACCCTCGTGAAACACACTGTATGCTCAACAGGAATAAAAAATAGCTACCACCTTCTTGCAGGCATGCTGGGTACCTTGGCAATGTACATAGGGCTTAATTATTCCTCTGTCAAGTTGACTACTATTTTATTTCCTTGGCCAGAGGGAGGACGTCTTTTGGCACATGTTTAAAATCTCTGCCTAAAATAGACAGAGTCACGGGTGATTTCAGCAGCACTAACAGTCAGCAGCAGCATAGGACAGCTTCAGCTGCTGAGGGTGGAACTCGGCTGGGCTGATTTGGCCAACCAGGCAGGCTGGACCACTTGGACCTGTGCAGGCCAAAGCACTAGAAAGTCAAACTAGAGTTAACAGATGGTAAAATCCAAATACTGAATTCTCCTGGACTTAGTTTGTTGGTACCTTCCCAAAGATATCTGCAAAATTATTTAAACTTTGCAGGAACACAAACACTTTCAAAGAAAAATAAACCTGCTGCAGCTCTGCAGGGACAATGGTTTTCCAAGTACATCAAGACCAAAGAGCATAACAGCAGTGGAGCTGACACTCCTCATCCTGAATTTGTATTTGACCTCTTTTCTCTGCCATGCCAGGGTTCTGCTCTCGGAATAACTCTGCAATGCAAAGAAAAATGTAATTGCTTTAAGCGTGGGCCCTTTTTCACCCGGGATGACCATGAACCACCAATGAGTAGTTCCTGCCTTAGTTAGACACAGGGTTCAGGCTGAAGTTATGCACCCTGTGCTGATTTATATGACACAAACGAGCCTGCGGATGTATCTTTGCATTGCAGTCGCACCTCTGACGACTGCAGCAAGTGGGCTCAGCGACATGATCAGTGGATTGCAGGCACGCTTCCTCGTCTCTCCTGTTTACCTGCATCCTTCTGTCCCATCCTGGCAGGCCTAGTATCGTGCGAGCATTTGAAAACAATATCCCTGTTATTCAACGATTCAAAATCAAACTCCAATATAAATTCAAAGCCTTTTTTTTTTTCTTTGTTTTTGGGGAGTTACTTTGCAGTCATATCATCTTGTGGTCATCGTCACCATACGGACCCCAGGGCTGGTGGAAGACTGGGGCTGCAGAGGCTGGGGGAGATGCCTGGGGACTCCCCATTTGGTAGCAGCTTGAGCATAGGTTAATACGAACCAACCCTGAAATCGGACTCTTGAGGAGAGGCAGCTGAAAACAGAGAAGGGTGCAAGTCCATGGGTGTTCTGCTCCTGCTCTTGCTGCGTTTATTTAGAAACTCACCATTTTAATAGAGTTACCATGGATGCATTCTTCCCTGGAATAGGGGATACATTACCAAAAAGTTAGAATACAATGAAAACAAATGATCTTTTGTAACTGTGATTTTAATTTAACTGGATTGAGTCCAGTAAGATTTGGAAGAGTAGAAGATGAGAGATAAGTTAAGGGGTGTGTCCAGGGCACTGGAAAGGCAAAGATGACCAATTTTCCCATAAATAACGTAACAATAGCCAAATTTAATTGCTGTTAACTGTAGCCTCAGTGTGCAAATGATCTTTCATCAGACTGTGCCAAATTTATTTCAATTAAGACTGACTCATAAATAGTTCAGGTTTGTCTCTGGAATAGTGCACGCCCAGATGACAGTGTGTAAGTGCCGTTTTAAGCAAGGTAGAGGCGCCTTGAACGTATTTTCAAAAAGTTGTTTTAAAGTAAACCAAAGATTTTGCAATTATTAAATACAGGAACTATGTTTTGGCTTAACTGCTCGTGAAATGGATAAATTGCAGTATGCATAAATAATGGGAAGAAATAATCTAGATGTAAACGTAATGGTGGCCTTTAAGCCATTGCCACTTTTGAAATGAGTTTTGAGATAATTTGGATAGCTCCTTACAAGACAAATTTAGTTCTGTAGGGCTACAAGTTCATATTATTTGCTTTCCTTGATTGTGGACCTTTCTGATGTTTGGTCATTCTCATTCCCCTGCCTTGCATAGATATCCATAGAATAGAAAAGAGAAAAAGGGTGACGGGGGAGAGAGACAGAAGGGTAATGAGAATAACCAGGGGTACGGTATGGCGTTCATTAGAGAAAGATCAAACAAACCAAGGCTACTCTTGCTCAAAAAGAAATAAATAGAGGGGAATACCATGAATGTTGTATAGAAGCAGGAAGAGACAGGATTAATAACCTGTTTTCCAAGTATGAGAACAGTACCCTAACCCCAGTGAAACTGGCAGGTTTAGACCAAACACAAAGAAAAACAGTCATGCAGTGTGCGACTACATTGTGGAACTCGCTGCTACAAACTGATTTATAGCCAGAAAAATATATGGAATTTGAAGGATTGAAAAAAGGATTTGAAAAATTCACAGAGATTGTTTCCATCATTTCCATCAATCACTTCAGGTGAGCCCAAAAAGCTCTTAAATGTCTATGGAGGAAGGTGTCCCTCCCTGCTTTCTGCAGGGTACACCCCTGCTCACTCATCTGTGCCTTTTTTTGGGTACATTTTCTGGCTACTGATGGTAGAATATGGGGAAAGAGGGACATCTATGCAGACACTGATTAGTCTTGAGCAATGTTCTTTCCTAACTGAGTATCCTCCAAAGCTTGAACGCTAAGAAGGCTCAGGTTAGATATGGCTGGCTTTTGAAAATTAAATTGGGTGCTGGAGAAATTCCTGGCCGTGAATCTTAAAGCTTTGCATTAAAAGCAACACAGAGATTTAGGGGTGAAAGTCTACAGCACAGCGGCTGATCCGCTGCTACAGAATTTGCATAAGTTTGTCACTCCCTGCGTTCAAGTTAGGGACACGGATGAAGACTGCAATTTTTGCTTCTAGGCTCAGGGTAGAAGAATGTGTCTTGAAAACATTTTCTTTTGATTTCAGAGGGTCATTAAAGATCTAAACACATTCTAATCCTCTTATATTTTCCTCATTAGATTTGGATTACGGCAGCTAAGCAAGGGGTGAAAGCTGGCACGTTCTTCTGGTCTGTGTAAGTGCCCTCTGTTTTTTTGAGATTTGTAGCTAATAATTCAGAATTAATTTGATGCAAGTGTTTATTAAGTCATTTTCCTTACTTTAAGCATTTGGTAGCTTGGAGACCGTACCTGTAACCCTCCCTTGTTTCATTTGCGCAATGTTTCTGATAACTAAAACTAATGCTACAGTTGGCTGCTCTAAGTTCATGCACTGATTTTTGGAAGTTGTCTGAAGAAAAGACGTGTGGCTATGTAAAAAATTACTTTCTTTGATCTCATGGTGTGTTGTTTTGCCTTATTAGTATTGCTAGAAATGTTTCCTAGTCCTCTGAGTGTTTGTGGAAGACTTTTATTGTTCTTCTATGTCATCTGACATCAACAGCCTAATTGACTCAAAAGCCTGACTGACTCACTCATTATACAATCCAGTCTGACCTTTGAGTAAGATATCCAGTTTCCCTTTCCTAAAAGACAGCCTTGAGGATCTTTGCTGTTTATTCTTTTGTTTAATGGTTCCAAATGATTTTCCCTTATCCCAGCTAAGATGTAGCTTCCTAACCAAAAATGAATGAATTTTTGATCATTTCTGAGTTCCAAGGAATTTATGTGGATCAATCTCTATTTCATTTTAGTAGCAGGATTGCAGGAGCAAAAAAAAATGGGCAAACTGTCAAGATTGAAGTACTAAGGGGGTTTGCCTATTTTTTTTTTTTGTGATTCCATTAGGAATAATGCTCTTTGCTACTCCAAATATTATATAGCATATGGAGGGAATAACAACATGTACAACATACAAAGCTAATGACAGGTTTAGGCTTGCAAGCCGGTTATCTGACACAGCTGCAGCCTCGTGCTCTACGAAACAACAGTACAAAATGGTAACAATGGACAAGGAGAAGGCGGAGGTACTCCACAGCTCTTTTGCCTCAGTTTTCACTGGCAACCTCTCTTCCCACACCCCTCGAGTGGATGGACGGCAAGGCAGGGACTGGGGGAGCCAAAGTCCCTCCCACTGTAAGAGAAGATCAGGTTTGGTGACCACCTGAGGAACCCGAACATACAGAAATCTATGGGACCTGTCGAGATGCATCCCAGAGTCCTGAGGGAATTGGCTGATGTAGTTGCCAAGCCACCCCCCCGTGATATTTGAAAAAGTCATGGCAGTCAGGTGAAGTCCCTGGGGACTGGAAAAAGGGAAACATTGCACCCGTTTTTAAAAAGGGTAGAAAGGAGGACCTTGGGAACTATGAGTCTGTCAGCCTCACCTCTGTGCCTGGGAAGACCATGGAACAGATCCTCCTAGAAGGTACGCTAAGGCTCATTGCAGGGGGGTTGGACTAGATGACCCTTAGAGGTCTCTTCCAACCCAAACTATTCTATGATTCTTCTAAACACAGAAATTAATGTGATTCTCAAGTCCTACAACTACATAGTCACCATAAACACCCTGGCCAATGCATGCTTGGGGATATAAAATGTTGTGGAATGTAACCAAGGATATGTCACATGACTGGCAATAGTAAGGGAGTGAGATGGCCACTTTATGTATGAATTAAATATGTATACCTTAAATCTGTATTATTTAAGTTGAGACACAGAATGTTTTTTTGGGAGAATGCAGGCAAACTCTTTTAGGAAAACAGAATTGTTAAAGACATCTTAGTCATAAATGACAATTAAAATAAGGGATTTTTTTTTCATATTGCACAATTAATAAAAATTTCAAAACTGGGCAAACCCCAAGATCATTATTCTGCTTTATGATATTGCCTTGTTTGCAAATTTTAGCATAAACGGTCTTTTTTATAGTTGTTTTGCCACCAAAAGTTCTCTGTGTAGTTGGAGACTGAGGACCACCATTCTACAAGGCATTAAAAACTAACATACTTCAAAATGGCTGTTGGCATCTCTCTCTCTCTGTCAGATGTTCCCAAAGGGTGCTGTATTTAATTCAGCAGGGTGAATCCAAGGTGGTTGTATTTGATTCCCACCCTGGGATTCTGCTGTTCATCTAATGGAATCTGGACTGACTAAGCTGTTGTATTAAAATAACCGCGTGGTCAGTGACCAGCGGAGCTTTCCGAAGAAGAGATACTTGGAAGTTTAACAGCTGTTTATAAAATTAGTCATTCTCATAGCATGAACTTGGCCTCCGCAGCCAAGTGAGAAGTCTCAGGATACAAACAGTGAAACAGGAGGAGTCTGTTCCGCAGAGTGAGAAGCTTTCAAAGCTGTGCAAGTCAGCGTGCTGATGGCCTGGTGTTTCAGATGGCTCTGTTTTGATTGATTTACACCAGCCTAGCCCTCAGTTTGGCTACTATTAAGTCAATGGGAACTTTTCCAGTGTCTTCAAGACTACCAGAGCGTGGTGGTCATTTAAACTCGTACTGATGTGAGCAATTTAACGGCTTTTATTCATGCCAGCTATCCAGTGGCAGCACGATTGTGCATAAAAAAAGGTTAGTCTGGGTTAAAGCTACCAGAATGGATCTTTACTCTCTCCTGTTTAGAACAGTTAGATTTACTGCCTTGAGTTCTGACTCCAGTTACAAACTTTTAATCATCTTTCTTTTGGAGTATGTGGACATCCAGGAGACCTGAAGTGACTCTGTTTGCAAAATAAGAATCAGTATTAAGCAAGAAAGAAGATACAGCCCACTCAAAGCAAATGATATTATTATGATTGATTTTAATCATGTTAGAATCAGTTCATAGCAAGACTTTGTAGGTGCTTTTTGTATTCTATGATAACAAGGCATATTTTTGTATTTTGTCATCCAGCGTCATCCCCCATGAGCGCAGAATATTAACAATACTGCAGTGGCTCACGCTTCCAGACAATGAAAGGTAATTCACTTACTGTTGTTACCTACTGTTGGGTAACCACTAGCTTGTCATGTCCCTAAAAGTAGCTGAAAGAGCAAGGGGAAATTTAATTCTAAAAAGTATTTTTGTCTGTTACACGCTATCACTGATTTAAGGATTTGCTGGGCGGTTGTGTTTGGGGTTTTTTTGTTTGGGTTTTTTTTTCTGATCTCAGCTTTTAACCATCAGCATTTTGATTCTTCTCAGTAACTGTATGGTATGAATTTATTTCTTATCAAGAAGCATTTAGTTACATGGATTAACTCGGATTGTTTTTATCCTACTGAGTCTAATATGGTTTAACAACCTTACAGGCAAAGCCAGTTGCAGAACTGGACCCTGAGGACTTGGAAAATGTTAAGATTTTAATTATGAGTATTTTTTAGTACACAAGTTCCCACATGCTGCTGGCTGCAAAGCTCAGGCGAGCCGCTGTTGTGATCTCTCCTACCAGACTTAGAACGAGCGTGTGTCCTCAGATGGTACCCCATGTGCCTCCCTGCATGTGTTCTTGGATTTAATAAAACTGTTGAACAACTAATTGCTTCATCGTACCACAGAAACATGACTGAGAAACAGTTCTTTTTCCATAAAGTCAACTCTCATTGGAAAGTCGACTTGATTTGACTTGACCTAACAGGTCCGGGGCTTTCGTTGTTGTCAAAGGAAAGCTATCCTGAACCAGACCTTTCTTTCTTTCAGGCCTTATGTTTATGCTTTCTACTCTGAACAACCCGATGCTGCTGGCCACAGATATGGTCCTTTCAACTCAGAGGTTAGTATAGATTTTCTTCTGCAGAAAAAGCACAGGGCTCAAATACATTTTTGGAATAATTGTCACTGCTCAGGGGTAACATTTTTAGCAACTTTTTTTTCATCTATTTCTGCAGAATGCTTTCCTGCTGCCAGAGAAAGCAAAGTTATTGTCTTAAAGATATATCATGTGAGACTCACTTCTGAGAGAAGGAACTGCCTGTGCCTTTCAGGAGGTTATTTCTCTGTGTGATATAATAATGCAAATGGAAAGATTTATTTGGCAAAGACAGGAGTATATTTGGGTGCAACAGCATAACTGAACTTTCCTCAAATAATTTATCCTTATTAAAAGTGATAAAAATATAATGCAGAAAGCATTGAGGAAATATGCAGAGAAGAAAAAGCTTTGTTTAAAGCTGACAGCCTGCAGTAGCCAAAGTAATAATTCCAGTCTGTCATGAACTGTAAAAAGCTGCTATTTCCAGTTTCATATAGGCCCTGCAGGCGTTCAGAAAGCTTTGCCAGTACTGTTCCCTCAGGACTGCACTGCTGAGCCTGGAAAAAGTTTTGAAGCAGCGTAAGGTATTTTAATGAAAAATTATGTGCAACACACTACAGTCGTTAACCCCTTGTTTGAGCTTTGCATAGCCGGCTGGGACTGACGAGTACGGCTTCGCTGCCAACACTGTCCAGGGGACACGAATTTAAAGACGATGCACTTGTCTGGGAGTTGTGGGGAGGGGAAGAAAATTCTGTCCCAAATATCCTACTACTTCAGGTGGCTGGGATCTGGCATCTCAGATGATCTCTGACATCTGGCAAAGGTCCCCTCGTTTCAGTGCAAATGTATGCCTGCAGATTGCCATCACAAGACTTCAGGAGTTGTTAGACATGCTTCTTAAAAAGTAAACAAATGAGTGTATCAGATACCTACTCTATGGAAGGTGATACAAATCTCCCCAAGCAGCCCGGTACCCAGCAGTAGTTTCTTACTTGTTTGGTATACATCTGATAGCTGTTCTCTGGTGGAGGAGAGAGCAAAGACAAAAGCAGCATTAATCTTTTTAATATGCTTGAGTTATTTGGGCTCTTTAAATAAGTTTGCAGCGGTTATGAACTTCCTGTGGGTAGCATCCCTGTTGGAGCGCTTTGAGCCACGGTCCCAGAGCAGCAGGTGTGAGGAATTATTCCAAACCAGCACTGAAACATCATGCTGTATAGGAAGAAGGTAGTCCTTTTTCTGGATAAGCAGCGGTTAAAATCTGCCAACACTCTCGCTAGATTGACAGGCATTGATATGTCTCCGTGTTGTCATTTGGCTCAGAACAGGAGGGATGTCTGACTCAGTCACGCAAGGTATCGGTAACGAGGGCTCTCTGATTCAAGGTTTCATTACTCGATGATGCTTTATAGTTCCTCTTATTGGAGTGTTGCAAATATTTTGTGTGACTTATGGATGACGACTCTAATTTTGTTTATCTGTAGACAACCACTTCCTTCTGAACAGAGTTGTTTGGGCTCATTCTGTGGACTTAAAGGAGAATATGAAGATGATGACATTGAATTTGTTCTTTAAATTGTAGTCTTTAACAAACCAGTTTAGCATCCAATGCGGTAATCTAGTTTCAGGTTAATCTTAAGTGTCTAAAAAATGAAGGGTAATTGTATTATCATAGGAAAAGTCATTATAAAAGCAAAAAGCCCCCAAAGGCTCTTATTGTTTCGGTGTTCTTCTGGATGGTTATCTGAAGGTTGACCTCTAATTGCAAGGCAAAGCTTAGGCTCTTAATAAGTGTGAATTATTAGCTTATGAAAGTTTTACAAATAAATTTAATTATGTTATTTGTGTAAAACACAAGAAGAGTGTGAAATTGATTTTTTGCAAATTGAGAACAGACGAGTTAGCAGATGAGCATGTATGGGTTTGCAGTTCAAACAGTGGCCATAACTTTGTGAATGGAAATTTAAATAAATGAGTACAGCTGTGTAAGTACACAGATGCTGAGATTTGGTAGGGGCGTGGTTTCAGGATAGAAAAGCTAGGAAGTATTTTATATTGTTTCTCTTGACACTGTTTTCAATATAATTTTTAGGAGCTATGAAATTTATATAAATCAGCTGGGAAAAAAGTCCTCAAAGGGATCCCTTTCAGCTGCTTCCTTGATAGCAAGAGCATGACCTCCCTGTGAAATCATTTTTTTCTTTTATACAGCTGGCAGCCGTTAGACAGCTGGAGTAGTACTGACCACTTCATTTTTCTTCATGCAAAGGCAGATCAGCCAAACAATAATGTCTGAAAACAAGCTCTTAACAATTTTGTGTTATATTTAAGATGGGCTGCTTATTCCTCTTTTGAAGATTTTATGCTGAGTTTTTCTTGCTGCATTTAGTATCTTGAGCAATAGTTTTATACCTTGAAAACCTCCAAATCTTACAAATGTCCGTTAAAGTGAATGTTTGCTAGAGCTTATTGTAACAATTAATCTTCTAAATGTATTTTAAATGTATAATCTTAAGGGTCTAATGGCATCCGCTACTGATAATTTTCAGCTTCCAGACTTCAGCAGATGGCACTTAGAGCTTCACAGGACATGCACAACGGCCTATGCGGAGAGCGTCTTAAAAGCTAGAAATAAAGGGACTTAGATGCACTTAAACTTAAATGGTGAATTGCCAGTGTTGTTGATACAAATGCAATACAGATGATGGCCAGTGTCCACTAGCGTAACTTTGTGTGTCCTCTGACATTATGAATTTCAGTGTAAATGAGTGGGTTGTCTAGGTTTTGGGGTTTTTTTCTGGCTTTGGGTTTGTTTTTGGTTTTGGTTTTGTTTTTTTTTGTGGGACATGAATGAACTCCTTAGGAAGTATTTCAGTGGGTACCATTATGTTTCCAGGAGTAGTTACGGGAGTTATCAAATATGTGCTTGCTCTTGATTTACTTCCGCATTTTTTTTTCTTTCCCTCTGTGCTTCTGCAGTTGAACTCTGGTAGGTTGGTCCGTCCGGGTCAAGAAGCAGAGCTTTGGCTGGCTAGTTACCCTTGTGATGTTACAGTTCCCTTCTGTAAGCGGGGAGGGATTTGTTTCCCTCCTCCATAACTCCATTCTGACTCTTCTCAAGCAAGACTAAGATTTGGCTGGTTAAGAACTTGGCTTTTTTTTTTTTTCTCCTAGCTAACTTTTTTTTTGAAAATAAAATATTCTAGAAATATACTACCATAAGAGCTCTAAAACACATCGAAATCTGGCATTGCTAAGCCATTCCTGCTGCTCCTCTAACATGCTGTCTTGAGACGGCCATTTCCAGTGTTCAGACCTGGGTCTCCTGCGCTCGCGTGTTTCTGGCATTGTGGAGCTCTGAGCCGATTCAGAGACAGTAAAACGAGAATCCTTCCTTTCCCTGCCGCTCCTCTCATCAGGACTGCACAAAGCTTGAAGCGTTTTAAAAACAGAAAACTCTGGTGCTGCTTTATTAAAATGCCTTTCTGGAGAGAGACGAATGAGACTGGACTAGAATCTCCTTTCCAGCTGCTTGCCTTGGAAGCAATGAAACAGCATGGCAGATGGTAACATCCCCTTCCTTCCCTTCCCTGTTTACATAGCTCCATAACTGAACAACTGTGAGAAGCTGCCTAAGTACGTAGAAGTAAAATATCATCATAAATCTCCGCCTCTTCTCAAACCCACTCAGCGTGCTCCATTACACGCAGCATAGTGTAGTTACTGTCTCCTGGCAGGCGTCGTTGTCACTGCTTCACACGCCATCCCGCGCAGTGCCAAGAGCCTGCAATTTGTGTTAAAGTCAGTGAGAGCGGTACACTTTAAAATTATGAGCAAGTTGACTAATGGGATACTAGTTTTTCCAGTTAAGTCTTCAAATTTTTTTTCCCTTCTGTAAGCCTTCCTCGGGTACTATTTGTGCATTTATGAACAATAATATTACCCAAGAAGACACCATCCTGAAAGTGCTAGGAAATTAAATTGCCCCTAAAGGTGGTAATAAGGCAGGTGGCAGTGCAGCTTTCTGATGCACTGCCACTTAATAAATACGGCCTGCTGAGCTCATTTGAAGGATACAAGCTCCATGCTATTTGAGTCTCACCTTTGTAGCTCTGTCCTGCAGACCTGCAGTCCCCAAATAGTGGCTAGTGGGGTTTTGGTGATTTCAGTGGGGTGCATGGCCTGGCACATGATGGTGGCACCTGCTAATGATACTGATGAGAGTGCCTAGTGTCACTGATTCAGCCAAAAAGTGTATGTGGGAAACCTTTGCAGAAAGTCATTTGGACTGGCCAGGCTCTAGTACTCATAACTGAAACGTCATCCAAGTGAAAAATTGTGTTTCCACCAGCACTCTACCCCAGACACTCATTAGATTGCATGCAATGAATTTTACTTAAATTGAAATTAAGTTTACTTAACTTTTGATAATATTAATAGACCAATATTTGAGCAATAAAAAACCCCACCAAACTATATATTTTCAAAACCAGAAGCCCCACCTATCTTCTGAAACGCCAATTTCATTTGCTTTTATGCTGTCCGCTCTCGTAACTGCTGTTCTGCTTTCAGTACAATTTGGTGGAGTCCTCCTTAAAGAGAGACAGATCCTAAATTGTCCAAATGCCTAAATTTTTTAAAAGGCCACAGTAGTTATACTTCAGAATTAGCTGGCATAGGTACTATATCTGATGTGAGTCGAGACAGGCTTTTTTTTCTGAGTCCAGACATCTCTCCCCGCCAGTACAGGAGAGTAGTTATGGCTCCCCTCTTACTCCGCCCAAGAGACCTAAGAGAAAGCTTCCTCCTAAGAGGAGACAGGAAAGACCAGTTGCAGCTCCAAAGAAAAGAAGAAGAAAAGTACATAGAGTGGATCAATATGCTGCGGAAGCTCGTCGGAAGAAAGTAAGTTTACATATGTTCCAAAATTTTATGATGGAAGTGCCACTTTTTAGGCACTACTCTAGCTTTGTTTTTTTCAACTTGGGAGTTCACTCCATGCTTCAGGTTGGGATTTTGCAGACAAAACTTCTATAAATGTACTGAAGGACACAAAGGAAAGCAGCCAAACCAGACCAAGTCTTCTGGGAGCTATCTATGTGTTTCTTGATTCAGACTCTGTTTGTGTTAAGGAAACTCATCTTTATAATCTCTTTATATTTTTAAATCCAGCCATCAGCTGGAGGCAATGTCGGATAAATCCCTGAGAAGACACCACCAGTGTTGCTAACCCTTCTGAGCTATTACAAACTCTGCAATATGTTGTAGCCTCCTCAGCTCCCCAGCTCTTGGGAGCCTGGTGATTATTTGAGATTCTGTGTCTAGTCATTGTGGTTGTGGAAAAGTCCTGACAATGTGACTCATGAAATCTAAAAGGGAAAGAACTTTGAAAACTTGTAAAAAAAAAAAAATATTTTAAAGCCAGTTTGTGACTTTGGAGGGTAGAGGATTCTTGATTACATGATTTCTGAATGCTGTATTTGCAATAGAAGTGGTGCGGGCTGTTTTCACAAGAAAAAGGTCAAACAGAAATTGCTTTACTAGAAAAAGGTGCAAGTGGAGGAAAAGGGTATTTCTTAGTGTATTGTCTTTCTCCACATGGCACTAACTACACACTAGGAGGGGTTATAGACCACTTCAGTATAATTTTTGTTTCAGAGATTTAACTAAATAATTCAAAACCTCTTCAAATAAGCAAGGTAAATATTTCTCCTTTAGGCTTTAAACAAAAGCCTTGACACTGCACTGTATCCTGCAAGAGGCTATAAACACTCTTCTCAATAGCTTCTGTTGGGGGTGTTTTTTGATTTGTTGCATGAGCCAACTTACAACGGTTACTTTGAGATTGACTCTTTAAGTGTAAAGACATGGCAGACAGGGACATGCAAAAAATTATCAGTTATAATAAAACAAGAATTTTTGAAAGAAATTTTAACACAAATTTACCTGAGAGGAAAACCGATAACTGGTATGGATGATATTGCTATTACTTATTAACTTGCCATTCCAAGTTATACCATTCGAACACCTCTCTCATGAAGAAAGGCTGAGGGATTTGAGTCTCTTCAGTCTGGAAAAAAGACGGCTGAGGGGGCACCTCATCAACGCTTATAAATACTTAAAGGGTGGGTGTCAGGAAGATGGGGCCAGGCTCTTTTCAGTGGTGCCCAGTGACAGGACAAGAGGTAATGGGCACAAACTTGAGCACAGGAAGTTCCACCTAAACATGAGGAGGAACTTCTTTCCTTTGAGGGTGGCAGAGCACTGGAACAGGCTGCCCAGAGAGGTGGTGGAGTCTCCAACTCTGGAGACGTTCCAAACCCACCTGGACGCGTTCCTGGGCAACCTGCTCTGGGTGACCCTGCTCTGGCAGGGGGGTTGGACTAGATGATCTCCAGAGGTCCCTTCCAACCCTGTGATTCTATGATTCTGGCAGGAAGTATAGTAGGTAGCTTGTAACATTCCTACCGATGTGAGTATATGTGATTCTTTCTTTTTTTTTTTTTTCTTTTCTTTCTCTGGATGAAAAGGTCATCCAAACTTATCCAAAATCCTCCTGATAGGTCAACGTTGAAAATTTATCACTTTTTATCAACTCTGAAAATTTATCACTTTGAAAATTTATCACTTTTCTGATTTTCAGAAAAAACATCCCAATGTTACGCAGTAGTTCCTATCATACCTGCAAGTTGCTCTAAATTCTTTCTTCCTTCTAATCAAGTTTCTTCTAAGGTAAAACTCAGGAGATAATCCAATTGTGGTCCGTATGTCTCGGATCCCATACGCAATGCTGTCACAGTAGTAACAATTGGTTATTGTAGCACCACCTTAGAGCTCCATGTATCTTGAAAGATTAAATGTTTCTGTACAGCCTTCCAAAGTCTCCATATCAACATATTAGGTGAAGAAAGGTATATGCAAGAGTTTTATTTGTTTACGAATACCTCTTTGGAAGTTGCATCTGGGAAAGAACATGATCTGTGAGAGCAGCATGTCCACACAAAAAATCCCTGCCTGAATATGCTACCTACAGCCGCCAGCCTTAGGCTGTGAAGACCACTTGGGGAAAAACTTGAACGTCGTAAAGAATAACAAAAGACAGCTGAATTCACAAATTGAAGAGAGACAGAATGTAATGAGATGAAGAAATACTGGTGAAGGCCTTTTTAAGAGCTGCTTTGAACACAGTCAAGTAGTGAAAACTGCTAAGTTGAAGAGGGTTTTTTTTTGTGGTTTTCTGTGTGAGTTTTCTTTCAAAACCAGGATTTTTCATTTATATTGACTTTCTTACAGTTTCAGAAATGTCTCTGCAGGTTTATGGCTTAAATTGTTGAAGAGAGTAGCTAAACAAAATTACTATAACTTGAAATTCTTGAAATCTCTGCAAGTATTGTTGCTCTTTTTAAAAAATTATTATTATTTTTTAAAAGAATCCTCAAGCCTCCTGACAAAAGTAAACATTAATGGGAAAACCATCTGTATTTCCAGCTTCCTTGAATAAGCTTTGGGTTCTGAGTAAAAGTTGTATTTCCTTAGTGATTGATGTTATACAAATAGAGTTTCATAAAAATGGAATTCCCACTCGTTGAAAAAATTCTTTGTATTTGAGAGTGGAAGAATGCCGAAACAGACAATTTTCTTTATTTTCTAAACTCAAAATGTTCCAAAGTTTTAACAAACTGGCTACTTAGGCTTTCCTGAATTAAAATATCTGTAAATTTCACCCTTTGCCTGAACCACTTCCATATGTTGCAGAAACTGTTCCTCCTGTTCCCCACCGTGATTCCATCTCTCATGAGCCGCTTCTCCGTGTATTTATAGTGCCACAAGGGAGATGACATTTCCTGTCTCATAACTTATCAGACTCGTTTAACATCCATCCCTTAATGACTCAGGCAGAGGGAGAATTTCTGAACCATCTCTTTCTGGGTCACGCTAACGTGGTGTTTATTTTTTCTTCTCTGAAATTTCTGCCAAAATCTAGTTTTTTCTCATGCAAAATTTGTTAGCATTCTGTTTGTCACTGGGAGGATGTTTTGTTGCAGATACTTGGACCAGCCAAATCAAACAGACAAGCAAGGAGGAAGTTGGCATATAGTGAAAAAAAATGTTTTCTTCTCAAAACCAAAACAAAATCTGACTTCTCTGCCTAAAATCTTACTTTAAAATGTTTCTCTTCTCTGTGCCATCTGGTAGAAAATGTTTCAGTTTTATATAGCTGAAAACACAATTCTGTGAACATGTCTTGGTGTTTCTGTTTTATTTCTTAATGAAAAGGAAACTTAAATGAATAAATCACAGTACTGTATCCATGTCTTCTGAGACCTGCTGACAATTTTGCCAAAACTGTCATTTGAGATGTTGGAAACTCTTGGCTTTGAAGCTGAAGAACGCTCCCTTCCGGCCCCATGTGCTACTCAAGTGACTTGCATGTTGTCATCCTAGTATCAGATGTCCTTTGAAGTGAATTTCATTAAGTGACTTGGTATATACATCCCAAGTCCAAAGCTTCATTTCATTTTCATGTTTTGACTAAATCATTCACATAAAATAGCCTTTTAAAAGTATTGACATTTATCTATTTATAGTTCAGTATCTATCCTGAACACCAAAGTCACCTGCATTTTTCTAATATCTATAATTTGTTTTACCAAATGTACGCGTGTCTGTGGGAGGCCTGGGATCAGCCATAAAGATCTTTTGCTGTCTTGTGTCAGCATCTCAGCGGGGCTTTCTTATGGCGAAATCACAGTGTGGACACAGGAAAGGAAATGGTACGATAACTGTAGGTGTAACAGCTCAGCCAAGGCTTTGCCTCTTGACCTGGATGGTTATCCTAGCAGTTTTGCCAAAGGACCTCCATTTGTAGAAGGGGGAACATTGCAATGCCAGAAATAATAACTTTTTTTTCCTTTCTGCATATTTATACAGATGATGGTGAATCCCCTTAGAGAGATTGACAAGACAGTAGGACAGCTAATGGACGGATTGAAACAGTTGAAACTACATCGATGTGTCAATGTCATTTTTGTTGGTGATCATGGTAAAATAAGAAGTATTCTTTACCAGCATATAAATGCTTGAGCAATGTAGCTGTACATATAATAGGTGGCTTAACTGAAAGGTCCATTTAAGATATTTTTGTGCTGATTTTTTCTGGTAGTTAAAAGCCCCCAAACCAGCCAGTGGGTGCAGATTGGCCACTCAGCTCATCTATTAGTTGTCATTGAAGGACACTTCTCTTTCATAACAGTGATCTGGGTATTTACATCTCACTTTGAGTTTTTCAAAGTTTGGCATTTTGGATATCACATCCAAGTGCATCTCTCTTTGCATGCATTGGAAGGCTATAATGTGCCTAGAGTAATCTTTTTGGCAGTTTTTATGAAAGGAAACAATTTAGTAGCACTAAATAAAGGATTAGGACTTTAGAGCAAGATGTTTCCATGGCAATTAGCGGGTCAGGTTATCCTACTAAGAGAAAGACTGGAATATCTGTAAGGGACTGTGTCCAGATTTGGCAGAAAATGTCATCAAAATAATGGAAGGAAGGAGGAAAATGGTAAAAAGATATTTTAGGGTGAGATAGAGAGTCTGCCAAATGCAGAGATACTATTTGGTAGGTCTCATTCTTTCAGACATCAAAAGAAACTTTACACTAGAAGAAACAGTAAATACTAGCAAAGACAAAAAGAAAAAGAAAGTTTTACTAAAGAAAAATGAGACCATGTTTGAGTGTCCTGGTTTTGCATAACTTTTTAATGATGCTACCATGCTACCAAAGGTCCTGTTCTGTTTAGATCTTTGTTTATGGAAGTCTCACAACTGCTACATTAGCAGTAAAATGGAATATGCCTCCTTTCTGGCTGCGGGGAGAGAAGGGTAAGGGGCAGGAAGGATTTCCAGGGGAGGCAGTTTTCTGCTGAGAGCTGCCTGTGACTGGCAATACATTCCTCCCCGCCACAAACGGCTGTAGGAGAGAATTGTTTATCTGTGGCTGCCTTAGAACAGACCACCAACAGACAATACCTTTTGTGTGCGACTTCTCTTAAAATCCTTTGTTTAAAAAAAAATAATCCCGAAGTAGTACACTAAACTGGAAACAGACTTTGATTTTTCCATGAGCTTAGTTTGGAGATGTGTCAGTGTGGACATGGTACATGTGGTGACTGCTTCTATGAGGTCGAGAGTGGCATTTCTCTAGTGTAGGCAAATGCAAAAATCACCCCTAGTTAGGTTCTTAATGAGTGCCTGATATTGGAATTAGATGACTGGAAAGAACAAGAATAAGATTTGTCATCCAAAAGAACAGAACACTTAAGCTGTTTGGGGTCTCTTTCTGTGCTGTTTTGGAAAACATGTTCATTTGCAAACTGGATTAATTTTGCATTTTCCTTCTGCAGGGATGGAAGACACTACTTGTGAAAGAACTGAATTTTTAAGCAACTATCTGACTAATGTGGAAGATATTATTTTGCTGCCTGGATCTTTAGGGCGAATTCGCCCTAGGTCTAGCAATAACCTAAAATGTAAGTTAATTCAATTGTACCCCTTATGGTCTGAGAACTAGATTCTGACCCTTCCTTGGGCTGACCTTGTAGGAAGGGTGTAAGTTTGCAGTGTGTCAGCGGGACATTCAGAGGGAAGCCCACTAAAGGCCAGCTGCTCGCCCCCTTCCCAGTCTGTAGCTCACAGATCCCAGAGTGGCAGAGCTGTGGGAAGTGGATGGCTGAAGCGTTCTGGGCTGAACCCCACCCTTTTCTGGCAAGGAGAAGTGGAAACTCCTGAAGCTAGTTTTGCATGGCAGCATGCGTGCCCTGAGTTTACTCACACACTTCGCTCCTCTGTCAATGAAAATGAGACTTGAGGGAGCTCAGCACAGCACGGATTGGATATAAAAAAAAATCATCTGATCCCTCTTCTGAGCTAATGGGGGAAAAAAGCGAATTTTTAATTTCGTAGCTTCTTCATGCTTTTGGCAGAGATGAGAAGCAGCACAGATGAGAAGTGGGTTGCTAAACAGCAACAGGCTGGGGATGCTGAAGGATATAATGGAGCTGTAGAGCATGCATTCAGGACCAATGCTGATAGTAAAGCTTGCTGATTTTTTGTACCATGCTGTTAGAAAATCACCCTGACAGTGTTTGAGATTAGCTGATCTTTGGTGAGAGCACACGGGGCTCAGGCAGGAGTCCTCCGGCAAAGCTAACCCTATGATTTAAAGCATTAAAGACCCAGTTGGCCCCTAGTGCTCCGCTGAGGACTACCACCTCCAGGGCAGCAGCACCAGGATGGGGCTTGTGCCGTCACCATGGCTGCTCTGGTTCAGCGTACCAGGGCATGCCTGGCTTTGCCAGCAGTTTAAGCTATCATGCAAACCATGAAACTCAAACTAACCATACGCACCTATGGTTTTTGCAGTCCATGCTACAAGGATGATAACTTTTTGTAGAGGGGAAGATCAGATAGTTGGGACAGCCAACTGCCTCCTTGTAACACCTGGGGCTTACTTTGGCTGAGGACAGATTTCACAAAAAATTGGTCTTTGAAGACTGAAAATTTCTAGAATAGCAGCAGAAATCATAAGAATGTGGTAAAACTTTCTTAGTTTTATGTATGTATTTATTTTACTATAAGCGAATTTACCTGGGTATTTATGCTGTAGGAATATGGGATGAGTGTGTAAAGCTCGGTTGAAAGTAGTGCATACGTTGACACAACTTGCTAGACTATCATAAAGACTGAATTTCCTGCACTTCACAGTCTACTGAAAACTTATATTTCAGTTCTTCTAAGAAGATTTTTTTTTTTTAAGATCTTTCAATCCTTCAATTCCCAAATTGCTGAGAAAAATTAGTTTTCTTTGGAGGATGAATGGCAACATCTTCCAAAAAGACCAGCTAGCCTGACTGACCTCTGAGTCATACTACTGGTTTTCCCACAATACCATTTTCCTCTTCTGGCCTCTGTCCACAGCTTCCTAGCGTGAATATTTGCGATTGTTTATAAATCAGCAGTTTGAACATAGAACAAAGAAGCATATTCCTTAGTTTTAGAACGGGGGTTTGCCCCCTTAAATAGCAAATTACCAGCTTTTTTATTCCTCCTCCATTTTCCTATTGATATCACTGCCTCAAGGCCTGCAGACACACCTTTGCAATGGGTAAGCCTGTAGCTTGTGTTTTGAGATTCAGTACAGCTCATCTCAAGCTCAGCAATATTGTGCCTTAAGCAATGAAGACAATATTTGCTAAGCAAAAGATTTTCAATTCCTAAGATTTTCTCTTAGCCTGTTTTTTCTCTCAGGACTGAAAAATGCTTCCCCCACACACGCTCTGCAGGAAGAGTTAGTGTGGCCTGTTGCTGGTTTTGGGCTTTCTACGTCTTGCATGTACCTTTAATAGCCCAAAGACGTATCCAGAATATTTTACTGTGGCTTTTCAGTTACTCTGTAGTAGCCTATCAAATGTTAAAAGAGACAAAAAAATGCTACGTATTTTTCTTACTGCTTCTAAGGAAGTCCATTCAAATGTGCTTTCAAAATATTTCAAGGAAAGTCTCTGTGCTTGGGGACGATTTTTTATTTTAGCGGAAAACAGTCAAAAGGCTTGAAATTATATGTTTTCAGAAAAGAGAATAAATATTAAGCTAAGGCCCTAATCATAAAACAGTGAGCAACTCTACCTCAACAACTAAAATATCACTAAGTAAAGGGTATACAGTCAAACTTTAGTTCATTTTCAGGGTATCTTATCTGATATATACAGTGTAGTTTTAGTAACAATCAGCTAACTTTTAATAAGATCACTTCTGTAAAACTACGTTATTACCTTGTGTTTTCTTGTGCTAATTGTTCATCTTTTATATTTTTGTCTTTTTTTCTTTGCTTAACAGATGACCCTAAAGTGATTGTTGCCAACCTTACAGTAAGTCTGTAGGACTGGGAGGTATCTCTGTCTATGCTGGATTGCTCACTTCACATCTTAATTTGGGGCATTATTCAGCATTCTCTCTTCACTCTTCAGGCAGGAAACCCAACCATTAACATGAATAAAGAGTGTTAAATGGTGCCCTTCATGAGTACAGATTAATGTTTGTCATAAATTCCACTGTTTGCTGCTGTAGTAGCTTTTATAACCTTTTTGGGCAGTGCAGAGCCAGAATCTCCCTGACCATCTTGACTCCCTGAATTGAGTCTATTTATTCGTTCCTTCAGAAATGGAAAGTAATCTTTTAGGGTAAATATTTTACTAGTACTTTGAAGACGCTGAAAAAGTTCATTTGATAGCCTTCAACTAGAACCTTGCTTTTAATGGAAAAAAAGTGTTTAAAATAAAAGCTGATTAAAAAAAAATCAAATTTTGTAACCAGATGGCTTTAAATATATCTGCAGATGAGATGTATTTTGAGCATTCAGCTTTCCTCTGAAACTTAAACTTTGGTCCAGTTAGAATAAAATTCTTCATCTGTGAGCTAAGTAAGTGTGATGTTTTGCATGATGCTTTCAAAAAGACTGTCATGAGAATGAAGCTTTCCAAATACATCTTTGAATGACTCCCTGGGCCCTGGTCTTACGTAAATACTGCACGGAAAGGGCTGGACCACGTACGCTACATGTACACGTTGTTTTCAAGACATCATCAATAATGACCTTAACAGCTTGATTTCTGTAGTTCAAGGTTTTATGCTTGTCTAAGCTAACTGACAGCAGTGTCATGTTTAACCATTTATTTTTCAGTGTAGAAAGCCAGACCAGCACTTCAAGCCTTACTTGAAACAGCACCTGCCTAAACGCTTGCACTATGCTTACAACCGAAGAATTGAGGATGTCCATTTACTGGTGGATCGCAAATGGCACGTGGCAAGGTAAACTCTTGCTTTTGCTTCCGTCCTGTTTTTCAGCCTTTTTTTTTTTTTTTTCCTGAGGAAATGAGACACTTGGGATCGCCCTGTCTGTCAGCATCCCGCCCCTCTACCCCATGAGCAAGGGGTGTTTTGAGGTTCTCTCATATTTGGTGCAGGTGGATGTGGCTCAGGACAAAAAATGGTTATAAAGTTTGGGAAAATCAGTAGCTGTATAGAGGGTAAAAACCCAGACTGGTTTCCTCAAGCAGCTATGTGGTTTTTGACTGATTAGCTCAAGTGTAGGAGCTGATAAGCTTTTTTTTTATGAGGTGCAAGGTTCCTTCCAACCAGGAAGCAGGGAATATGGTAGGAAAGTGAAGGCATATGTGATCAGGGGATGCTGGGGAACAAGAGGCTGAGTGGATGCAATAGGTGAATGGGAAGAAAAGATCCTGGCAGAGTGGGTGAATGCCTGAGAACATGTGGAAGGGTATGACAGGGTGGCCATCAAAGTGCTGGCAGTGTATTATGTTGCAAAACAAATCCACAGAAAACCAGGATGCTTTAGCTCAGAGAAAACCCTGTTTTGGGTTGTTTTTCCCCATATGGCTCTGAATTTTCAATTAGAAAAAATGGGCAGTTTTTAATATTCCTAGCTAAAAACTGAGTGAGGAAAAACAAGTTGGCACATATACGTATAGAGTGATCAGGGGATGAGCAGCTTTTTTTTATGAATTATGCACCCCTTTCTGTTCTGTTTTAATATATATTCTTTTTCTTGCTTTGATCTTTTGACACATGTTGTACATTACAGTACAGGAACAAGCTGGGTCTTTATGCATAAAGTTGACTCAGTGGTTCTTGGAAGATGACACAGCTTTTGGCTCATGGCAGTCAGTGATGAGCTTTAAATTATGGTAGGCTTTTTTGCCCATATAGCTGCCAGGCAAACACACGGTGTGTTGTAAGTGCCTTTTGACATCTGTGCTTATCTTTCTGTGAATTATGCAAGGATCGCTGTGCTGAAGCAGTGAATGAGAAACCCCAATTGGTTTCTTGCATAACTCCACTTGCTGGCTGGCCAGTTGCCCCGTGCAGTTTCTGTGGCTAGGGTTCATGTACGTTTCAAAGACTCACACCCTGAGTTTATGCCTATAAATGTTTTCATTTTAAGAATTTTACTGGAACTGATGGGATGGCCCGAGTTGATTGACATTTAGTAATTCCATATAAATTACATCAGACTCTTTGGCTTATTTATTCATTGGATTTTCTGAAATCTCATTCACCAATAATTTATTTGTTAATGTAACCTTAATTCATTGTACATTCACAGCCAGGAAAATGGTAGTTAAAGACCTGATTGCTGTAACTAGTTATTTACAAGGCCAAAATAAAACTCTGGCTGAACATCATTTTATTGCGGATGAAGAAATTAATTTATAGGATAATCTGGTCCACTGCATGTATTGCCTACACGTGGCCCTCATAAAAATGTACTCTGGAACAAGCTGGTAATCAATTCTTATAACAAAACACTTATTTTTCCACATATTTTGTAAAAAAAACCAACTCAGTAACAAGCTGATGATTAGCGTTCCTATTGATACAGCACTTATTTTCTCAGCTATTTATCTTCATTATTCTTTTCCCTCCAGCTTTGTTTCTGTTCCCCATTTTTGTTTATTGGGTGGAAGGCAAACAGGTGAAAGCACTTTCCAGCATTTTATGACATTTGCAGCATTGTAACATCCCTGAAGTGCTTTCTTAGAAGCCTCTGTTGGCCTTTTGAGGATTGGAAGAGTATGGTCCAAAATATCTCCAGCCTGTAGGAGAAAGTAAGCGAATAGATGCTAACGTTGTTATCAATTAGTTAGAGTTGGCTCTTAGGTTTGTGTCCTCTTATAGTGGGAGCAGAGGGGAAAAACCCTAGGGTGGTTGGATGAGCCTGCAGTCCCCACTACTGCCACTCAAGAAAGATGAGCCTTGTAACTGCCATGTAACTTTATCCCTCCTACCCCCAAAGTATGTTGTCAGGTCAGCTGCCGTATCTACACCTTTGAGGAAATTTTCTAATATTTTTTCAATATAGGAAAGCTGTGGACGTTTACAAGAAACCAACGGGAAAATGTTTCTTCCATGGAGACCATGGCTATGACAACAAGATAAACAGCATGCAGGTATGAGCTATGCAGTAACCTTTGTGGGAAGGTTGCTGAAGGCAGAAGAAATTGGAGGTCTCTAAAATATATTAAAAAACCCTATCTTTTAATGCTCTTCTTTTGTATGCTTTTTTTTTTTTTTTAAGACTGTCTTTATAGGTTATGGTCCTACATTCAAATACAAGACCAAAGTACCTCCTTTTGAAAATATTGAACTTTACAATGTCATGTGTGGTAAGTTACCTGCTTGAGAAAATGCAAGAGAAACGCGCTGTTTTACCTAATAGGACTGCGCTTAGGCACCTGTGAGCTCATTTCCTGATTCCCTCCCAGTGTCCCTTCCCCAGTCCCCCTTTCCAAGTCATACGAGGAGAGGCTGAGGGAGCTGGGCATGTTTAGCTTGGAGAAGAGGAGGCTGAGGGGAGACCTCATTGCCCTCTACAACTACCTGAAAGGAGGCTGTAGAGAGGTGGGTGTTGGCCTCTTCTCCCAGGTGAATAATGACAGAACCAGAGGAAATGGTCTGAAGTTGTGGCAGGGGAGGTTTAGGTTAGATATTAGGAAGAATGACTTTACTGAAAGAGTGGTCAGGCACTGGAACAGCCTGCCCAGGGAGGGGGTTGAGTCACCATCCCTCGAGGTGTTTAAGAAATGTCTAGATGTGGCACTTCAGGGCACGCTCTAGTGGCAGAGATTGTAGGGGTTTGGGTTTTTTTGTGTCTGTATGGTTGGACTCGATGATCTCAAAGGTCCTTTCCAACCACGAAGATTCTATGATTCTATGATTCCCAAGCACTTGCCTTTTGGTCAGGAGGGCTGAAGCACTTCTCAGGGTCCTCAGTTTGCTATACTCTAGCAACTGGCCAGTAAAGGGGGTTACCATAGTTTTGGTGCGTGCAGCTTGGCAGAGATCGAATAAGCACCACTACAGTGCGTGGTGCCCACACCTCAGCAGCCGAGGAAGGAGGTTTCTGTTCAGAGGCTGCTTCTGCACTTGCACGACTCATGGAGCAACTCAGGGGCATCACTTAGTTTTCTATGGCATCTCCTGGTATGATTATGTTTCCTACACTCCTACTGTGGCCATGAAGCAGAATCTGATGATGTATACAGATATTCTTTATGATCTTTTCTTTAATACCGATTTCCCAGGGTAAAAAAAACTTTATAGCTGAAGGTGTAATTCACTTATTTAATTTTTTTTTTCAAACATGAAATACCAAAAAGGTGACTAGCCCTTGTGTCTAAAGCAGGTGACTAATAACACTGTGTTCTGGGTGGCTGGCGTAGAGTCAAAATATTGACTGTAGGTTTGCACTGGAAGCTGCAGGAGTAGTTACAATAAAACTGCTTTCCAGTGTCTTGATGCAAATTAACCTTCTTGTCATAAAGACCACCATACTATTCAGAGAGAGTTTGCAATTTTGTGATTTGGAAACAGGTCAGGATTTTTATTATATTAAAAGCATTCATTCGCATGTCATGGGTGTAAACAGTATTGAAAATAAATGTCTTAACTCAGTAGAGATGCTGCTGCATACATGTTTGCAATCTAACCGTCCTTCGTTTATCCTTGGTGTTTTCATAGATCTGCTTGGATTAAAGCCTGCTCCCAATAATGGCACCCATGGAAGTTTAAATCACTTGCTGAGAGCCAACTTTTATAAACCAACTGTGCCAGATGAAGTTGCTAAACCACTCTATCCTGTTGCTCTGCCATCTGCATCAGATTTTGATATAGGATGTACATGTGATGATAAGGTAGGTGTTCAGGATCTGCTGATGCTTCCCCTGTTAGCAGCAGTTGCCTAGTAAAGTTGAAGCCATTTTATCTATTTTGAGAGGGTTTGATCTGTAAGAACTTCCAGATCCTTCCTATGAAGTGTTTGTGCCCTTTTGGAGCAATTATAGCTTTTTGTAAAACAGGAAACAAAAAAATTGTCGGTGTTTTATAGCACTAGTTTTGTTTTGCTAGATGCCTAGTAAAACGAGATGTCAGAATGCTCCAGTGGTCCTAATCTTGTTCCTTTTTTCTATTCTTGAGAAGAACAAGTTGGATGAACTCAACAAGCGCTTTCATGTCAAGGGAACAGAAGGTAAGAGCCTGGCATCAGAGTCAATAAAATAAAAATAACAAAGTTAGTTTGCATCATTGATACCAGAATACTCCTGCTTTGGTTTCGTTAATGGGTAGTAAACCGTCTTTTCAAGTAACTGTCAAAATAGCACGTGGACATACATGCGATACATGGGCAAGAATAAGTGCTGCTCATGTCAGGAAGTGCACGCTATCTTTCGCTGTAACCAGGACTAAAGTGTCACGCAAAGTGATAGGAGTTTTAGCTCTTCCTTTCCATCGCTGTTAGGAGGTTTAAGCTCCACTGTGGAAGTGGAGAGATGAGGAAAAGAGAAGGAGCATGAGGCAGTGCCCCACTCAACCACAGGCGATAGACGGGATGAAAAACATAGATGACATCTGTGCACTGTGTTTTACCAGTACTGTTCAGGCTGAGGTTTCACCAGGTCAGTGTTAGAAAGGACGGTACAGCTGCTTTGACAATCCCTGACTGGGTCATTAATGCTTGGGGTTCAGGGTGCAGGTTACCCACTGAAACAAGTGCAGAAATGCTCTGCTGGTTCAGGGATGCTCAGCACCGTTCTGTCCCTCATCAGCGGTCAAGTCAATGTTACTCCCAAGAGAAGGCATCTGCTGCTCTCCTGGACACTAGTTCCCGCAGCCTCCCTGCTGTGTTCCAGCGCTGACTTCTGTGTGTCTGTGCTCCCAGCCGCGGCAGGGCTGTGGTCCAGGTTAAAAGGGAGCAGTAGGAGCAGAGGGGAGGGGAAGGGAACTGCTTTTCTGAGCAGCAACACTGGCAGAAAGGCACACCAAAGCAGAGCTTTCCTTCCCCCAGCTGTGATCCCGTTCAGCATGACAATTCACAGCGTTCCCCTCACCAATTGCCAAATTAACAGATTCTGAAGTGTTTAGACATGGACTTTTGAGATGCTTCAAATCATAGTGCTCAGATGAGTAAGGAGATTTTTTTTTTTTTAATTCCCTTGTGAAGCTACTTCTTCAGTTTTTCTGTTGTGAATAGGGCATGCGGCCTAGCCTTTAGTTTCTAGAGGTGAAATTATTCCTTTTCTTTGAGTTAAATGGCCTTTCTGCAGCTTTCACCTTGTTAAACTGATTTTTCCAATTAGTGAAGAGCTACTCCCTGCTGTGGCAATTTCTGGCTTCAGGAAAAAACACCCTCACCATTGTACTCATAGATATCTCAATATCTTTATTTTCATTTAAGGTTTTGATGCTTCTTCACTTCAGTAGTATAAAAATAGTATTTTTGATATATTTTAAGATATAAGCATTTAAACCAATTTCACTTGCTTGTTTGTAAGTTGTCTGTTAAGTGGAATGAAGTGCCCCTTATTTAAGCAATAAGCAGTTCTGCTATGCGCAAGTTATTTTGTTGTATTTTATGGCAGGCTGTAGCACCAGTTTATGGATTTTCCTGCATTTACTTAGTAATTCCCTTCTCCCACATAGTGGACCATATATATTTAGCTGATGCTGTTATTCACATGCAAAAGAAAAAGATTCCTTCAGCTTTTTACTAAAGCAAGTTTATCATGTTTGTCCTTAGACAAGGCTTTTTGTACTTTTCTTTCTTGTATCCTATAAAAATATCCTCTATTTGGGCTCAAACACTAACAGAACATGCCCTTTTCTTTCAGATTAAAAGCCTATCTGAATAGTGTTAGGCCATTTTCCTTGTTTCTATGTTTTGATTTCCAAAAGCGAGCCAAGCCTGTTTGCCGAATGGTTATCAAAAGCAATGAACTGTGCAGCACAATGAAGAATTAGCCAGGAAATTTATTTTTCTTTTATCTCTTTCAATGATGTTCTGGTCTTTTTATAAGCAAACTTATCAGAGGTATCTAACAACATTTAACCATAACAGATCACCAAGACAGAAGAAAAGCAAGTTTTGCAGAGTTGGAAGTACCTTTTTGTAGCCAAAGTTAAGAAAAGGGTGTGTCTGTTTGTTTCTTTTCTTTGATATCACTGACAGAAAATAGCACATCAGTTTTCAGAACATCATCTGTATCAGCCAAGTGGAAAAAAAAAACTCTTTTAGTGAGTGAGCATTTTTGCAAGTGACTTCACAAAAAACATAGGAAGGAGAGAAAGTCTGGAGAAGACTGGCAGGAGTGGTAGGATAGGGGCTGATTTACAGCTACAAAACCCAAAAATGCTTATGACCTCATGTGTGACTGAAATGCGGACACAAAGATCCTTGTGGAGTCCCTTATGTTTGTAGAAACACCCTCTCTCCATGCTATGACCCCAGCAAGCTATCAAGTGCAGAAAGGACTTTTAACCTCCAAGTGGGTTGTGAGTCTGGAATGGGATCCCAACAAAAATATTAGAAGAACTGCTGCTCTCTCTGTTACAAGATTTCCTTAGCAGTTATTCAGGGTTAGTACCCCATTAAGGATTACTGTGAAACCGGCATGTGCTGGAAAGCCAACTCCTCTTTTTTTTCATCTTTAAGGCTTTCAGTAATAAATGTAAATATAATTTCTTCTGATCTGTAGAGAAGCATCTACTATACGGGCGCCCCGCAGTACTGTACCGCACAAAATACAATATCTTGCATCACCATGACTTTGAAAGTGGCTACAGTGAAACATTCCTGATGCCTCTCTGGACATCCTACACTATTTCCAAACAGGTCAGTGCTGTCTTTGCCTTTGGAAAGTGCTTAAAAAGTCCTGGGAAAATCTGTTCCTTTAGTCCTAAAATTCCTCTTGCCCAAGTAGAGTTTCCCACTGGTAATTATGTCAAATACCATTGAAAACTATGCCAAAATCCTTTTTTCCCTTCATGAGAAAAGAGTTTTAAGACAGAAGGGCTGTATATTTCTGTTCCTGTTTGCATTTTCTTTCTATATTTTGCTCGATGGGTGTTCGGTTTATTATGATAGCATAATCAGTGACTTCATTTGAATTATTTCCCATGGTGACTTCTGCTACCTGAAGGAGGGGCTCTCCCGTAGGCAGAGGAGCAGGACTTGGTTGTGCAGCTGAGTAGTTTATTGTACTCCACACAAGGCCTTCCATCTAATCTGTTGACTATATGAAATTGTTTTCTTTTGGCTATAAATGCTGGACTTAACTTTCTGGTCATTTCTGTGTATGTTCCTCCATGCAGGCAGAGGTATCAGGTGTCCCCGAGCACCTGGCCAACTGTGTGAGGCCCGACCTCCGCATTTCTCCAGGAAACAGCCAGAGCTGCGCAGCCTACAGAGGCGACAAACAGCTCTCCTACGGCTTCCTTTTCCCTCCTCGTAAGTTCAGATAGCTTTTTAATACCTAGAGGTTTTGTAATTTTCTTTTTTGTCAGGGAAAAACTTAGGTACAAAAAAACCTTCCTACCAGATATCAACAAAGTGTTCTTTTGAGATTGTTAGGAAAGAATATAGGTAGGAATTGTTTCATTTCCCCTGCTCTGGGCTGATTTCTTCATCCATGATGGCTTCTCAGAGGAGCTGCTTCTGTACCAGTGCCACACAGGGGGCTAAATGGGATGGATACGTTATTCTTGCTGCACTCGCTGAGGACCAAGGGCCCAATGCCACAAGTTGCCCTCACGGCTCTGGTCCCTCAACTCCGCAAGAGCTGCTCCAAACTGGTGCCCACCTTCGCACACCATAACAGTGAAGTGTCCCAGTTTAGTTAATAAAAATAAAGGAGAGCGAAGAATTGCACTGAGTAGGAGTACAACCTAGAAGACAATGTTCAAAAACTGTCCCTTTAAAGTCAATTAATAGATACTAGCTTATAAGAACTGGGAAACTAGCCAGAGGTTTTTAATTTTTAATTCCAACATCCGAAAGGTAAACGTGTATTTAATTTATAAATCCATTTAGACTCTTGCACACTATGGTAATTTCTGACATCCTATAGAAACAGTGCTAGTAGAAAACCTGTGTAAATGAGTTTCCTGGATTCTCCCGGTGCAGCCTTGGAGCAGCGATCTGGGACTAGTAAATGTTCAAGGGACACCACTGTCTCACAGCTGTGAACTTCATTGCTCTGCCTTCCTCACTCAGTGGCTGAAATATTTTATGGTGGGTTTCTGATATGGAATTGGTGGCGCAGAGCCTTGCTCAGAACTAGAAGTCGATCCTGCAGTCTGCTCCCTGGAAATTGCGTGCCTATTTTGTAAAAGCCTGCAGAGAATCTCTCTGACTTCTGACAGTGCAAAAATAGATGAACTATAAAAATATTTTGAAATGGTTGACAGTTGGAGCAAAGATAAAATCCTTACCTTCCATGTCCAGCTGCCACATTAAAGTAAGAATAAATGTTAGGCATATAACGTGCACTTGTGAATATAGGATTCAGATTGCTGTTTAGGTTACAGTATTACTTTTGATTACTCTCTGAAGTAATTCTTATGTTTCTTGAATAAAACATAAAACATTTTTATGTTTCTTGAATTTCTGATAGTTCATTTTATTAATATTTTCCTGTTTTATTGTTTTCAGAATTAAGTTCCTCTGCAGAAGCAAAATATGATGCTTTTCTAATAACAAATATCATTCCAATGTATCCTGCTTTCAAAAGTAAGTGCCCATTCCATGGCTTTATTCTCTTTCCCAACATTTTTTTTTAATATGTGTGTTGGACAATGGAATGGATTGATGGGAGAAGTTTAGAACATAAAGTTCAGTTACCTGTAGCCAGCAGATAATACGTGTGGGCACCAGTATATTTCTAGGAATGGGCAGGCAAAATACCACAAGAAAGGTTTAAGCTTTAAGAAAGGCTTATTTCCCTTGGTGCTGGGCTAAGATAAGAGCATCAGATGTGCTGTAGTTCAGCAATTTTGCTTCACGCCACAGTAATTCAGTTTGTGCGAGACTGCCGAGATTTCCTTGTCTGTAGCCCAAGTTAGTGCAGCGCATACTCAAACAACATGTTTTTACTTCTCAACACAAGCCTGGGAGTGTGCACTTAGCATGTTGTTGTAGTTCAGGAACAAGTGATTATTTTTTATTTTCTATTTATACCCTTGAGAGGGAGACCAAACGTATTTATTACCTATAAAGAAAAAGGAAGAGAAAACCAATTTATGGAAAATGAGCAATGACTTAAAGCTGGCTGAAACTTTCAGTGCTGGAGGGATATAGCATTAACTTTTCTTTTGTCTGCACATCCCTTTTCTCTCTAGTTTTGCCAAGAGGTAGGAAAACCATCAGACTATTCTGGTGGCATTTTTGGCTTGGCAGGAATTGAGAAGCCTTGGAAGAATCTCAAGAGCCTGTTCTTGTGAGATTTCCAATTCAGATTTTAGGCCAGAGAGGTTTGGATAAACATCAAAGCCTATGGGAGGCTTTTTCTTTTTAACCAGAAAAGAGTGTTTTTTACTGAAAAACCTCTGAGTAGGAACAAGTGGTGATGTTTGCTGGAAATTGGAGCAAAGGCACTTAACTGATTACAGAGTGCAAAATTATTGGGGATTTCCCACTCTCAAATCACTTCATAAAAATGCTCTTTATGCTAATGTTAGTCTAAGCAAATTAGCCGAGATGCTGATCGCAGGAGAACAACACACCACCAGCAGCTCATTTTGGCTAGTGGCCTGTATCTTTATCACAAGTGGGTGAAAGATTCCCTGAGAACAAATGCTGGAACTAATATAATTCCTGGGGAGTCATGAACCACTACACGTGTGCAGGTTGCAGTGTAGAGAGCTGATTGTAAGATCATTATACAGAGCTTTTTCCACAGCAGGGAAAGTACAAAGTGACAGCTTTACGCTGTGCTGGCTTTGGGGGCAGTGCTGGCTGCAGAGAACCCCTCCTCTGCTTTGTTGTTTCTTTTTTTTTAATTCACTGTCCCATCCCATCCTCCAAGGCAATAATTCTGTGTCTATCTTTTCTGTAGCGAGTCTGGCTTAAGCAGCTCCCACTTTGCTGGAGCTGCAAGATGATGCCCCTGGGCTGGCCCCTCCATTGCACTGGTGTTTCTGTCTGTGTGGCTGCAGTGGGAACCCAAGTGGGGAACTGGTCCAGCTGGAAAACTCGGGGCGGGGCGGGGGGGCAGAACTTTCCTTTTGGGGCTATTTTTATTCTTATTGCTAAGGCTGATGCATTGGAGGAGCGAGCAGCTGGAGGAGTGGTACTGCCAAGTGGTTCCCACAGCTGTGGTTCTTGTTAGAGCATTGCTGGTGGGGCCCTCTGCATCAGCCTGAGCGGGGAGCTCAGGTGGCACCGGGCAAGTCACAGGACAAGGCGTACGGGGGAACTTGCTGAGGCTGGCATTGCTGTCAGTGCCGGGGAACCACGGACTCAACGCACTGAGCTGGCAAGACAAAAGTTAAACTTTTACAAGCTTGAGTTGCTTTGTTTACACAGACTTCTGTTAGTGTTAAAATAAAAACGTGAAAAAAAAAAAAAGGAAAAGAATGATGTAATTGGAGATTACAGTGTGTTTCCTGTCTCCGCAAGCATCTGAACTTGTTACGGTTGAGGCGGGTGTGTTGGGATGAAGTGCAATGCTCTTCCCAAAAGTCGCCGTAACGAGATGCCAGACCATAGTTTGGTCATCCTTGACGCACCTAATGTAAAAGTTAGGCATTTTGTGTCCAAGGAGAATTTAACTGGAAGAATATGACTTTTGTGCTTCCCTTTCTTTTAAAATGTTTGTGTTTTGCTTTTAAACATGGTGCTGTTTCCTTTCTAGAATTAAAAAAACCCCATAGCATCATTCTCTGTAACTAGATAAGAAAGACAAAGGAAGTGTTTACAGGGACATCAAAAGTGTGTGAATAGCTGTTTCTACTGCTTGGTGAAGGAACAGGGAGCTCTCTGTGCTGTGTCTATGGCAATGCCAGCCTGGGAGTGGTACCGTGCATTTTCTTTATCACTGGTTGGGGAAAAAGATCAACAGAGAACAAAGAAGTCTGAATAGGCTTTATTGACCAAACTGAATGAAGCTGCAGTAAATCTGTAATGCTTAATCTTTGATTTCCCCTAACATTGTGTAAATGATGTCCACTGGATTTTTATTTTCAGGAAAAAATATTGTTTACAATCTTGACATATTTTAGCTTATCCAAATTTGGGGGTGTTTTATTTTTTCTTGCTTTTTTTCCCTCACAGAGGTATGGAACTATTTCCAAAGGGTTTTGGTGAAGAGATACGCCACTGAACGAAACGGAGTCAATGTTATAAGTGGACCAATCTTTGACTATGACTATGATGGTTTACATGACACACCCGACAAAATAAAACAGTAAGAGTTTGTCTTTACATTGGTTTGGTGTTGCTTCTCTTAATGGTGGCTTTATCTTAAACAATTCATTATGTGCGCTTTGTTCAATTTTGGGGAGGAGATGTAATTTTCTAGCACTTTCTAAAATTATTGTTCATCAGGACTGCCCCTGTAGGTAGGACAGTGGTAAAAATAAGGAAATGGCAATTGAGCAGTTAACTGCTCACCTTGACTTTGAAATTAAGTGTTCATTCATCTTTGAGATTAAGCTGAATTATGTTCCAAAGAATCTATTTTCTCTAAAACTCTCCAGAACGTAAGAGTTGACAACTGGATACCAGAGCAAATCGTAGCAGTGCTATTGAGTTAGATACTCAATTTTGTTAATTCAGTAATGTTTTCTCGCTATGTCCCTGAACCGAAGAAGCCTTTCAGCACTGGTGTGTGGTATTTCTATAACATGGTATCAAAACATGAACTAATTGAATGCTCATTTTCAGACCGTGCCTAGGAATCAAACACATCTCAACAACGTATGTGTGTCCTCACATGTAGGGGAGGGAAGACCATGTTGTTTGTGTAACCTTCCTCCAAACAGGTTTATCCTTTGTGGATAAATGTTTGCTTTATTCCGCCAGGTTTGTGGAAGGCAGTGCCATCCCCGTTCCTACTCATTACTATGCCATCATAACCAGCTGCTTAGATTTCACTCAGCCAGCTGACAAGTGTGATGGACCACTCTCCGTTCTCTCATACATCCTTCCCCACCGGCCTGACAATGACGAGAGCTGCAATGTAAGTTCTGCTGCACTACTGTAGCCCCATGGCAAATATGTCCCTGGGACACGTGAAACCCCATTACAGTTAGATACTAGTGCTCGCTGATGTCTTGAATAAAAGCATAGGATAGGAGTCTATTAAGTGTCATGTTCAACTCATTAGACAAAAGCACTCCTCCATAATATCAGAGAAAATATGGAACTGTTAGTGCATCTAAAATTGTCTGGAAGATCTGACATAGAGCAGGTTGGCAGTAAACAACCTGTGGTTTCTATGTTTTGGCAGAGACTGTCAGTGTAACCTCAGAGCAGATTGGGGGGAGGCCGTGTGCGTAGATGCATTGTGCTGGCAGCCAGCCGGCTGTTTTTATTGAGGTCTGTTTCCATATGCAGGTACAATGTAGTCTGTCTGTTATGGCAGTCTGAGTGCATCAGACAGCGTGATTACATCCAACCCACACAGTATTAAAACTATATGCTAAAACCTGCCGAGGGCAGAGTGCCAGCTCTTGCTGCTTCCAGAATGTGTCTTGATTCATGGGAAAAGTTTGGATTCTCATTACCAGAGATGACCAGACACCTTCCTGGTTCCTTTCCTATCTCCCTTTAGGATGCAAGATCCTATAGTGTAAGAATCTTGGTGAAGTATAAAGGCTTCAGTCTGATCAGCACTGCACACTCGGCAGCTGATCGTGCGGCAGGAGAACGGTCAGGTCCCCACGGGCTCCAGCGTTCTGCAAGGACAGACGTCCGTCCAGGCAGCTGTATTTAGACTTGTCCTTCCGCCTGAACTTGTTCTCCCATTACACAGCTGTGCGGATTCCTGCACACAGACACTTCACTATAGGCTGCCAGGAGACCGTTTCCTGAATGAACGCATTAATGTTATGAATTTTGTATTGGCACAAAAAGTTAAGACTCCTATTCCAGCTACAGGCAGAAATAGTCATTCCAACTCTGTACACAATTCACCTGGAACACTGTCTCTTTCTCATTCATCAAACATCGCCTGCTTTCAGGTCCCTCTTTTTAAAACCACGCTTTTGGAGCGGTATCCCTCTCTATTGAGCAGGTCTGGCTTCCCCCTGTTTGGACTCTTAACTGCTTTGGGCAGAGATGTCTTCCACCAGAAGTCTCGGAAAGTCCTACATATATATTTCATCGTGGTTTCTCTCTGGACTGCTTTCATCTGAATCAAGATCCAGTCGGTGATCTGGAAGTTACTAATCTGGCAGTTATTAGTGCCTCTGTCCTTGTATCTCTGCCCATATGTAATTTTATGACAAAGTCAATTTTTTTTCCTCCCTATATTGAATGTCACGGTCCTCTTAAACTGCTGAAATCTTCTTTATGAACTATTTAGAATAATGGCCTCTTTTACTCCTTGATTTCCTATATTCCAACCCAGGCTTCTTTTCTCTGTAGGTCATGCTACTTATTGTGTATGTATTTACGGTTCTGGGATGAACTTCAGGTCATCAGCAGATATTGGTCTATGCTTTTTACATTGCAAAGAACCACTCCAAAAATATTTAAATGTAGCTCTTGAACGAAAATGCAGTTAGGCAAAATTTTGCCATTCAAATACAGTGTCAGTCTTACTTTTGCACATTGTGTTCCATCTTATTTGTTCAAAGAAGTGATTGTGTAAAACCTCACATACTTCATGGATGAAATGCATGGATAATATAGGAATTTTTCCTTAACATCTCCACAGCTTTCTTTTAAGATCTGAAGAAATATTAGCTTTCCCTCCACTCTGCTCTTGTTGCACACACTTTCTCTCTCTTCACACGGCTGTTGGAGAACACCACTACTCTTCTCATTTGAATTTGTTCCATTTCCAAACTGTGTTTATTCATGGTGAGGTTATACCCATTTATTCTTGTGTCAACATTTTTCTATGGCTTAAATAGCCCTTCACTGAGCTTCTTTGGGATTTACCCTAGTGATGATTTATGATGAATCTCAAGGCATATACTTCTCTCTATTCATGGGAGACCCAGGATCTTTTTTGCTCCTCTTGTAAGAGAGGATGAGCATTTTAGTACCTTCCTATGCATCTGTTCCGGTCTGAATATTATATTTTTTTTTCGGAACATGAATGAGATAAAATTCTCCATCTGAGATCTCAAAATGAAAATTATTTTCTTTCCACTGGACACAACTTCTCTGGTACTATCTAGGATTTGCTTTTTCCATAGCTGTTTTATAATGGTGGCCCACAATCATACATAACTAGTAAACCCAGGTCCTTCTCTTCTATCTGCTGTTTCACTTGAGAAGCTCCCAGCTTAGCAAAAACTTTTGCTGTCAATGTGGATAACCCAATTTCATACTATTCCAGGGACTTCCCCATCTGCATCCTCTGATATGCTATTTCAGTCTTCCTCTGTATTGACACGGGCTCCCATTGTTTGGGGTTTTTTTGGTGGTTTTTTTTTTGGTGTTTTGTTGGCTTTTTTTTTTTTACTAGCACACTTATGACCTTGGCACAAAAACCATGTATGAAAACATTACAACAAAATCCTTTCCAAGGCCAAAGCTGGAGGAACCCTACTAGAAACTTCCTCCAGGCCTCCATTTTCTCTTTCAGCGAAACCTTTAAATTTCTCTTTTAATAAGCGAGTTCCTCACCCACCTGTCTACACTCTGACCATGTTCAGCTTTCCAAATAATAATTTGATATGCAGAGAGATTCTTTTGTCCAGAATGTCTGGTATCTTCTCCAGTTGATTTTAGGCAAGTCTCCTAATTGATTGCCTATTTCTATTTACTTGCATGTTTTCAATTGTTATTTTCTCCTTCTGAGACTCACTGTGCTGTTGAGGTGAGACTAACCAACACAGATGGATAAAACTATAATTTTGAATGTGTACACTTCATTCGTCGTTCTGCGGTAATATAAAACCACCTTAGCTGATCACAGTGTTTATAATCCTTGCTGCTGGACCTGAGGTTTTATGGGCCAGTTGTGGAATGGAAAAACTTAAAACCTAAATCAGTTGATTGATTTTCTGGGGTCACGCAAATCCTGTCTCGTTGGACTTGGTTTAAAAGCAATCTCACAGTCCTGTGATTTACTCATATTGCAGATCTCTTGCAAACTCTTAGGAGTCCTCCCTGTATTCAAAAAAGTGAGCTTTGTGTAGCAACAGGACTTCCCCCTGAGCTCTGTAAAATGCAAATTTCCTGCTCAGAAGGACGGCTTGTAGACAATGGAAATGTGACAGTGATTGCGTTTTGCAGTAATAACCCTGCCGAGGCCCGTTTGCAGACAAGCAACCTGATGGCCAGGCTGAAGGCTGAGCTAGAGGCTTCCTGCAGCCACCGCATGGCACCAGGGACGAAGGGGAGCAAGCAGGGCATGTTCCCTTCTTTTCCCTCTTAAGCTGTACCTCTCTTTCCATGCTCCAGACCTGGTTTTGGGCCTCTTGTTGCTAGCGTCATGAAGAAGAAAGGGGTTCTAGAGCTGAAAATCTTCAAAACAGACGAGTTCTAACAGGGTCACGGACGTTTGCTTTAGAGCAGCCAGCTGTGACCTAGCTGGTACTTCGTGTCCTCTCTGTGCAAACGATCACACTCACCCTCCTGGCCTTTGCCGGGAGGCCCACTGCCTGTGGCACATATGCTGCCTTGGGTAGGCTTCTGGCATTGCTGAAGCTTAGTCTTGATCAGCGAAAGAATCTTGCTGAGACCGTCAGAAAAGGTCTCATTTTCAGGAGTAAGCCCAGAAATAGATTTTTACTAGCAAGATTTCCAAGTAACACATGGAGTGCAAATGCCCAGAGGCACAACCCTCCATTCCTAACTTGCTTCCCCGACAGCGCTGTAGATGTACCAGCCGGAGAGGCCAAAGGGGGGAAAAGTCCTGTTTGCTCTCTCCTTTTCCCACGTCTGCTCCCCGCCGTGCAGTCCCCGGAGCTGGCTGCAATGCTCATGGGACATGTCGCTGGGCTGGTTCATGCACTCAAGCAGCCAGTAACTGCAGTGTTTTGCAGAGCTGATTTTCTGACGCGTTAGTGAGTTACATTAGTTTGTGGATGGCTCCAAAAAGCACCAGAGCTGGCACAAGGCATGCAGCAGGAGCAGTCCCTCAGAGAGATTACACGCATGCAACCCAACCGCGATCAGTCTGGCAGCATCACCTTCCTGATTTACTTTTTCTTTTCTTCCCATATTGGTAAATGGTTAGTCAAAGTCTTTTTTCAGTGAATAGTATGTATGGTCTACTAACAGGTTTTTACAGGTACCAACATAAACCATAGTCCCAACCGTGTAATGAATCGTAATGGTCTCCTAACAGTAAAGTGGAAAGATTAAATTAATATTGTGTTAGACGAGATGCTGGTCAGATGAGAACAATGCATAAGGCTAGGGTTCAAAGCTAAACAGTGCAGAGTTTGGGCTTTGGTAATACACAACTGATTAAAATGGAGCTCCTTCTGTAAGATAAAATAATATGTAGTGGCCAGTGGATCTTCCGAAAGCATATGGCTGTTCTTTTGAAACACCTGCAACATGGGGACAGCTTTTCCTAGATGACTATGGTCATTGTCTCAACCCCATCCTAAAATGGGTCCTGAAATAAATTATTTTACATGTTAAGTTTCAAATCTGTTTTCTTGGAACTTGTTTACCTTAGTCATTCTCGACTAGGGCACAGAGATTCTTCAAATGGACCCAGTGTTTAGAAAAGTCACATTTGCTCTTGGAGCAGATTTTTTAACATGGCATGTTATAAAACTTTTTTTTTTATTTTTTATTCTTTTACATTTCAGAGCTTGGAGGATGAATCAAAGTGGGTTGAAGATCTTCTTAAGATGCACACTGCACGTGTGCGTGACATCGAACAGCTCACAAGCTTGGACTTCTTCCGAAAGACCAGTCGCAGCTACACAGAAATCCTCTCCCTAAAGACATACCTGCATACGTTTGAAAGTGAAATTTAGCTTTCTAACCTTACTCAGTGCATCCTTTTATCATCTGGTGTATATTTTTATATTGTTTTTATATTTATTAATTTGAAACCAGGACATTAAAAATATTAGTATTTTAGTCCTGTATCAAATCTTAAATATTAAACCCTTGTGTCATTTGTTTTGTTTCTCTAATGTTTAACATAGCTATGTCTCTTGGTTTATTTAGTAGCGCTTGTAATACTGCAGCTTGAGTCCTTACTCCGAGCTTTTAAGTGGTGCTGCAGGATTTGATACGTGCGTCAAGGAAATATTAATTTCCCATGCTCCTTTACCACACTTGTAGTCCTGTACTGTGTATCAAAATACTGAACATGTAAAATTACATTAATTTACTGTTAACTATGTGACAAACGTATTTAAACCCTATAGGCAAATAGCATCTTAAATATAATAAACCACACGTTCAGGTTTTATAATGTGTTTTGATTTCCTTTCACAGGGGCATTCGGAGGGACTTGCGGGCAGCTGAGTGCTGCCAGATCTCTCGTGTGGATCTGAAGGCAGAGCCCCTCTCAAGAGCTTAGGTTTGCTGGTAAGGGGACTGCCAGGAGCTCAGGTGCCCTGCCCCAGTACTCAGCAGTCAGACCATAAAACAGACAGCCACAGTAGTCATTACTGGTTAGGTTTTGCCATAGGGACAGAGCTGCTGGGGGAGAGGAGGTTGGTTGGTTGGCTTGAGGCCACTTGGTACTGCTCTAGAACTGTGGGGAGGATGCAAGGTGACATCTGCTGTCACCAGTCAGGCTACGTCGCATTCTTTCTCCACCGCTGCTGCTCTGGGCTGGTTCCTGGGAATACCCGTTCCATCATCTTTTGGTTTGGCTTTAAGGGAAGCTGAGATAAGGCAGATGCTGAAGGAGGTGACATTGCTAAATACCCAGCAGTGGACTTTTACCCGGAAGGAGAAAATCTGATTTTCATCTTCTTGGCCAGAATTTGCGGATTTTTTCCCCTTGTCTGAGTCTGAAGCTTAATGCCAGCCCTCATTCTCAAAGGAAGCCCCTGGGCCTGGTTGCACGTATAGAAATTCTGGTACTGTGAACCCCATACGGTGCACATGATTTACAACCATCACCTACCTGCTCAAGTGGGTATCTAGACAGTGACCTGATTTGGCTCGGACAGCTTTTATAGAAGGCATATGGTATGGAGTATTAGCCTTAATGTAGTTAGATGATGTAAGAGATAAATTATTGTTTGGAATGCTTCTTGAGGCTGAAGCCACTAGTGGCACTATTACGAAGCCATCAGGTGGGGTTACAGATTTTCTTCTCTCTGCCCAAGTGGTTTGTGTCTGTTTTCTCTTCGAGGGTTGCAAATGCTGGAGGGAAGCGGGAAGGGCTGGAAAGCATCTCAGCCATGTACGCAGACGAATATCCGGGTCTCTTAAGTAAAATTATTCTGGCACAATTTTAGCAGCTTGCATCCCTGTAGCACCATCTAAGAGGAATTAGCAAACTGGAATTAATCATGTTAACACTGATAATAAAGTTCTTGTGACTGGTAGACAAAATTTTGTTATTCTAGGTGCCAAATTCTGTTGAAGTTAGAAGAGCGTAAAACTTGAATGCTTTAAATTCCCCCCAAAATGTTAGGATGGAAACTCTAATAACTGCACAAAGCTCTGGGAAACATCCTATTCTTGCAACTTAAAAATTGTCTCTTGTGGTTGTCTGGTAGCACAGAAACATTTTTCCGTAAGCTTTTGGCAGGGCTTCCTGCCATGATAAACTTTATGTTCTTACATGTGCTACAAAAGGGTATTTCCTCTGGATTTAAAACAGTTTTCAGTTAAGACCTAATTTCTCTAACACTGACTTTAGCAGTGATGTAATGTGGTTGTTCATAAACTAAACCAAAGACCACCGCTACTGTGTTGCTTTAACATTCGTCTGTTGCTTTGTTTGTTTGTTTGTTTGAATTAAAGCTAACAAATGATGTAATTATTTTATTTTCTCCCAAAGTAAGATGACATTTATAGCAAAGGAACATTTAATCTCTGAAAGATACTCATGTTCTTGCGTTCAAAGAAGTTTGCTTTTGAAATGCAATTAGTGATGATTGTTGAGAGGGACAGTTTACCTCAGTTTCGCTAAAAAATGATGATTAGTGTGTAGGGAAATGTGATTTTTTTGCTCAGCTGCCTACTGTGAGAATAAATACTTGTAATTTACTTCTACTTACTTGTCTTCAGCCCTTGGCCCCGTGCTCTGGGATGGTACTGCTGTTTTATTTTACCGTGCTGGCAGAAGTGGCTGTGTTGGGGAATGTTTGTGGCGACTTCTGTGAATTGCACGGAGATTTTTTTTCCTGTTGAAAGATGCCTTATCAACACAAAAGCTGCAGTGCAAAACTAAAGCCTTGTAAATCCCTCTAAGCAACATGAGCTCTGCAGGAACAACAGATGTTTTTAAGGAAACTTATAATTTCCCTTTGGTATTCATCAGGGTGAATGTTAGCTTAGGGCAGTGTGTAGCAAGGAACCCCTCTGCTTTCCATTCCTGTTTGGCCATTTAGAAAATATGAAGTACCGCTTGCTTCTGTTACATGTTTCCTTTTCTTGATATTACTCTGGCTTCTGCAAGAGGTCCATTGAGGAGAACAAGCACTGGCTTTTTCTCTCGAGCAAACACCCGTTTTGAGGGTTTGGGTAATTACTGTTTGCAATTGGTGATGTAAATTTGAGGCATGTTTAATGAGTTAGAGGCAGTTCAGTTGAGCAACTTGCAAGGCAACAAAAGCTGTAGGTGCCCTGTACACCTAACAAAGTCCTTTTGCTCTGGGAAAAATCCTCCAGAGGTAGTTATGCAACTGGAACATCCCTGCTACAGGAAACTGTTACTTTTTTTAACCCCTTTTTCACAGTCACGTACCAGAACAAAATCCTTAATAGATAAGCACTGAAAGCAGGTCAAGTAACCTGACCAACAGCATGGTAGTTACGGCAAAATTATAGCAAAAGGCACCATCCGATACTGGCAGTACTGACATACTTAATTGCCACTGATTATTTCCTGTCCTGGTCAGCTAAGAGCTTGATTAGATTGATACTTTCTGCTCGCTGCTACTTCCCTGTTCTTCATTTCCAGCCTTTAGTCCCTTTATGGCGTCACGTGCGGCATTCACCAGTTTCTGCTCTCCCTTGGACATTGGCGGTGTTTTGGTAATAGCAGATCAGTTTGTATGGTGTTATAAAGCACTTCCAGCTCCCGATGAACTAGAAAATTAAAAAATATAATTCTCAGGTCTATGCTGTCTTGTGATGGTTTTCCAGTATTCACAGGGATATCGTGTCAGTAAATTTAAATACCCGTGTTTAATTAGGCCAATCTTGCTGTGTCCCTGGAGGCTGCTCCAAAACAATCCTGCCCTAGTCCCCAGCTTCTCAGTGCTTTATATGAAAACAGTCAATCAAAAGATTGTGTGAAGGTTTTGACAAATGAAAACATGCACTTCTTCTAGGAGAGACCAGAAAACAAAAGCAGTGCTAAAGCGATAAGAAAGTTTCCCACTTCAGGAGACAGAAGAGGCTGAACAGGTTGAAGGTCTAGGAGATGCTGCCAGAAAGGAACCGGGGCTGGAGAAGATTTATTTGGCAGGTTTATGAAGTCTCTGTTTCCCCTGCATCTGGCTTCTTCCGAGAGATCAGTCCTTCACATACAACAGACGGAATAGTTCCCTACTTTCCGCACACAGCCAGGAAACAGAAGACTTCTCAGGAAAGTTGAAAGAGTTGCCCTCTGAAGGTGTTGCGGGTTGCAGGAGCAGCACATGAACTCTGGAAGCATCAGGGCCCGTACAGTGAGGATAGAGTGCAGGATCTGACCTGAAAGAAACAAATTCATAGCAGCTGGAGCTGATGTTCCAGCGGTCCTTCCCTTCAGTCTCACCTCCATCCCAAACACCTTTAATAACTTTAAATTTGCATTACAGAGCTGTGCAGCTTACCTCAGCTGCTCTCTGCAGGAGACAGGAGATGTTGCTGGTGGTGCTAAGCAGCATGAGAAAATTCCTTTTTTTTTTTTTTTTTTCGAAACTGCAAGTCCCTTCCTCCAGGAGGGCAAATGCACTTGTTCTGCCCTGCGCGAGAGATGGGAGAAACCCAGGCTGTCCCAGGGCAGGGGAGTGTGTGGGTGCTGCAGACCTGCCGCCTCCCCTCCACTTCAGCGTGATGCTCTTCAAACCCATTTTGCACTTATGGCAGTGGGGTTTATTCTGCTGTTTTGGCCCAGAGGAGAAACAAACCTTCGCAGCCTTCCTGGGAAGTGTCAGTTCTCACAGGCGTGGATGAAACTGCGGCATGCAGAGGTTGAATAATATGTTTAAGGGTGTGCGTATGATAAGCCCAGTAAAGGTGGTCACAGCACTCCTGCATGGGGTTTTAAAAACACTTCTGGTAGTGATACCAGCGGTGGGAGGGCACAGGGTGAGTTTTGTAAAGTAGAAGCCTCAGAATTCACGTGGCTGAAATAAAATTTGAATACAGGGCTGTAGAAGCAAAAGTCCTTTGGGGACTATAAATCATGCTGAATTAGTTTTCTGTCAATCCCATCCATCAAAATGCTTGTGACAGGCCTGGTTCCTTACCAGAGTCCTCCCCACATCTGCCCATCCTGTCCATCGTTCCAGTCCAGCTTGGTTTTGTGACTCTAGTTTCTATTTCCCTTGCTGCGGTCCCAGGCAGCCTTTGCACTTGACCTGAGACACACGGTATAGTCATGGTAATACAAGTATACTCTGATCAGGTCTATCCTGCCAGCAAATGATTACTACCCCACGTTAACCGTACATCTTCCAAGTGGGGCCATATGTGTTTGAAATGTTTAAAGTTCAGCCCTTGTTCAAGACAGGAGAAGAAAAAAAGGCATTTGAAACATTGTGGAAAAATACCTAATCTCCTTTCTTTGCACTTGTTGTGTAAATATAAGATAAGAGCGGTATTCCCAAGGTTACTGCAAACAGCCCGTCACTACAGAGTACAAGCTAACATTTACTAAAATGTGTGTTGACATAAAAAGCAGCATTGCTGCAGTCAGCTGTGGTAAACAAAACCACAGGTTTCTTTGCCTTTACACATCAAAAGTTTGGGACGTAACCTATTCAGACCTGCCCTCACAAAGGAAAACCCCTGCCCTGCTGTAGCATCCACAGCATGTGCACAGTTGTTCTACCTTACCCGCTCTTTTATACATGTGGTAGGGAAAGGCAGATGGAGGTCACCCTGGTTTCATCTGCAGTTTTCACCATGGAGAGATCAGCAGGCAAAGTTAGTAATTGTGGATTAGCACAGCTGTAACTGATTGACCCTAAAACTGGAATTTACTAGAAAAGAGGTGGGATTATTTGTCATCATAAACCCTCAACAGAAAAGGATGAAATCCATTTCAGGGGGTGTTTTCCTGAAAAGTTTTCTGTTTCCTGGCTGTGTGCAGAAAGTAAGGAGCTATTTCATCTGTTGTATGTGAAAGCCTGATCTATCAGAAGAGGCTGGATGCAGGGGAAACAAGGATTTCATAAACCTGTAAAACCAATCTCCAGCCCCAGTTCCCCCCTGGCAGCATCTCCTGGACCTTCAACCTGTTCAGCCTCTTCTGTCTCCTGAAGTGGGAAGCTTCCTCTCTTATCTCTTTATCGATGGTTGTTGTTTTGGTTTTGATTTTTTTTTTTCTAGCCTCACTGTTTTTTTTTTTCCAGCTTTGATCTGCTCGTCGTCTCCAAATAGCTCTAGCGTTAGCCTAGCCAGTGCAAGTTCTGTGCACATGCGTATCTCTGCAGCTTGCACTGCCGCCAGCTCTCCCAGCTCTTAGCTCTGTCAGGCCTTACACATTCCTCCTGCAGAAGAGAGGACTTGAAAGATCCTGATATATTCCCAGTTACTTCTCCAGTACAGTTAAAACCCCAGGGCCAGCTTTTGCAGGTAAAAACCCTCTTCAGAGTATTTAAGGTAGTGACCTTTAGCTGTGAGCGTGGCTTTGTATGGAGGCATTTAATGTCATTGAGGGTAGGATGTCAAAGATCTGGTGCATCAACCAGAAATTTTCCACATAGGCCACGATTGACTAGACCATTACTAACAACTGAGAAAATTAGCTATTAATAATGTCAGTATTTTCTCCTCTGGGCCTGGGAAGTCCAGACCCAACCCAGACATATCAGAGGTCAGGATCTGTCTCAGCATTGACTTCAGTGGGAATTGTGGCAGACCGTCTTCTCTGCTAATCTGACCCTTTTCAACTAACAAAGTCCCTAGGACAATGGTGGTGGCTGTAGTTTCACCTGCTCCCTTCCTGACGCACACTGTAATTTTTATGTCTAGTCTTTTTTGTGTTTCTAGCTGGCTGTTGGGATCTGTTTTGGAGTGCATGCAAGTGGTGTTCTGGGTCAACAGCAACCGTACCTTCCTCTTACTCCCCCATTGTGCAACCACACGAACAGTTGTCCCTACCCACCGTACTTAATCAGATGCTCATCTGCCGTGACCACCATTGCCTCCCCATGCCCAGGGGCCTGTGGCTGAACTCAGGGTCTGTAGTCCGGTTACTGGCCGCATCTGCAGAGTTTAGTGAAAAAGGCAGGTGATAGATGATGTGTTACATTCTGGCGGGCTGTATCTAATCTGTGTGGGCCGCAGCCTGGTCAGATGTTGACAGTCTTTTCCCGTGTGAGAAAAATTGAATCCCCAAACGTTATTCACGAGAAAAATCCCTTTAATTGCAAAGGTTCTCCTCACTGGTAATACCAGAAGAAACGCTGCTGCTTCAGGGATCCAACACCTGACATTTTTATAATGATTCTTTTATGGCAGTAGAGAAAAAGAAGTTTGCAGAAAAACACTTCCTTTTGTTTCTCTATTTAGTTGAAGACAAAAGCCATTATATGTAGTGTTCTGAGACGGCCCAGCAGATGTCCAGCCTGAACTAAGGGTGCAAGTCCATGGCTTTCGTCTTCCATGCCTCACCATCTATTTCTAGCTTTCCTCAGAAGGTTTCCATATGCATTCATGAAACCTGGGAGCCCTCCTGTGGTCAAAATCATGGGCTATTTTCTAGTTGTTACCCCAAATCTGATGGAGTCAATCCAGTTTTAAACCTTATTGTTGGAGTAGTCATCAAGAAAAGTTTCAATCAATTAAAAAAAAAAAAAAAGATAGTTTCCTGGGTCTTTGCGGGCAGTGACCTCATTACACCTCACTCCCCTTAGCCATGCTTTCCACATCTCTTTTCCAAGGTTGGGGGATTTCCTGGCAAGCTGCCTATTACTTCATCTTTCTTCCCTCCATACTCCTCCTCCCTGTTTGCTGCTCTTCATAGGCTTCTTCTGTTCTGCTCTGATCTGGACAGGTTCTCACCACAAATCTGTCTAAGGACCTTCCAGTTGTGCATTAAATAATGTAATTAACATAAATTCCACGTTTATTGTCTCATTGTCTTCCAAGTTGGAGAAGTATGTGATTTAGAGGGCTTTGGTGTGCTTAATTTTAATGTTGTGCTGAAGTTTGAGAGAAGGTTTTATGTTTCCTCAGGGAGTTCATTTTGTGGTCTTTACCCAGCCTCCGAGGAAAATTTTGTTTCCAGATGGACAGTCGCTTGCTTTTTAACAGTGTTTCATTGTGCAGGAGAAGAAAAATTGTCAGTTATCTGGAGCAGGTTTATGAGGGAGGAGGAAAGGGTGAGGTGAAAATTAAGAAGGGCAAGAGGAGCAATAGCCTCTTTGCTTTTGGCTTTAAAGGGGCTGATGCTGCGTGTTCTTCCCTGTACAACTAAAGAGGAGAACAGGCACACAGTTGTGTATCTAACACCGGGGACATCGTGGCTGCTTGTGGTCTACATCGCAGATCCCAGCAGGATGGTCCATTGGAGATGTTGGACTCACTGCACAACAGAGTGACTAGCAGAGAGGGTCTGAGATCCTCAGCTCTTCCTTGTAACCTCTCTGCCTCAGAATATGTAAATGCAGATGGGTATTCATGAGGGTAAATACTTCAAGGCTTGTCATTTGTAACATAATACAGCACATACCACAAGAGCCTGAAAAAGGTTTGAGGCTTCTAGCCTGTGTGACTGTTACAACATTTGAAGATATGGAGATGCACAGAAAATCCCATCCACAATTTCAGCATCAAGTATGAACTGAGTAGGTCTCACAAGGCCAGCCTAGGATGAAGCAGAGCTTGGAGCTTTGCTTACATCATAAGCATTACCTGACAGAGAAACAAGTAGCCAAAACTCCACAGTCTTGGAGTCTTCACTTCTGAACTTCACTCAAAAGAGTGCACAAATATTTTCAGAAGTGAGACTTTTTCAGACCACTGCGTCCCAACTTGACACTGAAGGCAACTGGTCTAGGAAACTGCTAGTAAAAACCTTAACAAGCCGGAGGGTGGAGTTGAGCTGTTGGCCTCACTGCTCTAACTGGAAGCTAGATCCAGAGCTGTAATGCTAAAAAATGACAAGCCTAAGTGTGTTCATGGTCAGTTTATATCTTCTTATCCCTTTTGTGTTAACATCATTCTTATCTTAACAAGCTCGCCTTCCTCTCTGGTATTTAAATAATCCACCCACTCCTTCCCAAGTTTGGTTTTGTTTTTTGTTTTTTTTTTTTGAAGCTGCAAGCACAGTTCTTCCGAATAAGAAAAGAAACTGTTGCAACCGATTCCTGGAAAAGAGGCTTGTTTAAATTTTGTATTTTATGCCTTTAGATTTATGGGAGTACATGTCTACTTTTTATGCCATGGGTACCTTTGCTTAATTCTAGTTTTACAATATGGATGTCATAGAGAGGACTGTGTTTCCCATTCTCATAATTAAATGTACACCAGCAAATAAAGCTTGCACAAAGATATCATTCTCCAGCAGCCACTTAGTCCATCCCCACAGAATTTAGTGTTGGTTTTTGCCTAAGGATATATTCTTGTGGGACTTTCTGGAATGGTTTAACAAGTCACCGCCTCCACCAGAAGGTTAAATTTCTTGGCGTTGCAGAAGCAGATCGTGTGATGTTCCCGGGCTTTGGACACAGACTTTCAGCTGCACTGAGTTGGCTGAAGAAATTATCGCTTCCTCTCCTTGCAGGGATTATTGTTTCCTCGGGGCCTGCAGAATTGCTCCCCACTAACCCATGCCCGTTGGAGTGACAGATTATTTCACTGAACAGTTTAAACACTAGAGATCTACTCGTGTGGCTCATTTTACTTGGGAATAAGTTGGGAAGCAACCCATGTATGGTTATCCCCATATGGGTATGGGCAAGGATGTGCCTAGTTAGAAAACCAAAAAGAGTGGTAATTAGTGATGGAGGGACTGAGTTGATCTAGTGGGGACTATAGATATTTTCATGTGAGACAACTGGAATTAGGAAAGATGATCCTTCACAGCCCTTGTGTAGCAATGCCTGTTAAACAACACATTGCTACCTAAAGGAATGGCCGTACCCACCTTAAGCATCTGCGTGCTCTCAGCTCAGCCCATCTCCCAGCACATCATCCTGGGGCTGCTCTCAAAAGCAATAGTTGGGGGCACCACTATGGGCCTGTCAGGTGTTAACAAAGTAAACTGCTACTGCTGTTCATGAAAAGTAAAAATTAATGAGTCTGTAGAGTATATCCATGTATCAAAGAGTATGCCCTTAGCTGCAGTGTGGCAGAGTTAAGCAACTTTCTTTTTCCACTATGCTTTCTTCTAACTATCTCTTGCTTAAGAGAGCTTCAGTCCAAAGCATGAGGACCTTGCATGTGCTGAGGTCGTTATTTTACAGTAGGTAAAATAAGGTAGCTGCCTAACTACATTTTGTTCAAGTAGCCACACAACTTCATTTTTAATGGTGCTGGTAGTTTCTGTTGACTGCAGTAGGATTCATTCCTTTCTCATAAATCCTGAAAATAAGGCCCTGACTTTGCTGAGCTCTCCCTTCAGCAAAGCATTTCAGGAGCTGCCCAGGTCCATGTATGTAAATATGCTCCTTTCTGGAGCGCCAAGTATTTCTGGCCCGGTGGCCTGATCATGCCATTTGTGTGATCTCCTCCCTTCAACAACCTTTGTCTTTGTGGGACTATTTCAACCCACATAACTATTGGGCAAAGGTCTGAAAAATCTGGGTCCAACAAGTGCCACAAATACGAGTGATGGTCTGGCCAGTGCTCTCCTTGGGAGGGGACCTTTGCAAATTGACGTGCAGACAGTGGCAAATCACAGACCTGCAGTCAGGAGGAAGCAGAAGAGACAAACACTGGCAGTACATTTTGGCATCTATACATTTTTTTATGTCCTGTACATGCCACTTTTCTGAAAGGAAACAACCAGCCATGAGGTGAGAGGGGTCTGATAGGATCCAATGTCAGCCTGTTCTACTGTACCAGACTCTATTCCTGGAAAAATCCCCATTAGATGATCTTATTCTTGCCCTGAAGTGTGTTCTCGTTTCACTTCAAATGACCCGAGGGCTGGGGTTTAACTACTTCATAGGTGGCCTGTTGCCCCTCCCCACAGGCCTCCTTCTTGGGACTTTTTCATCCTGCACCCAACATTTTATTCACTGGTTCACACCTTGCTTCCAGTTGAAGATCTTCTTGCTGAACCCCTTCAAGTCCCTTTTAGGCAATGAGATTTTTTTCTGTTCACTCAGTTTACTTTCTCAGTAGGTACATTTGCAAGGCTGAAAGAACATCAGAAGCCATTTTTGCAGCACTTCACTACAAGAGTCAGTGTATGCAGGATCTCTTCTTCAAAGTGTGCTTAACATTTGAATGAAAAAGCTCCTATTATTATCTGATGCACCAGGTGTTTTCTTTGATACCCTCTATTTGCAATGTAAAGAGCAGTGTTTCCCTCTGAAAGGTGCTTAATCTCTTTCTGCCTTTCACCGTGGTTTTATACTGAATTATGTTTAGATCATGAAATCTCCACTGCGAATTATTTTTTTGTCCTCTCTGCCCAGGTAGATCATTGCCAAGCCATTTAGTAGCCACATTTATTAAGAGAACAAGGAGATTAGTTTTACATTGGGCCCTACATGTGGTTAAAGCTTGGGATTCTCCTGGTTACCCACGTTGTAGAAATTAGTAAATTTAAAAGTGTAAAACAGTTCCAAGAATTTCCTTTCCAACGAAGGGGAATTTCTGTGCTCCCAACCTTTCCATGAAAAGAAAAGGCCTACATCCCAGGGCTCCGGATCAGATGCACAAGATGAGCATGGCACATCTACCTTCCGCTCAGACCAGAGCTGCTTCCAGAGCCTCTGAAAGCCACGACTGAGAGGCAGCAGTAACTGAGTCTTCAGCATGGAACCTGCCTGGACAAACTTCCCAGCTGGAAAAAGCAGAGGCGCTGCAGGAATCATGGCCTCAGGGTAGCTCTGATTAAACTGAAATTAAAAATGTATGTTTTTCTAGATAAAGCAGGATGTTAGCAAGGGAGAAAACTCTTCTCAGTGACTTTACTCTTTCGTACAGACACCTGGCCCTTCGCAGAACAGCTCCTGGGCAAAATACTGGGGTACTGTACAATGGGTATGTGGTACCATGCGACTGCCTTGGCTTTAAAAAAACGCCTGTTACTGGACTGTGGATTTGCTCAGTCACATCAAATCTGTGTCGGTGTGTAATGCAGCAGGATGCTTAAGTGTATGCTTAGCTCACATCTGTATACTTAAACCCTTTTGATTTTTGATGGCACTTGAGCATGTGTTTAAAGCTGTAAAGTGTTTTTCTACATTGGGTTTTACTTTGGGGGAGGAGCACTTTTGGGGTGTCCGAAAAAAATATTTATAAACTGCGAATCCTTTTGTACCTTTTGGCTTGCCTGCTGTGTCTGCCTTCCCCTCTGCAAAGCAGAGTAATAATCTTATGTACATTTGCTAGAGCAGTGTGAGGATTAGACAGTGCCACACTGTGCTTTCAAGTGTAGAATGCTGTGTCCTACTGTGGTCCCAGGCTTGACTAAAGTCTGCTCAAGGATAATTCTTGTTACTGTGGCAATAGGAGGCTTTGTACTAAAATGTGTTTGGTCTCTTACACCATGAATTATAGGACCGAACTCTTCTACATAGTGATACCAGCTGTGACTATGATACATGTTCCCTTTGGAAAGAAATCACAGTTTCCAGTTTTCCAAGTCTGTCTAACCATGTCCTTGGCAAATCACTCAATCATTACTCCAGTTCCTAACCTGTACTAAAAATAATGTAGATTGATTTTCCAGAAATGGTAATGTATGGTTGAAAACAACCTTGATCTTTATAAGTAAGTATTATGTCTGTCATCTGCAAATTATATGTGTAAATTTACTTGCCCGTTGCATTTCTGTATAACTTCTACATGCTGGACCAGTAATTGTTTGCTCCATTAGCTTGAGTTTATTCCAAAATGCATGGGGTTGGAGGGTTTCTTGTTTGTTTATTTTGTTGTTCTTTAAGTATGCTGAACTGCAGTGAATTCTTATATTCATTGATTACGCAAAATAGCATAGAAAAGGAAATGAAAAAATAATTATGTATCTCGAAGACTGCCTGCAAAACAGCAATGATTAAAAGGCTGATTAGTGTGCAGTATTTCATGGCCTACCAGGTAGTGAGGTTTTAGTAAAAACAAACAAAGCAAGCAATCTTTATCTGTTGATGAGATGTTTGGTATTTTAAGTTATTGAACAAAGTAAAAATTGCCTTTTATTTTGGTTAGATAAATTGCCCTGACCTGAGGTTGTCCAGGAAGTTGAGAAAAGTGGGAGGAGGGAAAAACAAAATGGATTTTGGCATTTTGACATCTGGCTTGATGTGGGCTGTTGACTACCCTGTAGTGTTTGTGCTCGTGCTGGTTTGGCGCACAAGTTTCAAAGCTTAATAATTTCTTTAACTCTTCTAAAAACACACACTTCACTTGCAAGCGCCTTTCAAAATATGGGGTTTTTCCCTGTATTTTTTAAGTGGTACATTCATCTCAACTGATTTCATCTCAGTATGGATGAAATTTTAAATGTTGAGCCATGGAAGATTTGTAAGCACTTAACACTCAAAATAGTTCTTAAATAATCTATAAAATGTTAAATTAAAATCTCTCTTTACAGTGAGGTAAAAGATAAAACACATACGTAACAGGTATTAAAGTTACAAGATGTTAAGTAGCATCCAGGCCACAAATACCAAGCTAACATCTTTTCACACATCGATTAACCTGGTTTACATATATATATACAGTCTATTTTTGACCTGTTGTGTTAAATCTGTCCAAATATATCAGTAAAGCTAATGTGTTAAGAAAAGAAGATGACCACAAAACATGAAAAATGAAGCAGCAGCTCATGGAGCTTTTTCTTGGTGGGGAGGCTCAAATCAAGTGCATTTTCTTTCCCCAGGTTAAAAGATTAATTCAGAACACAAAAATCCTTAGTGTTTCTAAACTTTTTAGCAAAGCGAGCTTCTCAGCTAAGATTTTCTTAAGCAATGCAGGGCATAATTTAAAGCAGTAAGTTTTCATTGAGCACCATTCCTTGAAATAACTGCTAGGGTGAGAGATAACTGTATGCTTAAATAGGACTTAAATCTGGGAGCATGTCTGAACAGTTTCCAAAGAGATGCCCAACTATTTTGTTCCCCCATCTCGTTGTCTTTCTCCAGGAAATGCTGTTGCAGCCATCTCGGCAAGGTAAGAGGGTGAGATGAGAGAGCTCACAAAAAAGACCGGTCATCAAATAATCTAAGAAGCGAAGAAAACCCCAAGGGGTGAGGGAGGCCCCTGCAGAGGACCCCACCAGCAGCATCACTCCTTGAAGCAACACAGTGGTTGCAAATAAAAGCTCAGTGAGCTTTTTCTCTAGTCTCTATTTCTGTGTAGAAATATATAGAAATAGGGTTATATTTCCAGTCCCCCTTGCTTCCAGGGCTTGCATGCCTCTCCGAGTAGTTTCCCCACTGCCCTCCGAGGGTCCCCGCTGTGGAGGGAGCACTGGGAGCAGCCCCGGCTCCCCGACCAGCTGGGCACCAAGGCAGGGAGGAGGCGCATCAAGCCGTGCTTCCCTTATGTGTCGCAGTTTATTTCTACGGGTACCGGCATGATGGTTTGGGAATCCCATCTCATCGGCAAAAGAAAAAAGGACCTCACATCTGACCTGGATGAAATTCTCAGCTCCTGGCTGGCATTGCCCGAGGGCATTTCCATGGTGGGAGCCAGCTCAGTGGCTCCAGCCAGCCACAGCCTCAGCATGGCTTCTCGAGGTCACAGAATCATAGAATTATTTGCGTTGGAAGAGACCTTTAAGGTCATTGAGTCCAACATACTGGTCATTTCCCAGTAGCTCTTTCCTCTCTGGGCTGTCCCTTAAATGTGGCAGAAAAATGCAGCAAAGCCCCATTTTGCTGAAATGTGTCTGTGGTTGCATTTCTTCCTTTTCTAGCCAGCAACTGTCTTAATGCTCCTTCAGTTGTTCACCTTTTTTTTTTTTTTTTTTTGTTCCTCAGGAGGATGGGCCAGAAAAATATTATTTTAAGGCTTCCCATAGAAGGAGGCAATACTAATTTTTTGATTTTTTTTTTCCCTTTTGAGTAATATTCAATGCAAAAAACTTGTCTGGAGGGGGTGGAATTGTGGCAATGGGCTAAAAGCCCTCCGGCTGGTTTTGAGCCTTGGCTCCGGGTGATGTGGGCTCTGAGAAGAGCAGGCGATACCCAGCAGTCTCAGGAGGGTCTGTGCCTTTTCCTGACAGCAAGCATGCCTGGACACTGGAGCAACTTGTGAACTCTATGGCCAGGCTTTACTGGAAGAGAAATTACAAGAAAGCTTCAAGGAAATTTGGGATTAAATTAAGAAGATTTGTAAACAAATCTCAGTCCTGCTCCCTGTGTCCTTACAGAAAGATCCTTTCCTTCAAGCCTGAGCTTAGTCTTTCCACCTCGTGTCAGCTTCTCCAATTGCATCCAGCCCTCCCAGTCCCCTCTGGGCATCTGGGAGAAATACCTCCGTCAAAGGGCTCGCTCTTTGCCAAAGGAGGGACGTTCCCTCTGCTCACCGCATCCTCATGCCTGACAGTTTTCTCCCCTTCCCAGGATTTTCAGGGCAGATGCCATCTCCCTTCCCCACGGACGACTCCGCCTGAGCCGCAGCGCAGCAGCCAGGACGAGGCAAACTGGTAGCCTTTCTCTCTGTTGCTCGGCCAAATCCTTTCAAAAGAACATAACGCATTCACATACAACCAGCTGTGAGCAAAACACATACCATCTGTCGCAGCAATTTAAAACCGCTGTTCTCATGGCCTGACTTCTTGGAAGTCATCGTAAATGCCATGGATCAAGTTAGCATAGGAGTCTGGACTTTGCAGTCACTTTAAGGATGCCTCTTGTAGGGCAGATGAGCATATTTCCAGTGAACACTAGCACTGACGTCAATAATCTTTCAAGGGTGGGGTGTGAGGCTGCATTATGGGCTAAAGGAACTGGCAGAAAGCCTACAAAACCCAAGAGACTGTGTGCCTGTGAAAGGTCCCAGGCCCCGCCAAGTCGGAGACTGTGGGAGCTGGACATGGAGGGTGAAGGATGCTTTCTGCTGGCTCCACTCATGCCTGATCAATTGCTACTGGCTGTGGGGACCAGACATTGGCAAGAAATTCAGAGGCCTGGATTAAGTGCTTAACATGTACGGCCTTGGGTAGGTCATACTTGCTTTTTGGGCTCCTGAGTTATTCAGAGACTAGCTTTGTAACTAAGCACACAGTCTGTGCTGCCGTGGGTATGGTGCATAAAGGTGGACAAATCTGCAGCATGGGGGAGGGATCTCCTGCAGAACGACTCCATCAGCTTGTAAAGCTGAGTAGCGTGGCCTTCTCCTCCTAATGTGCATCCTCCGAGACCCCAGGGGCACCGTATGCCTGACTTGGGATCCGTGGCAGGAAAGGGACACAAAAGGTCCATCTTCACACCTTCCCTGCCATGCTCTGTCCCCTGGATCCCGCTGCCTGTCTCAAAGGAACTGGACTGTGCTACTTTGGGTAGGCTCTGTTGAACACATTTAATGAGCACCAAAACGAATTTCTGCCGTTGCATTACTTCTTGCCTGTTCTTCAGTTCTAAATCGAAATCTCCTTATGGAGATTTAAGTACATAGTGGCAACATTATGACCTTTATCGATAACATTTGTAACTTCAAAAGAAAGAAGATATGTGTTTGTTTGACAAGGTCTGTTTCTCATGTATCTGTTGCCACCAACTGTGTTTTCTGCCTCCCCTTCGCTCCCAGTTCTTTACTAACTCAGCCCCATCACAGCTATTCTGTTATTTTGCCTGTGCTCAGCGCCAGTCAGATAAGTCTGTGATTCCTTCAGTTGCCCTTGGTCATCTCCTCTGAAATTTGGCCAAACCTGAACTCTTCTTACTGTCCTGTAAGTTTCTTGATCACTATTTAAAAACTTAACTCATGGGTGAGACACTTGATTGGAAGTGATGTAGGCTTGCCACTTTATTTACATCTATTTTTCATAACCTTGTCATTGTTGCATTTCACCAGCACCCCAGTCAGCACAGTACAGAGCTAAACTAAGAAGTTTGTTGTTCTGCAGATGGAAAAAAATAAAAATAAAAAGACAAAAAAAAATCCTAAAACTATGATTCATAGTTCTTCCACTTTTACCATCTAACAGTGAAAAGTGAGTGCTCTTAGGAGGCCTTTTTCTTCTGCAACACTTAAGAGAAAAAGTCCCTTCCCACTGTCATTCCGATGGCCCTTTGTATCCTGTTGCTTCCCGTTCCCGTCATCTACCTTTGCTGGCGGCTGACACACAGTTGTTATCAGCAGTTCCTTCCTTATTCGTTATGATATATGTGTTTTTGGTTTGTTTAATATTTTGTTGCTGGGAGAATGGTGGAGGGGGATTTTTTGTGGAGGTTTTTACAAAAGCTGATTTAATTTCCTCTCTACGCCAGCATGTGCTTTTGTTTTGTTTTGCTTTTGTTTTTAGCTCCACTTGACCTCTTTTGTGCAATGCGAGAATGTGCCTTTTGGGGCACTTAGTAAATTGTGTTTAAATAGTTCCCAATTATCACTCACATTTTTCCTGTTTAAATTCTTTCGCTGAAATAATTTGGCTCATAATTGTTTTCAGCTTTGTGTAATTTGACTTCTTGAAAGCACTAAGTATATAGGACTGCTGGTTTGGATTTCATTCTGGTTGAATGCAATTAATGTAAACCAGCCTCTCGGATTCCTTCCTTTGTAACTGCCAAGACAAGGCTAATATTAGTACTACCTCGAGGTGGGTGCCATATTTCTATGTAAGAATTTCTGTAGGTGTTGTTACACGTCCATTCCTGTAAAAACTGTGTGCTCTCTAGGCCTTCATATCATATTTTCCTACTTATCCTTGGAGATTCCCCTTCTTCCTTCTCAAGCTGAACGTGTTTCTTGATGCTGTCGACCAGGATCAAGAGAGTAAGAAATACCCTTCCTCCTGCCTTTTTTCCACTGTCGGTAAGGAGCACCGCGAAAAGAATGGATAATCTGTAATAAAAACCAAATTAATGTTTCTCCTTGCCTTACTCTGGTCAAAGTAGAAGAGGAATTGTGAATCTGTGATTCGCTGCTTTTCATAAGAGAGCTCCAGTTTTGCACAGCCCTATGCTGCATGGGAGTAGGGCCTGCTGTGAGAATCAGCAAAGTGATTAGTATCATTATTCTTTAATCCACTAACCTGGTTTGATTTTGGGGCTGAACCTTCTCCCCATCCCCATTTTGAGCACCTGTCACAAGAGGAACAACAGAAAGTACGGTCTTGGGCCCACGTGAGGCAGGAAAGGGTTCAGTATGGGAGCCTGTTCCCGTGGATTGGCGGTGGGCACACCTGTAGAGGTGGTGAGGACTCACATTCAATTCACTCTTCCAATTGAGGAGCTCTGTACCTCCTCTGTATAGACGCCTCTCTCCAGGTACATACACCGGCCCTTGTGGTATGGGCAGACCACTCCGGGATGTCCCCTGTGCTCCTGCTGATGCTGGCTCCCACTGCAGGTATTCCTACAGTAGCTTAGTAGTTGTGGTTACTTGGTTTCCAGCCGTAGTGAGTATTTCAGCAAAATAAATTGACATGTTTTTAAAGAGAAGATGAGACCCCGTTCCAGAGCTCCATGTGGTTGCCTCTGAGTTAGAAGGGAATTTAAATTGGCTCTCCTATGCCCATATTGGACTTACGTCCCTGGATGTTCCTGAAGGCTAACACAACATAACATTTATCCAGCCACAAAGTATTTATTTGCTTATTCTTTTTGCCAAGTGATTTGATTGTTTCTTGTGTGTTTTAAAACTTCTCTCCTCAGCCATATTTCATTGCCAAGCATCCAGGATTTTAATTTAATGGTCCTAATTTGGTCCATAAAAATCTGCATGTTTCATGGGAGAAAAATTTTATGCCAACAGGGCCACTAATGAAAGATGATAACAGCCTTGCACAATGAAAGGAGGTATGGTACAGGGTGAACAAAAAGCCCTTTTACAACATTATAAGGTTGTTCCCTTCTGTTTTGCTTAAGGCTCTATTCATTTTAAACTGAATGGTGTCTCTAATTCCACACTCTCTAATTTTTCCTCCTCCGGGAAGGCATTGATCAGTATCATTGCCTGGGTCACCACATCGGATCTCAAGCACTGCTACTGTTTACTCCTTCCCCAGAATGCTAACTTTGGTTTATTTACCCATCATTAGTAATCCCTGAGGTTTGGGTATTTTTTCCAAACTGTATGATGAAAGTAATTTTCAGTCTGCTTGGAGTAAGAAGTCCACAATGTCTTTAAAAGCACAGCTGCTGAAACAATCTATCCTACATTTGCAAAGATGAATTTGTATAGTTTAAACATCATTACACAGCAACGGCAATTGTCGTAATAGCTGCAAGTTGATCTGTCTCAGAGTTTGTTCTTGGTTTCAAGTTTCTGGACATAGCTGCCTATGACAAGTAAAAATATATAAATAATCATTCAAGCACATGCTAGGGAAACCTTCAGTGCTTGCTAAAGACAAATATCGTTGGCAGTAGCTTTTTAGAGAGTGGGTTAAATAAGCGACAGCTAATATGAACCACGATAAAGGGAACTGTGAAAAAAATCTGTGTGGTTTAAGAAACGTCTCAGTTATGACCGTCTCTGTTTCAGAAAAAGCCTTCGGTTCCCAGTCACCAAATGTCCCCATGTCCTGATAAGGGTGGTGCAGATAGGCAAAATCTGCTATGAGCTGTGATTTCCTCCTGACCAGTTTGGTTTCAGGCAGGGGTGATCTGAACCAATGTAAATTGTGGTTTCAAGCACATTTTCCTGTGTAATTAAAAAGATGGTTTAGCCACAGCAGCTGCAGGGGCTGAATCTTGGCTTTTGAGTCCCTGACTGGCCACCAGGCCAACCCTGGCAGTAGCAGGAGCTGCTGAACTCTTCTGCCTGGCCTGGTGAAACAGGCCACCACTGCTGTTTCTGGAGAGGGCATGGAGGGATGAGTCCTCAGTGGTGCCCAAGGTCCTTCCCTGCTGCCTTATGCTGCCACAGGCCCACAGTGAGATGCAAGGTGAGGACAAATGCAAGACAATGGGGGCAGCCTGGGGACAAACTGCCTTGCAACCGCTGCCCAGGGCTTTACTTCGTGAGCCCAGCCCAAGCAATGTCAAATCCCCAAGGTGGCCGTTCGACTGCAGCATCTCTCCTGGATGCATGGACTGAGGGGTATTTCTGCAATTTAATACACAGAAGGAGGTAAGTGTAAGCAAGGCCTGAGCAGTACATGTGGTGAGGTGTTCTGACCTCGGTAGGTTTTCTTGGCTGTTCTGCCTGGGTGGTGTGCCTCAGTCTGCCTTCAGTAAATCAGTAGAATGGGTTGAAACCTTTCCAGAGAAAGGCTTCTATCATTTTCCGAATTTCAAAATCAAAAATGTTCCCCGAGAACATGACTGTATTGAAAAAGTTTTGCTTTGGGGAAATATAAATTAATATACATAAGATAAAGCTTGAAATCTATTGCTTAACCTTCTTGGAAGGGAGCATTTTACTTCTTAGTTTAAAAAAGACTGCTTTAACATCGATACCATGTATTTAAATTGTGGTATGCCATTATTAATCAAATGAAGCAATGTGATCTTGTTGAAAAGAAATATCTTATGGTTCCAGAATGATTTTCTAAAAATGTTTTTTTCAAATAAATATTAATTATTTTTTCATAATATGGAAAGAAAACTGATTTCCAGATGTCAAAACACTCCTTGGACTAGGCACTTATTGACTTTACATGGTTGTACATTACAGTTTACACCAATTCCCTTTAATTATTGTAATACAAGACTGTTTTTTCATATTTACTATGACTTGTTTTCACAAGAGAAATGGCAAGACAGTAGTGCATTTTTTTGATTCCATTGTCTTTGGGATTCTTTCCTTTATTAGAAAAAAATCAGCTGAAGCTTACTGCTATTTCTCAGCAATTAATTGTTGTAGGCTTTTATTTTTTAGTACATTTAGCCAAACCCCTGCTCTCCAAACTTCAAAATATTCAAACAAAATGTTGTTTTTTTTAAGCAGCAGTTGATTTGAAGCCAATATGAAAACTCATGGATGGGAAAAAAATAGTAGGTTTAGCATGGGAAAAAGAGCCTTTCACTTTTAGGTCACTGGTTCAGATCCTGCAAAGAATAGACTGACCTCAGCTCTGAGTCAATTAAATGAAGACTGATGATGCCTCACTTATCTGAGCCAGGTGCCTGGCCCATATGGCTTGTCATAGCCTGCCATACTTCATAACATATTATAATATGTTCTGGTCTGATCTCTAGTCACAGACATCACTGCGTGCCATTGCGCTTCCCACAACTGTGGGTGTGAGGGCTGTAGCTTGGTGAAGAAGACCACATTGCACACGATCTTCAGCCTCCTGCTCTTCCACAGGCCTCATGTGTGACCCTCAGCACATCTGCTGAGGTTCCAGCAAGCCACGGCCAGGCCAAGCGACTTGCCCAGGACTGATGATGAAAACCCAGATGGGTGTTCAAGCTCCTTCGTCAGTGGAGGGAGAGAGCAAATGACCTCAGAACACAGTGCATGGAGTGGGGAGCAGCCTTTGAAGCCTTTGGAGAGCAGAGCACCATTCTGGGTCTAACACTGGATGAAGGCTCTCTCCTGAACGGAGACCTGCAAGGCTGGTCTTTCCATTCATTCAAACCTAGCACGCTGATTGTGAGCAGAGGTGACCTCAGGAAGTTGCCATAGTTTTCAGGATGATCTCAGGGTGACTGCTTTTCAGTAGGAGCTCTGGGTTTGCATCATTTCCAATTGAGGAAGGTCTCCAGCCTCAACTCCCACTTCCTGTGCATGTGCCTTGTCCTCTAGACAGAGAAGGTGGGTTATGTTTGCACCCCATGCTCCAGCTGCTTCTTCAGAAAAAGTGATTTAGCTGCATGTTGTGAAAGGCCTAATCCTACTGGTGTGCATCAGAGCCCAGATGGCCCTGCTGAAGGGGCCTCAGAAAGAGCTGTCCCATCCAGGTGACTGTGTTTTTTGGTTCCCAGTAGGGTTTATGGAGGAGCTTGGTGACTTGGTGTGGAGCAAGCAGAGCTCTGAGGTGCCAAGTGGCAGAGCCTGGGCAGATCTCTCACCAAACAGGAAAGCTGCTGACTCGAGGAGTTACTCAAATTGGGATTTTGGATTTAAGGACAGAATTCTCTCTGCCAAGATGAGAGAATTCTATAAGGAGTCTCAAAGATGGCCTTTGCTTTTCAGTTGTCCTGTGGAGTGGGGATGGGTATTTCCCTAACTCACAGGCATACACTCATTCCACAGGGAGCAGAGAGATGAGGATTCATGACAATATGCTGTCCCCTATATGAATATCTCCTTGTTCTCGTGTTAGGGGCTGGAGGTGTAACTGAAGATCTCTGTCTACACTAATGGGGACAGATAAGTCCCACAGAGGGAATTTAAAACTAAGAGTTCTTTGTTAGCTCCCCAGTGGAGTGAAAACTAACTGCACCTTGGGAGTTCAATCCCTTTCTTCTTCTGAAATAATTTTTTTTTTCCTGGATTAAAACTGATTCAAGAGGAAACTACTGTGAAAATTTGTGGCAGACCTCAGAGGCACTGTTCGTGGAGGAGAAAGTGTGGGGAGACCCCACTGTATACAAAATCAACTGCTGGGACGAGTTGGAGGATGACTCTTTTTTTTTTCCTGTGAAAGTCTCTGAATTTGCAGGCCGCTTCTTAATCTGACTCCCTCTAAATAATCCCTTTTTCAGCAGCTGAACCTCCAGATGTGCTGTGACTGGATAATGCCACTGCTATTTTATGGGCATATGACTTTCAGATATGCCCATTAAATGCACTGAAACATGAGATTTTTTCATTAGAAAGTGGGTAGTCGTAACAGGCTTAGTTGAAGGATGAAAACAACAGTGTGATCATTTGCTTTACATTGTCAAGAACAGTATCAGTACCTCGTACTTGACTTTGGTCATTTGAAAAATAAGGGAATGGAAACTTAAGCTTTCTTTTGGAAAACAGAGTGAACATTTGCATCCAAAACCTGCCGTGAAATGAGGAGATCAAGTCACAGAGTGAAAAACTAGGCTGTAAGTCACTTTATCCTGAAAGGCCACGATGGGTGTAGTCAGAGATGGATGGAGTTACTGGTCAGGCAGATGGGAAAAGTAAATAAGAGGAAGAATGCAAAGGGATAGAGATGAACTAAATACGCACCACTTAGTGCCCTAACAAATGGCAAACATAGTTTATGTAGCTCTGTGAGCCATAAGACATCTGAGGAAATAGCTCAGTGAGCAGTGCTATGCAGCTGAGAAACATGTGTTTAGGGGAAACCCAAATAAAGCAGGATTTCTTTGTCTGTGGGTTTCTCTTCTTTTCTTTTGCTGTTTTTTTTGTTTTGTTTTGTTTTGGGTTTTTTTGTTTTTTGTTTTTTTTTTTTTTTTGTATTTGTTTTTCCCTGTAGGCTTTACAAATTCCTTAAGGAGCTTCCAGAATGAAATAAGATGAGATGAGGTCTGGTCTTCTTGCCATACTTCCTGCCATACTTCCTGCAAGCAGGATCTGAGGTATCATGAGAAAAACCTCAGGTTTTTTCAGACCTCAGGTTGTTTCAGACCCATAAGCTCCCAGATTCCAAAAAACATTCCGTGAAAAACATGAAAAAAATATATGTATAAATGCTAGTTCACATGCATATCCCCATCAGGAAGCAAAGAGCTGGCTATCTCCTCCCGGAGAGCTGCAAACCTGCAGAAGAAGGCAGAGCCACTGCATCCCTGGAAGGTTTGCTGCCTTGCCTTCAGCTTCCTGGTGGCAGAGTGCTGGCCCAGTGTGCGGGAGCTGGCGAGAAATTATCTTTTTTTTTTTTTTTTTTTTAACCAGAGGGATTTAGGATTGCTTCATTAGATGTCACAGTAATTTCTCAGTCACGAAGGCTGAGCAACGTTGGAACAGCGCGTCGTGGTGGGGTGCTGTGGGCAATGGCAAGCATTAGCATCAGCATGTTTGTCTAAACCTAGTATATCTGCATGATCTTCCTTGTATAAGAAAACAAATCTCCATGCCTCTTCCAACTCATGAAGCCATGTGCTGCTGATGTTTTTTTCCCAGAGTACAGCTTTACCCAGCTCTACTTCCTTTATTTTTTTCCCCAATAAAAGGTCAGGGATAAAGCAGAATAAGGCAAGTTTCTGCTACGAGCAAACAAAAATGAGTTGGTTTACTGGCTCAAGTCCATTCTTGAAGTAACTTTGTCTCTTTCCTTCACTAATGTTGCACAAGAGATAAATTTGTCTCCACAGGCTTGGCCTGGGAGAGCTGCTGCTGTTTCCATGTGACAAACAGCTTTTTAGGGGTGGTATGCAGTGTCTTCCTCCCTGCAATCTCTTTTGCAGATTTTTAATCTTACTCTTCTTTTGCTCCCTCCCTCTTCTGTGCTTGCCTAAGTGAGAGATGCCTTTTGCAGCAGTGGGATGCAGGCGTAGGATCAAGAGAGCAGAACGTGTAATCAGCACTCCTCGCCTTGGTTTTTGGCCCTGCCACTGCTTTGCTGTGCAATTTAGAGCAACTGACCCAACCTTTCTGTATCCAAATGATAACATGCCATTTGCTTCCCAAGCAGCCTTAATTACTGTCCAACCAGCCCTACCAAGTCCAAATCAGAAAGTGCCAAAGATGAATTTTGCATAAAAATACCTTTTGATCCTTTAAATGCCTTTGCAAGGGTTTACCTTAGGAATAGTTAAGGAGCTCTGAAGAGGCTTGCTCATCCCTTCTGGTGGCTTGAAATCCTCCCTTTGTGCTTTCTTGGACTTTGCATATTGTAACAAGCCTGTTGCCACCTGGGGACTTTGCAGCTTCACGGTGCTTATTCACCTCTCCACGAGAGAGTGAGGATTGAATGTGAGTTTTCGTTTCCAAAGGCACCACAGAAGCCTGTAAGCATGTTGGTAGTAAAGAATATGTCTCTCACAATATACCTTCACTGCTCCATGAGGTCGTGGCTACACTATTTGTAGTATCTGAGTAAGCTTACTTAGAGACAACTTGGGCTTCTCTACCTTGTGGTATCCACCAACACCAGAAGTGAAAAGGCTTGCCTTTAAGGTCCTCTGGGTTTCTGAGCACGGCTCTATGCCGTGCTGTGCAGTCCTCAGCAAGGTCATTTAGAGATAGTTAAGGCATTTTTGCACAGCACCTCACTGTCCTGTAGATAAACCCTCTGTGTATGTGTGTACGTGTATGTACATGTATATTACAGCAGGTTAAACAAGTATCTGCTATTCAAAGATCAATATGTATTTAGAGTTTGGATGGACCTAAAAACATAAACCAAGAATTCAAGAATGCCCAAAACATATAAGAAAACTGTATTTGGGCAAGACTGGAAGTAGTCATTTGTGGCTAGAGATCTCTGGTTTGTACTGCTCCACCTCCTCTATGTGAGGAGGAGAACCAGGCCTTAAAATACAGACCCACAAGACTCTGGGACTTTGAAAAAGCAGCTCAGGCCCGTAACTAGTTAAAGAATGAGGCAAACAAGAAGGAGCCCAATTAAACTATTTTATTAGACGTAGGAGAATCATCGGTTGTGAAATTTACTGGTAGCCAAGTTTTCCTCCCCGCCCTACCACATATAATTATGCCTTAATTGTAGCTACTGGCTGTGGCACAAAGCTCATGCATATAAACAAGTCCCAGGATGTGCTGCAAAAAATACACTGTATGGGAGGCATTAGCAGAAGACAATCAGGAGCTGGAATTGCGTTCCCACATGGAAAGCTGCGGGTGGTATAAAGAGCTCTGTATCCATATGGTTAGTTATGTGTAATGTATTTGTAATGACATTAGTACCCCACCATTGCTTTTTCTGGCACATTTCTAGCCTTGAGTCATTTGGACCGCTAGTTACCAAACTGTGGTTTGCAGACCACTGGTGGTCCACAAGCGTATGGTAAGTGGTCCACAGCTGGGCTGCAGAACTAAACTGAGCAGCTTTCAGCCGTGTTTTTAATTAAAAGTGTGATGATATAGGGTACATGAGAGGGTCTTAGCACTAATGGTGGTCCCATTACCCTAAAAGTTTGGAAACACTGGCTTAAACAACCATGCAGATCAACAGTCTATTTGTGTTATATTGTTTGAAGTTAAGTGTTACAGCATGCCCTCTCTTTTTATGTATTAGGGGCTGCATTGCCTTCCCTGCTTGTCAGTTTTAAAAACAAAAATATCATGAAGTAATGACAAATAATGCTTAGTGGCCTGGTCTTTCCAGTTTATGTTTTATTTAGCTCATCATTTCATATATTTTACTGTAGTCACGTATCAGAAATATTTGCCCACAGTATTGTGGGAGGAAAACAAGGGGTGTTTTTCATGTTTCACTCAATGAAGTGGGAGTTGGCAGATGTGGGGGTAGAGCTGAGTAGCAGAGAGACTTTGGAGAGACAGTCATTGCAGTCTGTTCCCGGAGATTGAGCTGAGCTAACTAAATTTTTTGTTGGTCCTTTCATTGCTTCATTAGGTTAAAAACTGGGAAATTCCCTAAAAGGGAAAGCACCTCAGTTTAGGCTGAATATTTAGGATTATGCAAAGGAAAGTGTCTGTTCATAAGGTTTGTTTGATCTGTATAAGCTCTGGCTAGAGGCTTACTTACATCTTTTAAAGAAAGCTGTTTACAGATTTGTCAGCTAGCAAGTAGGAGCAGCCCAAGGCTATATAAAGGGCAGTTCCCCTCCCATATACCTGGAGGCAAGCTCCAGAAGCACCACAGGAGCATTATGGAGAAGACACCTGTGGCCATGCTTTAGCCAGCAGTGCTGGATTTAGGTGGGACAGGCTGCTTCATTGCTGGGCCCTTCCACATTGGGTTTCCTAATGCTGCCACAGCAGAAAGTCCTGTTGAGATCCCTGTGTACTCCAGGGAATGGTGACTTTCAGCCTCATGGAGCAATGTCACTTCAGATGAGTACGCCCCATTCGTGGCAACCAGTAGGATGTGCTGAGGACAGGGTCATGTCAGAAATCCCACTCTTCTCTGAGGGTTATCCTGGAAAAACTTTCCAGCTTGTTTGTGATCCTCAGCCTAGAAACCCTCACAAGGATTATTATCTCTGAGACCAGTGCGGCTCAGCTCCACCCAGGCAGACACGGCCATGGTAAGGCTGCAGAGATGCTGCGGGACATGGCCTGACTGCATCACTTGTCCCACAGCATAGATCTGCTGATGAAGAAAGGAGTGTTAGGAGTATATCCATGCTTGCTTTTGGTGGTTACAGCAGTTGTCCATCATTTGAAACCATGGCTCCCCTCAAACAGCAGCCTCTTAGTCACTAGCTCTAGACTAATCTGGACGGGGCAAGCTGCGTTGCTCTTGGGGAAAATGCAGGGAAGAATTCAGCATGCATTGGAGGAGAGGAGGAACGCAAACATGAACTTTTAGTTCAGGGCACAGGGCATTTAGCTGGGAAGGAAGTGGCCTGGCTTCTCCTCTCTGCTCCCAGAGCTGTTTTCTTGTCTTATCCAAAGTCTGGTGACATTACAGAGAGACTCCCGGGAGCAGGGACAGGACCTATGGCTCCTTCTGCCCACAGAGTTCTGACCTCCTCTTGCCTTCTCTGTCGTGCTGAGCCGTGTGGTCCTTATCCCCTGCTGAATGTGGGTCAGGGTGAGTTCCCACCAGGTCCATGTATCCTGTTTCCCAGACAAATATTTTCACTGCTAAGACGTAACACACAGGAGAGCAGCAGCCCTGCTGTTGTCACCTCATGGAAAGCAGAATGGCAACTGTGTGTATAGGTGGATGATCCTGCTGGCTGGTGATCCTAGAGCAAGGCTGGTGCCTCAGCCTGAATCTCTGAACTGATTTAGGGGGAGTAAAAGACCAATTTTGGCATGCCCGTGAAGTTCAGGTGTCACTGAAGAGCCCAGCTGCTTCCTCTGGTATGACTGTGCATAGCCAGGACTGGGCAATGTCTCTGTAATCCAACCTCAAACTCAAGTCCTTTGCCACTGCAGTAAAACAGATGGTTCAAATGAATTTAACAAGCGCTGTCCTAGAAATAAATTGGGTTTTGTGCTTTTTCCCATCCTACTGGAATATGCTGCTTTCTCCATTAGGAGTCCCTTTTAAATTTCCAGCCTAAACTTCTTCATTGCCACTCTGTGTCCATGTCTTCTTGGACAAGCTTTTCTAGTTTACTTTATTAGCTCTTTTCCTTCTCTGTTTTTGGTCTGCTTTTCTATGTTTATAGAGAGTAATCACAGCTTTTCTCCGTGGCTGTTTGCTTCAGGCTAATCCAGACTGTTCTAACAGTCTCCTGTAAGGCAGGCATTCCCCTCCCCTGTTTTCTCCCTAGTTACTCTAGCTTGAATTCACCTTTATTGAAAATGGGTATTTAAGAAAAAAACCCCACATATAAAATACTGTTCCTCACAAAATATCCTTTGCCTGTTCCAGGCAAATCCTGGAACATCAGGTATATTCTGTACTCACAGAAATATCTCTCCTTGTGTATGCCATGACACATTCCTGCTGCCTCACTGTGGCAGCTGGCATACGTGTCAGTCATTCTCCTCTGATGTTCTCAAATCACAATCCTTTGTTTTCTGTCAAATATTCATCTTAGTTCCCAAAATGCACAGCTTTGAATGCAAATATTCCATAAAGTTTCATCATCCTGTTTCTGCTCCTCCAGCCCTCGGGTTCATCCAAGTCTGCCTTGGTACTGCTCTGCTGTTCCTGTAGGCTGATGGGGGCCGCTGCCTCCGAGCCACCAACCAGGTTCACTGTCACACTCCCCACGCTGCTGTGAGCCAGGGCCAGATGCACTGAGCATCTTCACCTTACTGCCATGAAAAGAGTGGCGTGTCCTAACAATGTTAGGATTTGGGGATGGTAAAGCAAGGCAGTATGAAATCACTTTATAGGGACTCCCTGTGCAGACCAGTATCCTATTTTAATTTGGCTCAGACCAGAATGCTCTTTGGTTCACCAACAACGTGAAATGTTGGCCAAAACATAGTGGTTTTCTTGCTGGATCTGAATGGCTTTGCAACTTGCAAACTCCCAGAGGCCGGACCGTTTCAGTCTTTGGTTAGGCACAAGTGCTATCCCAGTTGCAAGAGCTCTAGGTGCTTGCATGGAGGTTAATTCCACATTTCATCTATTATTATTATAATTTATCATGGTCTATATTCCATCTGACCTATAAGTACGAGCACCATCATGCTAGGCAGAAGTAACTAGGTTTGTTTCCAAGTGGTAAGATAAATATTTGAAAAAATACCTGGAGAAAGTTTATGGTGAGATTTTCATCTCTCTCTTATTCAAAAACTGTGAGTCTTACAAATTTTGTTTCAGGTAAGCAAAGCACCTGCTTTGTGTGTGCTGCTTGATACTGTTTCTTGACAGAGGGGGCTGAAACACTAAAACTCGGAACAGAAACAGTAAAACTGGAAACTGAAGCAGTAAAACTCAAGAGCCAAAGTGGTTCAAAGTTTAGAAGTGTCTACAACATGGTCATGATAGGGGCAATTTTCACCTGGTGACAATTTCATTGCAGCCTGTGAGATGCTGGGGATCTTTCTTTTGGCTAAATCTTACAGGTATATTTTAACAGAACACAGAATTTTGTTGAGATTTTGCATTTTTTGTGTTTTTTTTTTTCTCGTTTGTTTTGTTTTGTTTTGTTTTTAATGATGTTTCTTTAGCTCTACTACAATCAAAATACTGACTTGTTCTATGAAGAAGCAAGTTTTTTTTTTTGTACAGTTGGCTTTTATTTAGAGCTCTTTGAGACCTACAGGAAGCAGATCAAAACGGTGCCGCTCTGCAGAGAGATCATAAGCTGCAGCGGCAGGATGGTGCTCAGGCTGGCTCGCTACCCACAGCACTCTGTGGGCATCACAAATCAAGTTTTACATTGGCTTTTGATGTCGGTCAGACTGAACAACACAGTCTTTAGAGGCTGGGGCTGGGCTACATCATGTTGGAGGTGATTTCACAACCCTGTTTCTTATTTATATATGCAATATGATTCTGGGACTTGGGAGGTGGAGAGAAGGACTGCCTGGAAAAAATAAAGTGTATTAAAACACATCTTGATACAATTCTCTGGTAATGATTTTCTGGATACAAATATCAAACAACTTCAAAAACATCAAATCAAACAGTGGAAAACAGACCTGCAAATGGCATACAACAGAGAGAGCCCTGAAGGCTGGAGGCCTGGTCCTCACTACTTGCATCTCAGCTGCCGAAGTCATTTAGGGGAAGTGTCCCCTGTGCAGAGCTCCTCTATGCACGCAGGACAATTTGCGAGGATTCCCGTGGTCCTTGGGATCCTTTCCAGCGAGTGATGACCCAGATACCTCGTTAATACCTCTCTATCACTTCTAGCTTCCCAGCCTCCTGTTCTTGTCTTATGCTGCCCTGTTGTATTCCTAGAAGTGAAACGTAAATGACTTCTTAATCTGAAACATAGAAACATCTAAAAATGACCTTGTAAAAACAAAGGTCCCAGGCAGGCCCTATGAAGAACTCATATCAAAAAAAGCAAGAATGTAAAAAGAGACTCTGAGGGATCACAGGCACTAAGATGTGACTGACATTACAAGTAACGGGAAGCACTTCCTGTGACACAAGCCATCGGATTACAGTCCATATAACTCCTGCCTATTTTAAAGATTGTCAATCACTGCAAGTAATTTTGGCTATTTAAAGGCAATAAAACTATCTAAAGTTACTTAATTCATTCATTTTTCCAAAGGGACAAATTCAAGCCATAATTCATACTTCCATGAGAGAACATACATCTCAAAGCTGTAGAAACTAGAAGTGCTTTGAAGAGGTCCCAGTGTTGTGCCAAGATCTAGCTCGCTGTTGTCCCATGTTCCTACGTGCCATCTGCATGCCCTTTGCCCTTGGCTGCATCCTGCTCTTCCCCACAGGCTTCCTGCAAATTCCTCTCTCTGTGGTTGTGTATACCTCCACCAGAAATTGGGCTGGATGCAGGATTTTCATTTTGCGGTAATATGGGAAATGACTGTGCCTAGTGGGATGAGACCTTGCCAAGTGACATTATAGATCTGCACGAGGGTCTGAGAATTTTTTCCAAGATTTCTTTTCTGTGAAATTGAGTTTACCCCAGGCCGTGAGACACCGTCTGTAAACCGCATGGATCACAGGGGGCATAAAATGCGCATTGTCTGGGGTTGGCTTTGCTGCAGACTGTGTCACGTAACTGCGGGGTTGAAGATACCTCTTCAGTGGTGACATATTACAGAGGTTACACAGTTGTTCCCCATCGTAGCTGCCATATGATACGGTCCTGGTTCTCTGCAGCTCAGCAGGCTGCTCCTACAGCTGCGGCTTGAGCAACTCACGGTCACTAATGGGTGGAAAACAGAGTGAGGCAGCCCCGCAGGGTGCTGAGGGAGCACAGTCCCTCGTCCAACCTTGTTAGTGCTGTGCTGTGCAACGTGGCCTCGGGCTCCCGGGATGGGGTCCTGCTGTGCGGTGTCCCCTCACCGCGCCGCTCGGCATGCAGGCACGCCAGCTTCCTGCAGTTAAGAGCCACATCTTCCAGCAATCGCTTCATCCACAGAGTGAGGCTGGTCTGAAAGCCATCTTTCCCTGCCAGGAGTCCTAGGAACTCAAAAATACATGATGGTGAACATCTAGAAACTATCACTTTTGACAGTGGTTACCCCCCTTGACCTGGCGGTGTGCGAGCAGCCCTGCTCTGGGCTGTGCAGCATCGTCCTGCGCTGCAGCACTGTTGCAATCCCTGATTTTTTACGCTGTGGAAACTGAGGCAAACAAAGGCAGAGTAAGTAGACCAGTGCTACACAGCGAGCCTGTGGCAGAGCTGGGAACCAAAGGCAGACTTTCTGACTCCCGGTCCTGGGCTTTAGCTACCCACTGAGCTCTGACGTGGGACGAAGTGAATCTCACCAGAGACATCAGATAACCACAGTTTAATTTGGTTTCTCTGTGCTCCGTACCCTGGGGAGATAGCAGCCCTCTGGCCACGAAAGGCAAGTTATTGAGAGATTTACTGTTAATTCCTCCTTATGAGGTCCATCTTGTTATGTTTGGAGTTGCCATAGGTTTCTGTTTGTTTTGTCTGTTTTTTTGCGTGTGGGGCTTGTGTATTTTATTAAGCCTTTGGCTAGTATCTTGTGCAAGTTTAAGATTTTATAAGGGTTTCTTTTGAGGTTATTCATTATAGCTTTCAAAGGTGGCCTATTCTGCAGGCTTGCTATTGAATGCCAATCTTTGATAGACTGGTGTCTCACACAGGGGAGAAGACCGTTTCTCATATGCTCATAATTAGTGTTCCCAAAGGGTTCCCCAGCTGCTTTTCATAGCTCTACACGCACGTTGACCTTGGACTTTGAATTCTCCATGGCTTGTTGAAGTACAGTCATCAGAGAGACGGACTGAGAGAGAAACCTCCTTTTATTTTCATCACTTAAAAAAGAAAAGCCATCCAAGACATACCTTGCTAGTACCTCGTATTTTTGGATCTGCCGCTGATCTGCTGGAGACCATGGGGAAGGGAGCTGACCTCTCTCTGCCTCGTCTGGCTTTTTCCTCTGCCTTTTTTCTCTGCCTTTTCTGCTGGTGCTGGGGGCAGTGGAAGGTTTTTGGTGACCTTAGTTATCGCTCTAAGACTTTTCATGTTCTTGGGTTTTGGTAGTTTGTCCTTAAAAATTCTGTTTCAGACGCACAGCAAAATTAATTATGTTGGGAAACAGATTTAGAGTGTGTAGGATATTCCATTGGAAGACAAAACAGCTGCTTTTTTAGTACAAGTATGTATTTTTTGATTCAATGTGTAGTATAATACACCTGAAATTAGAAATATTTTTTCTTTGATCTACTTCATATTAAACACGCAGCATGTGTTTGCTGATTCATTTAAATTCTGGAGAAACTATTTGTACTATTTCACTCCATATACAGAAGCATGAGCATCGTTTCCTTTATCAGATTTCCTTCCTCTGGGAAATGCTGAATTTTATTCTAACTGCAATTAATGAGATTTAAAATCCCCAAACCTTACTTAAAAGGATATGAATTGATACCAGCCATGAAAAGGTTAATATTTTCTCTAAGCCTGAAGAGAGATTTGCTTAAACTCTTTTTGTGGATGTCCCTGTGTTGTTCACAAACCCCCCTAGAGTTTTAAGAATGGGTGTCGGATAATTTTTCAGCTGCCTCCCCCTCGTGGTAAATCTGAAAAACCTCTTTTCAAGGAAATACTGAAAAGCTGGGTAAAGCTCAGCACTTGCATTTCAACAATTTTGGGATTGTTTTTTGGTTTTTTTTTTGAGGGGGCTAGTGTGCTGGCTTTAAAATGCTGAACAAATGTGAATTAAGGCAAGAACACATCAGCTCTTTCCACGAACCAAAAACCCAAATCAGCTTAAATAGAAGAGCATAGATACCTCAAAGAACTTGGTGTAACAGCTGCAACTGGCTTGAGGCTTTTTCTGTCTCTCAAAACCATGCTCTCGCCCTTTCCTCTCCCCTCCTACTTCAGGCAGGCCTGAAGGTTGCAGCAGAAACTTCTCTCTTCTTTTTTTGTGTGCCAAGCGCCCGGGGAGCAGGGCAGGGACTCACTCCCCAGCCCTGGAGTTCCTGGTCATCCTTGTCTCTCTTCAGAGTCATGGTTCTGCCGCTGTACATGTGCTGCAAATACTGATCCGTAGGCTTTTTATGTTTTCATACTAACATGGAAGCTAAAACGTTCACTACAGCCTGGAGGAGGAAAGATTCAGCATCTGCGTTGAATAATGGTCAGTGCAAGTGAGAGATGGGCATTTCCTCCCCAAACATCTCAAGGAAGAAAGATGCAAAGCCATATTCCACCAGGCAATGTGTAACCCAAAACGTGGTGGTTTGCAATCAAAGGAAGTAAGACTGTCTTAAGTACATTTGTGTATCATAAACAGAAAGCAGCCTCTTAACGATGGAGCAAACAGTCACCATTCCCGAGACCATCATTTTCCCTGACCTCATGGTCCTTCTAGTCTATACAGGTCTTCCATGGTGCCTGAGACCCCTCTGTCTCTCTAAAAAGAAAGCCTATTGCTTCGTTTCCTCTGCAACATGATCCTCTGAGGTGCAGGATGGACTTGAAAGGATAAAGTTAAAAGGAGGAGGACAGCCTTTGCGGTCACGGCTGTAGATGGTGACTTAAGAGAAATGGGCTCATTTTCTGGTTTTACCACAAATGGTGTGTGGTGGGGAGGAAGCTGCTCATATTTTCTGAGCTTTTAGTGCCTTGTGTGCTAACCAGAGAAAAGGGCCTTTCCTTCCCTTCATCCTCTGTGTCTTTCCCACTTAACTGGAAAGTCTCTGGGATGAGAAACTTCCTTTTGCACTGTATATCTACACCGAGCCAAAGGAGGTCCCCGGTGGGGCTGGGGCCTGACATAATGCTAATAATAATTTGAATACATTTAAAAATAGGACAGCTGTCCAGGCTTCTGCCCTACCTCGCTGTTAATGTCCCACAACCAGTGAGAGTTGCCATAACTAACACCATTTGGCCTCTTCTTTCCGGATGCATCCCTACTTTCAGGAGCATGCCCAAAGAAAGTGTATCATTGACAAGACAAAATGGCCTGTAGCCACCAGGTGTCCCCCTTCTCCATGGTTTGGAGAAGAACTGGGACAACCCACTGAAACCCATCTATTACTGTACATTTGAACCCAAGTGCTGCTTCTAGTTCTGGCTCCGAGTGATGGGCTCTCCCTTCCTCCCTCTAAGCCCCGCAGAGGTGGCAGAGGCGGCCTTTAGCATGCCCCTTAGCATCATCCTGCTATGAGAGCCACAGAGCTTAACGTACCATCACAAACTCACATCCCACAGAGTGACAACACTAGCTGCAGCCTGCTAAAGGTACATACTTCCAAAATGTTGAAAGTCTGATTCTTTTCCCCAAAGAGGTGCATTGTCTTGGTGAACTGGCCGGCCTAACATGCTGCAGGTACAAACTGAAGGTACAGTTTTTGCAGAGTGGCGAAGGTACAACTTTTCAAGCATTTCAGTAATTGCTGTTGTTTACAAATGCAGCTCAGAGGATTGAATTCTGCCTCAATCTATGCAAGGATTTCTGGGATTTGTTTCTTTTTGCACACACGCCCCCCCAGTCAGCTTTCTATTTATGTGCAATTCTTTAATTAAAAACAGAGGGAGGAAAAAGCAAAACAACTCAAACTAGCAATCCTCCCACAGGGGCTAACGTGCTTATTTTTTTGTCCTGATCGTCAGAGCACAGTGCTGGGTTATGTGCAGGCTCAAGTCTCTGTATGGCCCAATGCATAGATTCTTTCTTTCTGAATTTCTCCGAATCAGGCAAGACGAGGTGCTGAGCCCGGGTTCCTGAAGAGCCAGACCCAGTGGTGCAGGAGAGCAAATCTCCCTTAACGCATCTTTTCCTCTTTAAAAGATCCTTGCAAATGGCTAGCTTTCAGCAAAATTAAATTATGCGTAAGCTTCTGATGAGCTCCTAGCGAATGTTTTCACAGCCACAATGGACGTAACACGTACCCTTGAGGGCTGCAAGACTCCCCCAGACCAGGAGAAGGAAGGATGCTCAGGGTGCACAGCGTTTGTGGGGGAGGCCTCTGGCAATGGGACGTGCACGTTTAATTTACCACTCGAGGGCACTGTAGAAGTGAAAAATAAGGAGCTGGCTTCGAGAACGGGGATAAAAAGAGTGTTTTGTGGAGGAAAGCATAGAAAAAATATGGAAGAGGGTGGGAAGCAGATCCAGCACACGCTGATAGAATGAGAGGGTAAAGAAGAGGACAGACAACCTAGGAGACCAGAGACACAGGTCTCCCTGTTTAACTGAAATGCAATGTTTTGGGGGCAATATTTTATTCTGACTTTCAGAATAACAACCACCAGGCTAACATCCACACTGAAGCATTTTAGGTCATTATTTTAATGTGACTACTTGCATGTCCAGGGCAGATAAATCTACTTCTTGGGATCTAAAGAAGTACATTTTTTTTTTCTGTTTGCTAATCTACAAAACAACAGATCAGCAACGGCTATTCCCTACTGTTTCTCTGAGTGGAGAGGCCTAACGTGAGATTGATTTTATGTTATCCCAGCAAATTCACTGGGCAGATATCCCAGTCAATCATCTGGGCTGCCTCTACAGTCCGTGAGATTTTAAAGATGTGCTTGACCATAAACAGGCTGTTATCTCTAACTTCGCACATTTAATTAACACTTTGCACAATGTTAACTGCAGGGATTTAAGTCAATATAAATCATATTTACTAGATATTTGTAAAGCGTAAGACTTTGTGTATTACATAAATAAAGTGCAAGTAAACTGTTCCTCTCACAGCTGCATGGTAGGTCTCTTGACTGATATCAGCGTAGCATCTTCTGGCCATAGAACAGGTGTTCGTCCCTGTGTCATGCATAAACTGGGATCGGTAATGGGAAAATCGGAGCAGAAATTCCCGCAGGTCACACTAAATGTGATGCCTGCACCAGAGAGCTCATATTACAGAATTTGCATGGTAGACATAACTAGAATGGCTTTTTGAAACGTCTGTTAATGCAGAGGGCTTCGGTACAAAAAAGATTATTTTATTATTCCTTCAAAAATTAAGAATAAAAATAAATTTCAAGGTAGTAAATAGTCAGAGGAGAGAAATAAAAACCTATTTCATGAAGTTCAGATTTGTCATAAAATATAAATACTAGGGCTAGAAATAGTAATTAAATTCCTTCCTGTTCATCTCCCCACACACCTGTAAGTTAATAAAAGCAAAGCGAAGACAAATTATAGCTTGGACTAGAAAGAAAAAAAATAGGGACATTCTATTTTTCCTGAAGTTTTTATTGTACTACTCCTGGAATTATACTGGAAAACAGAAAGGGTGAAGCCATGATCTTACTGAAATTAATTGTGCAATTTTTCTTATTGTGAGGTTTTCAGTCTAGTGTCAGGCATCCAGCTGACGAGGCTGCCAGCTGCTCTCCTTACAGTCAGTGAAGGCAAAAAAAAGAGACATATTTGCAATATGTCTTTGATGGCTCCATTAGAGAAATTCGAAGCAGATTAAATGCAAGCAGCATGTTGCTGTAGTGAAGTCCTAGAGATGAAACAGTCTTAGAAGTAGCTACAAACATCCCTGCTGGGTATATGTGCTGTAGGGGGTAACACTGGCTGTCGTCAGCATCACTTACTGAAGGTGCACTTAACCTATCAGTTGCTAACACCAGCAGCTGTTAAATTAAGTGAATAAATATTTTTTTTAAAAAAAAGGTTTCTAACCCACTTCTTTTTAGGACAGTCCTTGATTGGTACTAGCACAGAAAAGGTAAATTTGTTCACAGAGTACGGGATGAATGAGTCAACCAGCATATTTTGTGCTCGTTCCATCAACATGTCATGCTCAGGCCATATTGCTGTATGGACCCGTACATTGAATTTCAAGTTATATTCCCTGAAATGCTCAGTTGGGAATCCTGGGCAATCTGAAAACGAATTGCTGACATTTGAATAATTTAATTTTGCTCAATCTGAGTAATTTAACTTTGGGGTTTTTTTTTGGAAAATCACAGCCCTAAACCAGGAAAGTTCAGGATTTTATCATTGGAGTTTACTTATACAAATGTCACAGGTTTGACACACCACTGTTGTGTTTTACTTAAATCAGCATCACAACCTTTTGCAGGAACATGCTGAAATTGGCCCAAAGTTTAAGCTAGTAGTTGTCTGTATTAAAGTAAAACAATTGAATATAACAAAACTGATACCATATGAAAAGCTGTATCAACTGAGTTGAGGTAAAAATAGCCACTGAATTGGTATTATGTATATAGTCTAAAAGACAGTGGAGAACTTTCGCTCCTTTTTTTCCAGAGGAAACCTTTGTGTTCCTTTCCAAAAGATATTTGTCCTACTGAAATGCTACAACATTGTAAGATGACATTGAGATGGCAAGAGTTCTGGTGTTAATAAAAATAGCTAATAAGGATTTGAACGCTGTAGCACTTTTCTTTCGTGAAGGTTGTATTGCTCCTAACAATGCAACTCCTTTCTCACAAAATGGGTTGAAGATGTGGAGATCTCGTCGAGCAGCACTAAGGTTATTGGAGGCATTTTGGCACTGGATGTGCTGAAGCGGAGACCACAGTTTAAAGTGCTGGGGAAAGGTCTATAGACAAAAGGAGTTACTGGAGTTACAATTGAACTCATACGCCATGGTGCACACAGTCTTCTCTTCAAAGGAAGTGACGGACGAGCCACAAGAAGTGTCTCAGCAAGAAGCTGGGCTTATGTCTCTTTGAAAATATTGGAAATTAAACTCCTGCCTTTGGAGGGGAAAAACCCACAAACTTAAAAGTAGTGAATGATCTTAATGTACAAGGGATTGTGGGTTCATATCCCAGAGAAGCTCTTCAACTTGCTTGCAAAGGGCAGGCTACCTGCTGAAGAGCTTGGCTTTGCTTGTAAGATCCAATAAAAGGAAAATATGAGGAATTCTGTGAAAATCCAGATAACACGAAGGGAAAGCAGAGAGATAAGGGAGAAGCAATGCAACAATGATAAGCTGATGCACAAGTATAAATAACTTTGGGTGTGAAAGAGGTAGACAAACTGTAAAAATAAAGTAATTGAGTGAACCATTTTGCTTCTTAGGAAATCAGTGGTTGACTGCATTCCTCTCTAACTACACCTGGCTCAGGATTAGCTGGGTTTTATTAATCCAAAGACTGTTTAAATTTGTCCAGACAGTCAAATGCTGCATTGCTCAGTAGTTTATGTGTCTCTTGCAAATCAAGATGCATGTAATTTGCAAGATGATCCTGAGAAATACTCAATAGCTTACGTTATATTAGAAAAGCATTGCACAAACCAATCTTGGGGGTGGGGGTGGGGGCAGTTAGAGATGTGGGGTGAAGGTAGTTGTGAATAATCCTTCTTCCATCTCTCCTAGAGTCTAGCCTGCTACTTAACCACTCCTCAGCCACTTAGAGGAGGCCTTGCCTAGTATTCTCCAGCACTTGGCATTTCCTAGCGCATGAGGTTGCTGGGTGCAAAACCAGGAAGAACTTTACAAACTCTCTACATTAGAGAGACATGGACTTGTTGGAGCAGGTCCAGAGGAGGGCCACAAAAATGACCAGAGGGATGGAACAGCTCTCCTATGAGGACAGGCTGAGAGTTAGGGTTGTTTACCCTGGAGAAGGCTCCGGGGAGGCCCTTCTGTAGTTAAAGGGGGCCTACAGGAAAAGATGTAGCAGGGCCTGTTACGATAGGACAAAGGATAATGGTTTTAAACTGAAAGAGAGTAGATTCAGAATAGATATAAGGAAGAATTTTTTTTACAATGAGGGTGGTGGGGCACTGGCACGGGTTGCCCAGAGAGGTGGTAGATGCCCCATCCCTGGAAACGTTCAAGGTCAGGTTGGACGGGGCTCTGAGCAACCTGATCTAGTGGAAGATGTCCCTGCCCATTGCAGGGGGGTTGGACTAGATGGCCTTTAAAGGTCCCTTCCAACCCAAACTATGCTATGATTCTATGATTAGGAATTAACCAGTGCAAAGGCAGGGAGAGTGCGTGTGTTCATGAGCACATGCCTGATGAAGGACAAGACTAGTCTGCTTCCAGCTGTTTGAACAGCACAACAGCTGATAACAACAGCAATGACTACAAAGAAATGTATCATTGGCACAATTAGTGGGGAAAACCACGCTAGAGTCCAGTTGAGGACGCAAGGTCTATCTAACCTTAACTGAACCAGTTAGCACCAGGCCCTCATACTTTCAAGGCTGACTTAGAAGTTACTAAAAAATTTCAGCTGTTGATGCTCGCTCGCAGCCAACTTCATTTTGGGCTCCATTGGCTAAAATGGACATTTAGATGTCTACATGTAGACACCAAATTTTGGAGACTTAACCTAGAGCTGAATTCCACCCTGTGAGTATCTCAGGAATTGCCAAACTGGAAGTTGCTAGCTCCTACAGAAGACGCTTGGCCATATATGCCGAGATTTGGCCTTCTGCCTTTTTTTCTCTAGAGAGGGCTGTTTCCTACCACATGGTTATAGAATGGTTGCGGCGTTAAGTACTCCTCTGGTATCTCTAGCAGAGACACACACTGAGCTAAGCTTGGGCCCACAGTCTAGGCAGCTGAATGTCTGCACAACTGTACTTCTGACCTGTTTGCACAATCCTGTTATATACATGATTTCATATATGTGAAACTGCCACCCTCAGGATCTATATTCCTTGGGGATGTTGCCATACAATACGCAGCAGAAGCAGGGTTACAGGCTGCTTTTATGAGGCAGAAATGCTGCAAGACACAACTAAACACTTCATCAGTACTTCAGACCCAAACCCAATCTCCAGATCACATAATCATTCTTCCCCACCACCACTATGTCTCAGGGCACACTGCATCCAAACCTAACTACATCACCCTGTCTCCTGGGCGACTTTGCTCTGAAAGAAACCTCCCTTCTAATGTGTGCCTCACAAATCAGTCATCCTTTCCTGCACCAAGACACTGCATACCCGTCAGGGCAGCGATTAGGATGAGGTACACTAAGAACATCACAAGACAGGGTCTTTTGATTTTAGGAGTCTGCAAACCCTTTTTTCTTACCATTGCTTTTAGCTGCTAGAAGTTTGTAGTTTAAAAAAAAACAACTTTAGGGAAAAGATATTTTGAATCATATTAAGTTTATTTACTTAGTAAAGTTATATTACAATATATACAGTTTCTATTTACATATACACCTTTCTAAGAAATGAAGCACCATATGATACAGTTATATTTTAGAGGAATTTACAGAAATTTTATTTTTGCATCCAATAATTACATCTACAGACACACATAGTTTTCCTAAGACGCTGACTTCAGTGGGTTTTGGATGAGACTGCTAGTGAAGTTACCAAAGAGAAATTTAATTGCTGTGAGCTATCAATCTGCTATGCTTCGGGATAGGAGATCTTAGCTATGTCATTCAGGGGCTACGTGCAAACTTAATCCTCAGAGAAATTTGGAGGTACAGATAGAAGGTATTTTACAAGACAGAAGAACGCAACACTTCCATCAGTAAGATTTTTACTGTCATCAGAAACAGAGTTTCATTAGAATGGAAAACGAACACTGCTTAAATGTTTATACACATTATGCGAAGTGAAGAACCTGGAAGCTTATGTGATATGGTGATACGGTATCACGCACTCCCCAAGGAATCCATTTACTCTTGAAGAGCCCAGTCTTACAGCTACTGAAGCTCATGGCATGATCGCCTTAAGTCAAGGAGAAAGACCAGCTGTTCGCTTTGTAATCTTCACGCCACCATCAAGAAAAAAAGGCAGCTCTGTCCAAGGCACGCAATTTCCTTCAAGTGAATAAAAGAAGTTTGGAGGGGGAAAATGTAAAATGAGGTATTTAATAAACTACAAGAAAAAAGAAAGCTCCGAGACTGTTTTGAAAAACATCTTAGATATTTTACATATGTCATTGTTACATTCATCTGATTGTGGGTCAAGTTTTGTATAAACTATTTATACCTTTTGCACTACCTAATTAATGCCTTTCATATTTTTGCTTCACTAGATGTTGGATCTAACGGTGTGAAGAAAGCATTGTTACTCTGAGGACAGTTATTATGACAGACACAGGAGTTGATCAACATCATTGGCTTTTTTAGGACTTTGCCCTGAGGACAGCGGAACTCAATTTGAATCGTTTTGGTGTTGTGTGGGGTACAGCATCGCCCATCATTGCAGACGCCACAGTAACGAGGTTTGTATGTCTGCACACTAGTGCAGTTCTTGTATTCAAAGCGAACAGCTTTCAGGGACTTCTTTGTTCGGATACACTTCTTCCCTTTCTAAGAAACATATGAAAAGACATTAGATACATCATTGCATGATACAGAAAGCAGTTAAAAAATGACATGCAAGGATATAGGCCTATTCTGAAAACTTAAATCTGTTGTCTTTGCTTGTTCAACAGACTCTGTAGCTACTTCAGTACTTACTTACAGGTAACTCCTGCAAGATCAGCCCTTTGACACCAGTGTGTTATTGGGCGAGTAACAAAAGACAATTAACGCCCACTCGTGTTATCTGAGACAAGCCAAACCAACATTCATTACAAAACTATACTCTACTGGAAAACTTCTCAGGCTAGTGTAGTTCCATCACAGAATCAAGAAGCCAAATGAGCAAGTTACAGGACTAGATTCAGGGGAAAAAAAATGGGCTAAAACGAACCTCAGAAGTCATCACCCATTCTTGTGACCCAAGGCAGAAGCAGCTTTACCCATGTTATTCTTAACAGTTGGTTGTCTAACTTGTCCTTGGAAGTTTTCAGTGACACAGACTCCACATCTGCCCCAGACAATCCTAACAGTTCACTATTCTTACTGCTTAGAAGGTTTTCACTCATATCTTAATTTTTATGCAGTCTATTTCTTCTTGTATCTCCCATGGACTCAGAACAGGCTGCAATATCTGAACACAGTTAGGAGAACGCATCTCTATTCTTTTGCATTCAGAAAAAGTTCAGTTCAATCAATTTTTCCTTAGCAGCACATGTTTTCTAGACCTCTGATCATTCTTGTGAATCATCATCTCATCATCTCATTTCCTTTTCAAAACACAGTATTTAAAACTGCAGAGTATTCAGCAACGGCCTTGGCAATGCTTTCCAACACTCAGAACATTATGCGAAGTGATGGTCCTCTTACCTAGCTACATGTTATTCTCTGATGGCAACACTTGTATAATGTGTAGAAGCAGCAAAAAAGTCAGCCCTTAGATAAACATTTATTGCACCTGAGGTGTCAGTGTTGGATTTGCTTTTGGAAAAAGCATCATAAGGATTAAAATAAGGTTTAGTTTACGCAAGCAGATTTTGCAGGATTTCACAGATTTCCCTGCAGTTCCAGATGCTCAACAGACTAGAAATCTGATACATCCATTCTGCATGACTGGAGCAACTCTGAAGTATACATAAAGGTAGTACAATTGCATTTGTGGGACAAGTTAGACCGCATGAACTGTCAAAATAGTCTGCACATGCAGTATATCTGATCTACGTGGGATTGCCCAAATTATCAAAGAATCACAGAATAGTTTGGGTTGGAAGGGACCTTTAAAGGCCATCTAGTCCAACGCCCCTGCAATGAGCAGGGACATCTTCCACTAGATCAGGTTGCTCAGAGCCCCGTCCAACCTGACCTTGAACATTTCCAGGGATGGGGCATCTACCACCCCTCTGGACAACCTGTTCCAGTGTTTCACCACCCTCATTGTAAAAAATTTCTTCCTTGTATCTATTCTGAATCTACTCTCTTTTATTTTAAAACTGTTATCCCTTTGCCTATCGTAACAGCCCCTGCTAAAAAGTCTGTCTCCATCTTTCTTATAAGCTTCCTTTAAATACTACAAGGCCACAATAAGGTCTCTCCGGAGCCTTCTCTTCTCCAGGCTGAACAACCCCAACTCTCTCAGTCTTTCCTCATAGGAGAGTTGTTCCAGCCCTCTGATCTTCTTTGTGGCCCTCCTCTGGACTCACCAGAGGGGAGCAGAGCGGCGGAATCACCTCCCTTGACCTGCTGGATGTGTAGCACAAAGCTACTAAGCAAATGCAGCAAGTCTAATGCTTTCCAAAAGCCCTGGGCTTGCTGCACGTATGCTAAAAGGTCTATTTATGTACACTTGCATCTGGAGTATTCTACACCATAATATTGCAACCTTGGAATTACAGCTGAAGAGACCCTGCTCCCATGCCACTCTTTGGAGCATACCTTATCAGATGGCTCTTCATTTTCACAAGGTCTTATGATGCAAAGCCGTGTCTGCTTCACCATCTCACACTGTTGATTTCTGTTGGTAACACGGGTGGAAAAGCCCATTCCACAGCTTTTGGAACAAGCACTCCATTCTGTTGTTTGCTCAATACAATTAGCACTTGAATCCGACACATCGATCCCGAGTGTGGCCTCTTGCCTGTAGGCTGAAGACAAAACCCCACAGAACTGTATTACAAGAAAAACTAATGTGAAAACCCAGTACCTAATTGAGCTCTACCACAACTGGGAAGAAACATGTGAGACAAAAAAAAAAAAAAGGTCCAAAATCCATGCTTTTGACAGGATTCAGGAATTTTAAAAGCTGCCTTTTTAGGAGCCCTGCATGGCAACTTCCTACATCTAAAAATAACAAAAGGTGCCTATCAGTGTAATCAGCAAAGGATTCAGATTCAGGTCGCTCAAGTCCACAGCTGGCAGAATTACTGCCATTTTTTTAACCAGTTCAGAACTCTAATAACTGTTTATTCCTCACTCTTTCCAATGGAAATACATCAGAAATCTGTTATAAAGCTATGTCATAAAAATATTTATATTAAATATGATTTGAAAGAGGCTGAATGATTTATCTAAACTAATAAACCGCATGGAAGTAAAGTCTTTTACTCCAGAGTCATCAAGTCACACGATCTTGTCAATTATTGACAGATTATAGCCAGGGTGATGGTGGGGAGGGAGGAAGGAAGTAATTTCCAGGAGTTAGCACAGCTACTCAAAGCCATAGCCAACTCTGATCATCGTCCTGCCCTCATCGCAGTGTTAAGCTGTATTATGCAAATATTGCTAACTGTATAGTTTGGTTCAGCAGTTATCACAATAGTAAACAGAATGAGGCAACGTGACTGAGCTGTCGGCCACAGCTCTTGCTGTTAAGCTCCTCTACAACAGCGTTTTTGCGTTTTGCATGGTAAAGCTCCCAAAAGGTAGCCCCCCAAGAGGGATGGCCACTGGTAGACAGAATACAGATAATCCACCTGTAGGCATTTTACAGATCAGCCTGTCGCTGTCAAACAAGTCAAAGAAAAGGAAAAACAGTAGAAAGGTGGCAAGTTTTTTGTTTATACCTCATGTGCCTTATAACTGACACTTTATAGCACTCTGACAAGTTATTAGAGCTTTTCTTCCTGGATCTCTCCTTACTTGTTTTTCAAATGGATTAGCTGTGTTTCAGCATAACTAACTGCTTAAGACCACAAAGAGCAGTGACTGGAAGAGAATGCTGTGCCCTCAACTCCCATAAAAGTGGCTTATGAAAATCCATGTTGAACTAATAGTCTAATTTAAAGGGGATGGTGACATAACTCAGTAAGAAATCAGGGGGGAAATATTATGTAGCTTTATTTTTTCAATTACAAAAGCAGTTTATGAGTTCTGCGTTTTGGAATGGGATTTTCGTTTTTCAGATCCACTCACTGTGTTTATAACCACTGCTTCTCCAAGTACTTTGTAATGCTTTGATGCCAACAATAATGATGAGAGCTCTAGCATAGACAGGCACGAATTTGTTGGCATTTTAGCTACCATGCTGACCACTTGTAATAACTAGGGAATTTAAGGGGAAAAAAAAGTCTCTTGTAGACTAAGCTCCTAGAATAGTATTTATGATGCAACATACTTTTGCGGAGCAACTAGCAAGACTGCAGCTTTGATCTGGGGGTGGAGATAATGTTTGGAGGATTATGAACTTGCCCCTGTTTTATTCCCCTCACTGAACTACCCTGCACCAGATAAACAGCAATTTCAGAATTGGGAAGTAACTCAAGTTAAGTACCTTTTAAAACTGCTATGCACATTCATCCTTAGAATATCATCTCTTACCTATCAGGCTCTGCTTTTATTCATAACCAGTGGTATACTTACTGGTGACTCTAGATGAGAAAAAAGAGCAGAAAAAATGATCACACAAAGCAATGTGTCTTAGATTTTGTAAACCCATGGATGTTTCCAGTATGATATAACCTCCTCCTCACAACGACTGCGATAATTAGTTTTAGTTTCCTCACCAGCCATTGCAAAACCTCCCAAAATCACTTCATCTTTAGGGTCACAGATCCACTTCTCGCAGCACTCTCCGGGGACTTCGATCTTTCTGGGGAAGGGGCAGTCGGGGCCGGGGAGCAGCAGGTCCAGGTTACAGCGGGGCAGGCAGCCGATCTGTCCGTCTCGGCAGGTGCACTGGTACTTGCAGCTGGGCTGGAAGGTTTCCCCGTTGCGATAAATCATCCCGTCAAACACGCAGTTGTCTCCCTCCAGCACTAGCGAGAAAAGAGAATGAATTTCACTGAAGCTGAGGGGGCTGTGGCAGGTTTCCCTCACAGTCCCAGAGCCGGCCACAGTGGACACCCCTCCGGCAGCAGCCAGAGCGCCCTGGGCCTGAGGAGGAGCCGCTTCCCCTGAGGGAAGGGTGAGAGAAGCGGGACAGCGACTCCCTCCAGCGGACACCGCGGCGGGCCCGGCCCGGGGAGGGTCTCCCCACCGCCCCGGGGGAGGCTGCCTCCGGCCCTGCCGGCCCACCCGCCCCGGCGTCCCTCCACCGGCCCGCCCGCCGCCACCTACCCATGCAGATGCCGGCGGCTCCGCCGCCGTCCTCGGGGCCGCGGTCGCAGTAGAGGCCGCTGCTCTCGTCGCAGGGCAGCAGCGGGGAGCAGCTCTCGCCGCGCTGCCGGGCGCAGACCAGGCAGCAGGAACAGCCGTCCAGCACGGCCGGCACCCCCGGGGCGCAGCGCGGCGGCTCGGCCGGGCAGCGCCCGCCGCAGGGCCGCGGACACGCCGGCTCCCGGCCGCTCACCTGCGGGGACAAAGCGGCCCCCGAGGGGCCAGGTCACGGGGCCGGCCCGGCCGCCGGCTCCCCCCAACCCGCCGGCCCCCGCCGGGCGCCCCGGACTTGCCTGGCACAGCCAGAGGAGGAGGAGCAGCAGGGCGGGCAGGCCCTGCCCGCCGCCCGTCGCCATGGTCCCGGCCACCGCCTCCCCGCCGCGCCGCTCGGCTCTGCCGGCAGAGCCATTGCAGCCGCTTATATAGACGCCGTCGGGGACCCCCCTCCACCGCTACCCCCGCTCCCCCCGCGGCGGGCAGCGCGGGACGGAGGCGGGGAGCTGGAGCCGGGCCGGGCGCTCCGCTCCCCCCGCTCCTCCCGCCACCTGCCCCGGCGGGCCCGCACGACCCTGCCCGGCCCGGCTGCCGGCGGCACAAGCGGGAGCCCTCTCACCCCCGAGGCATTACATGGAGGGGGGACCGCAGCCCCGCGGGCAGAGCCGGCCCCTTCCCGGGGGTCGGGCCGGCCCAGCGCCCAAGGCGAGGGGCTCCCCCGGGTGGGGGCTGCCGCCCTCAGCCCGACCCCACGGGCCCCCTCACCCGTCTGTTGTCCTGCAGGCAGCTCCCACACGAGCTAGAAACTGTAGGGGAGCACCACGGCCCGCTCTGCTCTTGAGGGGCTACGCCATGAGCTCTGGTATGGCCAACACGGGCATTAGAGACCTGCCACCCCAAACACATGCACCTCTTGGGGCTGTGCTGCTTCTGGCCCAGGCCTGAGGCCTCTTGAGCTTTGCAGGGATTCTGGAGGCCGCAAATGGGCCCCATGAATACCTGGGGCTGTGTGGTGATCACAGAATCACAGAATGGCAAGGGTTGGAAGGGACCTTCGCAGATCATCTAGTCCAACCCCCTGCCAAAGCAGGTTCACCTGGAGCAGGCTGGACAGGAACACGTCCAGGCGGGTATGGAATATTTCGGGAGAAGGAGACTCCACAGTCTCTCTGGGCAGCCTGTTCCAGTGTGCTGCCACCCTCAAAGAAGTTTTTCCTCATGTTGAGATGAAAATTCCTGTGTTCCAGCTTGTGTCTGTTGCCCCTTGTCCTGTTGCTGGGCATCACTGAAAAGGGTCTGGCCCCATCCTTTTGACACCCGCCCTTTAGATATTAATAAGCGTTGATAAGATCCCCTCTCAGTCTTCTCCAGGCTAAACAGACCCAGGTCTCTCAGCCTTTCCTCATAAGAGAGCTGCTCCATTCCCTTGATCATCTTCGTAGCTCTCTGCTGGACTTTCTCCAGCAGTTCCCTGTCCTTCTTGAACCGGGGAGCCCAGAACTGGGCACGGTACTCCAGATGTGGCCTCACCAGGGCAGGGTAGAGGGGGAGGATGACTTCCCTCGACCTGCTGGCCATGTTCTTTTTAATGACGTGTGCTCCTCAGTAAACTCTCAGTTTCAAGTCACGGGCACTGTTTGTTACCAGAGGGGTGTGGGTGCATCAGCTGGTAGGACACAGAAATGGCACAGGGAGCTCTGTCAGGCCTGTGCACCGTGAAGCTCCTGTGATGAGCTGAAAAGGCAACAGACAATTCTCGTGTGGCCTGTGCAGCTGTGGGAGATGCAGAGCCGACATGTCAGGCCTCAGGAGTGCTTTGGAGAAGTAACTCCAGAGCTCTCTGCTGTGCAGTTTAGTGTGTGCAGGACGGATTTAGGCCAAGTGTAAGGGAGACTAAATCTGTTAACGGGTTTTACTTGTCAGGAATTGCCTTCTGCCCAAGGCAGGCCTTCTTGGGTCTTGCTAGTATACAGATATTCTCTCTCCCCGGTTGTCTGGGGCAGATAATATGCACTAGATTCTGTTGTGGCTTGTTAAAGAGGAAATATTTGAAAAATAAACAAAAGTTGTAGACAGACTAGTGAAAACAAGATGCCTCTTAAGCTTAAGACATGAGACAAGTGGTACTCATGAATTTACAAGGCTGCTGTAGCTCTAAGCCAAAGAAATACTCGGCACAAAAACAAATCACCAGATAAAAGTTTTGTTTTGGATAAAAGTCACCATTCCTTCCTTGATGCTGAATGGCAAGAGCAGGCTTTCTGGAGAAGCCTGTCCTTCTGGCCAAAGCAGACTTTACCAGTCGCATATTGGCCCTTCGTTTTCTCATTCACAAACAGCAGGACCAGACAAGAGGAACTTTGGGTTGTTCAAACCTTATTAGCAGCTTGGGCATGGATTTGGGGTTATTTCAGTCATCCACTGCCTTACAGGTCATTTCACTTTCCTTACCTCCTTTTTTTTTTTTTTTTTCTTTTTCTGTTTTTCCCTTGCTTCTTTGCCTCTTGCTTCTGATTTAGGCAGTCAGCACAAAGGCACTTTCTGCAGTACCTTGCTTGTGAGCGGAATGACCAATGTTCTTGTCAGCTTGCTAAGATTTGCTGAAGAGAAGCAAGGCTGATGCTGTAGTTTTCCCAGAAGCAGGACTGCAAGCCAGAGGGGCACATACAAGATCTGGTTTTGCCTATCCTTCCGTATGTGAATCTGATGAGGTTTTCAGTGCCGATAATCATTCACAGCCACAGAAAGTTGCCTTTCCTTTCAGTGAGATTACTTCACACCACTTTTAAGTATCTTCAGGTCTATAAAAAGGGTTTCGCCACATAAATCTGCAGAGAGAATCAAAGAAATGAACATTTACCGGTGTACGTAATTTCGAAAAAATAGCTAGTTTCCATGCATTTAATAAATTTATTAAGTCACTGTTTGTTTATAAAATGCCAGTTATGAAAATAAGGTGATGCTGCACTTTAGTACAATAGGGCCAAATACCTTTTCCCAGACATTTCAGTCCCTCCAAAGCATGCATAGTTTGGAATCCATTGGAACTATCAGTTCTAGGATGCTGCTTCATCTTCCTAACAGTGAATCTTTTTGTCTGTACTTGTTTTACAACTTTTTTAAGGGTGACATTCTTTTCTTATTACATGAAAGTGCTCTTTGTTAATCCTCACAGAGTAAAATAATGATCAGGTGGAGGGGTTTCTTGCTGGCTTAGCTGGCAATGAATAGTATTTATTCATGATATAAAATTAGTAGGTACAAATAAATATTTTAGTTTCTCTGGGTTTGCTTTTTTAAAAGAACTGTATTTAAGTGAGTTAACCTTGGCTCTAGCTGTTGCAAAGAGTAATCCCTCCTAATATGTAAATAAATTAACCTCTGCTCTTCAGTTTGCAGGAAGACAGAGTCGAAGAACAGTGTCGAGAGGTGTGAGTTCAGGAACAGAGTCCAGCAGCGGGGTCTTGAGATTAAGAATATACTTAAGGGCTTTCCTGCATCAGGGTCGCAGGCAAGAAAAGGGTTGCATGGTACCCAGTAAGAGGAAAACAGGTCAGTAATCTGTAATTTCTGACCGTTAGGGACATTACCTTTGTAGGTATATAAAAGGTTAACTAGGGGCTGTGGAGGAGAACACACACTGAAGTGTTCTCTAGTCTTAGCTTTAAAATTCACCTTCTAATTGCTGTGAATGCTTAAGGAAGCCAGGTAAAGTGTCCCATGCTGCACTTAAGCATTGTCAAGCCACCAAGTGCTTTTCAGATATCTTTTCCTTCAGCTTTGTACTTAACTGCAGGGATCGTATACCCAAAGTCAGCAGCAGCTGATATGAGCTCCTACATGGGCCAGCTATCAGCCTTTGCAGTCAAAGATTTCTCACTCTGGATTTCCATAAGTCTGCATTGGGCTAAATCTCTGGCATGATCTTTGTCTGGACATGATCTTTATTCAGATCTTTACCTCCATAGAGCTAATAACCCTAAATGTGTCACTCGTGCCCATCCTGTTTACTTCTACACCACCATATGGGTTATGTATGTTTTACCATCGGAACGCCAAAGGAAGCTCTATCTAAAAGAGTGGAAGCAGAAGTTACAAATAAAACTGGCTTAACTCTTAGGGGATTTCTAGTTGTTGATCCTGTTCTTATCCAGAGGTGTTTATGTATGTATCAAGCATTACAAAAAATCAAGCATTCATGGTAAGATCCCTCTATTTAAAGCCAACCTCCTGTCCAGCCTCCTGTGAAGGCCACTGCTTCACAACACGCAGCCCCACAGAATTCTCTTCCATTTTTTGTGTATGGCAAATGATGCAATTTTAGAGAGTAAATTCATCATAAATACCATGTTCTTCTCTTTCTGTTCTTTTGTCCTGCCATTTTTTACCGATACAAGTGTAAGGTGGGTGATTCATCCCTTGCCCTGCACTGTCTCATAAATTTATGCCCTCTTTGGTAGTCTACCTCACAAATCACAATATTTTTCTTAAACATATATTGTAATTTTGGATTTTTAGCTAGTCCTTCTCAACCTAGATGACAGCTGTAAATTTCTAACATCTTTTGGGGCTGTTAATGTTCCACACAACCTAAATATGGAACACACTAAAATTATATAAGCACCCTATTAAATTCATAATTTCAGTAATGTTATCAGCTTTCCATACCTATGGAGATATCAATAGCAAGCCATCAGACTTGGTAACAAACTGCATTGGTTCCTCCCTCAATGTATGGTAGCAGCATAAGAGATTCTCCAGCTACAGATGAAATGGCTATAACTTAACCAGTCCTACCTGTCTGGGCTGGTAGAGATGCTGGAAGAAGATTTGTGAGGTGTGAATTGTGTTGCTCACTTGGGTGTCTGGGTACCTAAACTAATATTTAGGGTCATCCTGACGGTCATTCTCACCTAGCCTGAGCCATTCAAATCAACCCTCCCTGACTACAGCGTGCTCTGAGGTACGTCCCACAGCCATTGTTGTTCAGAAGGGATCTATCCAAGGTGCAAGTGAACTCTCCTACAGTTGCCTCTGCTTATATGACTAGTCTGTAAGTACTGTGGAGTTTTGAAGTTGCTATTTGACTTCATGAGGTTTTAGCCTTCTGCCTCCTTGACTTCTGTACATGCAACAAGAAGAGCTAATCCAGACATGAACATTTAACTGGGCTTTTCAGTTCATCCTCAACATTTATGGCTTCAGTATTGATGAATGGTGTGATTAATCTTGAAAATGGTACCTGAACTACAAGTATGAGACTCATGACATTACTTCTGTTGTCAGTGTTTATGAACTGTTTTATTTCTCATCATGCTATTGAGAAAAGATTAGACGATTGTTTCCTGTGAAGATCTATGCAAATTTGTGAACAGTCCCAGCAGCTTTGAATCAAGACTCAGTGCTTTCTATTCATAGTAGGATGCCTGTTCCCATCAGGCATCAGAACTGTGTTCACAGAAGAGGTTCTATATCTTGATGTATACATCCTTTTCAGCAGGACCAAATGGACAGCATCGATACCCAGAAGGTACCCCAAGTACCCCACTAGAAAGATTCTGAGAAAGAAAACAGACCTGAAAAAAGTCTAGTCCACTTGAAAACTATCAACGGAGCAACAGTAGTTCACCATGAGTAAGACAATCTGTTGCTGAAAAGATCTTTTTATGCTGAGACAGTTTACTGGTAATCCTGTTGCGTATGTCGTGATAGGGATGATGAAGATACTGCTGGCCATTGGAGATCAATAAGATCATGTGTGCCCTTGCTGAGTAGAGCAGGCCAGTGAATTTTCCCCACTAGTGCATGCACTGGACCCAATGACTTCTCTCTTCAAAACACATTCTGCATCAGCTGAAAGATGGATATTCCAGGAAAGCAGCTGGTTTGTTCAATGATAACATTATTTTAAGTAGGATTTAAGGTGTGATCATTTTTAATGGCTATATTATCAGAATCAATCCCCTAGACTTAATCATGGCTGTGTTTTTGAGTTGAAATTCAGAATGAATTATCCTTTTGCCTGTAGAATAATTCTTATGTTTTTTATTTTGTACAGTGTTTGCTGCGTTTTACAATTCCATTGAGCCTATGCAACAATACCATTAGTTTTGCAATACTTGAGAGTTATGCAAGTGACAGTGATTTGGATTTCATTTTTTTGAGATATGCCTTGTGTGTCATCCAAAAAGAACAGTTTTGGCAAATTAGAGATTTGGGGAAAAAGTGTTGGAAGCAAAATATTTTAGAGAGTTTTTTAAGAAATATTTTTACATACAATTGAAGAAAACTTTGGAATGAAATAGCATTTCATTTAAAATTGAAACATCATTTAGAAAATGTCAGAATGAATTATGTGGGGTAGGGACCTGCATCATTAGTTTTGACTCAGACAATTCTATGTGCTCAAAAGAAATTCACAAAATGTTCCAGTTTATTCCAATCTGCATGTTCCACCAAGAAAGTTTCATCGGTTTATTTGCTCCAGACCTGTTTCAGCAATAGAGCTTCCTGGGAATGCTGATAGCACAAGTCACCAAGTGAAGTTAATACATATGGCTTTGTTACTACATTTGGCTTTGTTTGAACATAAGAGGAATTTTAGGTTTCTAAGAAAGCCTCTATTATTATTTTCTCATTTATAATTGGTTCTAATGTCTAAAAAGCTATGGTGAACAGCGGGAACATTTGTCCTTTGTAGTCAGAAGAGTGCAGGTGGAAGTGTTTGCTGTGGTTTCGTGCAGGCTGAGATTTTTAGAACAGAGAGCCAAGAAGCACTAACATAGTATCCATACTGCTACACATAGTGCAAGTAGTAGGATAGGAATGGCTCATGTCCACACTGCTTAGGGCTGTCATTCTTTAGAGCAGATGCTCTTTGTACGTACTAACTAGCTTTTAATTTTTCACCCCCTGGGATTCTCTGTACCTGTATGGCCATAAAACATAACTACTATTTTGGGGAGGGGGGATGACTGCACCAAGTGCTTGAAGTAACATAAGGGCTATGCTGCAGCCCACCAAAACGATGTTTTTATACGAGGAATCTGAGGGTAGGTGCAGCATACCATGGGCTGTGGTATGGATGCCTCCTCCTGCTCAGGGCGTGTGTATATTTAGTAACTCGCATTCTGTAGTGCCGATTTCTACTACACTGGAAAGCAAAAGGATGAGACTTGTGTCAGAAAAAGGGCCATTAGTATTTGCTCTCAAAGAAAATGAGGTAGCCTTTATTTGCTTATTTAATTCTATTTTAAAGTTTATTAACCCTGAATGTATAATTATGCTTTGTATCTGAAATTACCAGATTGACATTACTGAGGACCTAATTTGGGTCTATTTTACTGCATTTACTGATAATGGATAAATAGAATTGGGAAAATTTTCCTTTCTTTATTCACTGGGTGAGACTCATTTTGGTGGAGAGGGCCAATAAGGTCTTTGAGGAACGTATCACCTAATTTTTATTTCAAGAGCTTCAGGAAGAAGTACATGAATAGGCATACGCAGTTTTTTGGCTCTTCCTGGATGAAACAACTGTTACGTGGTTGCCTCTCAGATTGCTTTTGAGAATAAGAATACCTGCATGAGTAAGGGCAGGAAGAGGCTGGCAATTTGAAGAACGTAATGGTGGTAAAACGGGTGTTCTGCAATCAGAAACTTAGTTGAGCAGAGTGGGGTTCCCCCATCTTTTTTTCCTCTCTAAAGAGCAGCCGTTCTTCAGGGCATGTCTGAGAGAAAGGGGTATGGCTAATGAGATCCTAAATCAGCTAATTGACAGTTCGTGATGTTTCCAAGTAAGCGTGGTTACCAAACGGTATGATTTAGGGCTGTCCTTTGTGCCTGTTTCCCATATCCTTATTGGTCTCTGCCAAGTGCTGAATAATCTGGCCATAAGTAGTGAAAACATATTTTATAGTTTTCATTTCATTTTCCAATATGCTTTTGTCATATTCTTTTGTGGCCATAACTGAAAAAGAAAAAAAACTTGGGAGAATAAACAAAAACTTACCGTGTGTCCTGGGAACGAGGAGTTCGAGAGGTTTTGAACTGGGACAACTCTGAAATAGAAACTGTAAACTGCTGAGAATGCAAGGCAAGGAAAACAAATGAAGTACAATTAAATTGGACTCTTTTCGCTTAAGCACTTTCTATAATGTCTGTTGTTGCTGTGCTACAGGTGCAGAGGAGGTCTCAGGAGTAACTCTTACCATTGAAGGTTTTTTAAGGTTAAAACTGTCTTTTGCTCCTAGAGCAAACGACTAGCCATCGAAGACAGAGACATACAAGAATAATAGGTTTCCTGCAGAGGAATACCCCATGACAAGCTGCCTGACCCACTGTGTAGCAGCTGCACTCTGCGAGGGGCCCTAGGAGTGCGTGGCAGCCAGCCTGTCTCAGAGCGAGAAGGGCAGGGACCCTGAGTACACATAAAGAGGGTTGTACAGGGACACACCTGGTATGAGGTGTGCCTTTCTTCTAGCTAGAATAATTTTGAAGACAGTACATTTCCGTTCAGATATGAGCATCTGTCATTTCTCTCAGTCATTAATATATCTGCATTTTCTTCATCATCTGTTCTGAGTTCCTGCATTGTCTGCGAGTAACACATTTTGGGCTGGCAAACTGGATGCCCTTCCAGGGAACTGTTTCCAGCCATAGTTCCTGGACCAATTCTCTGATCTTCCCAAATTCTCCTCGCTGTTTCTGTAAGTTAGGGCATAAAAATACTCATAAGGAAATACTGAAATTTCGGTCTTGTGGTAGCCAAGCCTTTACTGCTGGCACTCCGAAGAGATTTTTTCTCCTTTAGACAGCCATATGATATCAGCATAGCATACCATTTAACTGCATGTACTGCTTCTCGCCAAAGGAAACATGCTGCATTGAGCTTCACCCACCCAAAGGAGTCACAGAGTCCGAGCACTTTATCAGCCATCCAGCAAAGAAATTGAAGGCATGAGAGATGGAAGAAACGATTGGTCATCTAATCTCATTTTCTGTTTTTGCTGGTCTGGTTGCCAGGGAGACACTGTATTAAAAGGAGTGGTCCACATATTCACTTCACTTATAAGCTGCCTCGTTGTAAAAACAGCATTTAAAAATAAAGTTTAAAAATACTTGTGGACTGAAAATGTTATTGTGTCATTGTTTAGCCAAGCTGAAATAATTTAATACTTTTAATATTCCTTGTAAACGATCCATTCAGGCTTTTTTCTGTGTTTCTCTAAATTCTATCCAGGTTTTCCCACTGAAATCCATAGAGCAGAAAGTCTATTCAAACCAACATGCCATTTTTTCTAAATCAAAGTCAGGGGCTTGTTTACAGAGTGCTTTAACACAATTCATTCCCTTTTCCCAGTTTCTTTTCTTTGGTCCCTGTAAGAACTTCCAGGACAGACTCCCTCTGTTTTCCCTTTTGTGGAAATGGAAGCTGGATATGAATTCAAATAACTTATTTTTCTCAAATGACACATGTCCTTAGGACACATGTCCTTGCTGATACATATGTTTTTAAATTTGAAATAAACTCAGTGCAAATATTCCCTGAGGATAGCGGGACATTCACTTGCCCCATAAGCATTCCCAAATTTGAGGAACGGATGGAAGATCCAGCTTTCTATGAGTAGAATTTGGGATTACTTTTTAGTCTTGTCTTCAAAGAGGAGATTTAGTAGGGGTGTAGGAGGTCCTGGAAGAGAAGCGGTCCTGCCCCATATGAAAAGGGAAGCTCCATTCCTGGGCAGGAATAGTATGTACCGTACATCACTTCGGCTCGAGCAGCTGGGGAGCGGTGGCAAAGAGGATGGTGTAGCTACTAGGGGAAAACTCCAACCCAGATGGTTATTTTATAAGTTAAGTTCTAGAGGTGGTGTATCAAGAATCTCCAGGGCAGAGTTTCTAACTTCAAACTTCAAAATTTACCAAGGGGAAAGCACTATACAGGTGGTCGCCACCTGATCCGGCACGTAACAGTGGGTCTTGTGAGAGTTTAGAAACTTCTTCAAACCTTGAAAGAAACTGGTAGCCTAGCAGACTAAGTGCTAGACACACAAAACCATCTGTTTTGGAACACTACAACGTCAACATTTTTGCAGAGGCACATGGAGTAAGACGTAACTCTTCTGAAACTGGAACATCATCCCATTTGCTTAATGAGTTTGTTAACAGATAGCTATAAATAAAAGCAAAAGTTAAGCAAATACGAATGTGAAGTTTTCTAGATTATTACTGCATATAGATGTATATTTTGTGATGTGCTGGAAGCGTAACTGGCCATTATCTTCTGCGAGTCCACACAGCTGAGGAAGCAGATTCTTGATATTGTAGAAAACGACAGGCACTGATTTTCATTACCGACACATTACCTTCTGTTTCACAATTTCCCAGTGACAGGACGAGGGGCAACGGGCACAAGTTAGAACATAGGAAGTTCCGTTCAAATACACGGAAAAACTTCTTTACACGGAAAAACTTCTTTACGGTGAGGGTGACAGAGCACTGGAACAGGATGCCCAGGGAGGCTGTGGAGTCCCCTTCTCTGGAGATTTTCAAGACCTGCCTGGATGCAGTCCTGAGTAATGTGCTCTAGGCAATCCTGCTCTAGCAGGGGAGTTGGACTAGATGATCTCTAGAGGTCCCTTCCAACTCTGAAGTTTCTGTGATTCTGTGATTTTTGAACATTTGTGTGAAGTATTGACGGGAAAATTTACAGAAGGCTGGAGCACCCAGCATTAATATTCATACACATTCGAATTCATGGGCATTTGCACTATAATCATATCTTTCTGCCACATTGAAAAGGTCTCAAGACTATTCGGGTAATGTACAAAGCAGCTGGAACTTTTATGGTGATGTGCAAACAACTGCAGAACAGGAGTCCCATTGGGAGGTTCAGTGATTGGCTCTTTAATGTCCAGATTATGAATAAATCTAGATTGCAAGCAAAAAAAAAAGAGGACATCTCCAAATAAATATTAGCAAGACAGTAATTTGATGTGGGTCAAAGATCTTAGACCCATGAGAAGTACTATACTGGACATCCTGTGGCAGTTTTGTTGGAAGAAATTAGGGACTCTAAAGTGTAGATGGTGTCAGAAGATCCAAGAATGGAAAATCATACCCTCTATATCAAACCAGATTGTCAGCGATTGCTTTCTGTACCATCCCACTGCCACAATGAAACAGTAATTCAGAACTCGATCCGTAGGGATGTAGCCGTCACTACAGTGATCTGAATGTAGATTTCCTTGCTCTTAGAAAAGTGTGGAACTTCAGATCCGCTAATGGATGATACTGTTTGCCCTTAATAGCTACTGACTTTAGCGAATGATGGTTCTTCAACAAACATAAAACTAGATGAAGGCCAAAGTACTACAACAGTTTCAAGGGTGAAAAGCGAGAGATGGTGACAGGAGGGAATTGTAGTTGGATGCGGCAGAGAACAGAGTACATTCACCACTGATACTCGGGCTTCAATATGTGAAGTCTTTATGTGGAGCAAGCGTAGCTGCATAATTCCTGTAGCGTAGCACCAGCATGCTGTGAACGCAGCTGGCCAGGAGTTAAGAAGCCTCTGCCTGGGGAGGAAGACTGAAACATTTGGTCAACAAATACCCCCTGTTCACTCGTTTGTTTAATGAAAGGAAAAGCACCTTCTCCAGGCTGCTTGCCATCTGTGCACAACTGGATTTTCCTGTGCAGCAGTCTACAAAAAAAAGGAGGAGAGAGGAAAGGAGGCTAGTAAAGCAAAGCAGAGCTGTGCTCTCATCCCTGTCCTTTCATTTCATTCTGCAGCAGCTCGTGTAGGTGTTCACAGGACTGGCTGTTGGTATGTCCTGCCTACTGACAGCCCTTCGTCCTTCAGTACCAACGCCAGGCAATTATAAATGGCTGTAAAGTTCTTTTAGTTCATAAAAATTTTCAGAAATATTTGCTCTAGTATAGCTTTTCAGCTGAAATGCCGCGCAGACGGCAGGCTGGGTATGTGAAATCCATGGCTACAGAAGTATGTTTTAAAGTCTCTACGCCGCAAGTTTGTTCCTCTTGCCAAGAGGAGAGGAAAATTTTTATAAACTGGAAACAGAAATAAAAGGAGGTCAGGGACAAACCAGGAGAAAGTAAAAGAGAAGCTATAGAAATACAGGCAGAAAGAGACACATATATTATAGTAATAGTGCAACTTTTTAATCAGTTGTTATGGCACTCAAACCTTAGCTCCAAAAATAGTCATGACCAAACTGGAGGCTAATACTGGGATCTTAGCAAGCTCAGTAAAGCAAATTTTAAAACCTAGTGCTTGGCAGAAGTAGTTCACTGATATGGTACATATGGCAATTGTTAATGGATAACTGTGTTATAGCTTTTGTAATAGATATTATTGTGGATTCCTAGAATAGTGTGTGGTAGGCACAATATGGGTACAGAAAAAGACAGAATCCCTGCCTGATCCTGACACCTTTGGACCTAAATAAAATTCACAAGCTTATTTCATTGTAAGGATGTATGGATATTAGTAGAAGCTGAAAGCAGAAGCTATATTATCTGTGTTCATACTAAATATTTTCTGCAAGACATTCTTAAACTGATGTATTCATCAGTCCACGTTTCATAACGTAAGATAAAAAAATGTGTGTCCTGCACCGTCCAAATATTGCTCATACAAATATTCTCAGCAATATCAGCTTGTTTTTAACAAATGTGAGTTTTTTGTTGGGTAGATGATCTATTTTCTTTTCCTCTTTTTGATAAAACTATATGCCTTCTTCCCTGTATAACATGATAACTCTGATTCAGTTTTTGTGACTAAAATTATTTTCATTTGAGTAATTTGATTGCATCATCTCCTGTTAACGTAATGCAGGGCATTTAATATACATGTAAGAATAATAGATTTTAATGTAAAGTCTAAATTAAACCTTTAAAACCTTTCTTGTGAGCAGATAGAAACTGGCAGCATTTTAAGAGGACAATACTTTTTCTCAAAACCAGATTTGTCAAAAACCATCAAACTAGGCTCTAAAACATTTACTGAAGAGATAACAGTAGTTCCAGTGAATTGGTGGAAAGGTAGTGCCAGGTTGTATAAAAATTAGTAGCCTACGTTATGTAAATTTTACATTTAAAGTTATCAAGCCAATTAATAACTAAAATGTCTTCTTTAGTAAATAAGGATTCTACTGGCAATTAAACAGATTACTTACACAAAGGCTTAACAGAATAGCAATCTGAAAGAAAAATGTGCAGTCATTTTCATGTTTTTAATGTTTAACAGAAAAATACAGGTGTTAACTGTTTTATGCATGATTAGTAGATGTAGTTCAAAACTAAGCTCTTGCTTAGTGGATTATAATGATTATGAAGGAATATATGATTTTGTAATGTAGACAAACCTCTAGTTCAGCATCCATGGAACAACTGATGGTATCACAGATATCGTTACAATAAATGGTATCACAACTGGCAGCGTCAGAACAGAGGAGAGGGAGCAAAGGAGTGGGAGGCAGATGAAGGAGCTTAATACGTGGGCTGAGTAGCAGTGAAAACTCTGTACTCTTTCTGATACAGTGATTCTTCAGGAACATTCCAATTGTGACTTATAATAAAGGAAGGGAGAGAAGCTCCTCTCATGGAGGTATGAGCTCCTCTCATATAAGGTATTAAAATCTCTAAAAACCTCTCATGGAGGTATGAGGTTCTCTCATATAAGGTATTAAAATCTCTAAAAACAAGGTATTAAAACATTTATGAACATGTTAAATATGAATGGAGAAACAGCTCATCGTCAACCAATGAGTTTGTCTCGCAGAAGAGTGAAAAACAGCTCCCCAGGGTGGTTCAAAACCAGTGGCTTGCTTGATCTGTTTCACATCTCAGCTCAACTTTCAGCCATGGGCACAAGAAAGGAGGGATGTGAGTCTTCATCTGTGTGTTTTCATAGTGAGCGTGCTCAGTGCTGTTTCACCCAGATGTTTCTGTACTGTGGTACGGGTGGAAAGTTGACAAGGTCCACTGGGCTTCAAAGATCTACAGCTTAATATCAGCAACCCACTAGCTGAAGTGCTCACCTGTTGTAACACCACTTGATCTCCTTGGGGAGATTTTCTTCACGATCAGATTTTGCTGAATATAGTCCTTCTTGGGTTTCTTGGTCTTTATTCCCTAGAAAGCAAGCTTTGAATATGTTAAAGAAACAATTAGAGGAGATGAAACAGTCAGGGATGAAAACAGTGTAGGCAAAGCCTGAAAATGTCTGTCTAGATTTCAGCAGTTCACTATACTGAAAAGATGCCTTTTGTTTCGTAAAGACACCTTGTTTCATCACCGAAACAAGGTGAACTTGCTCTTGGAGACAAAAAGAAGATACCGGAGGGTATAGATTTCTAATCTGTATTTCCCCAAATCCAGCAGAATGGGTTACAACACTGATGTTGCGTGGCTTTCTTTAAATGCAGACAGTGATCCAAAACTAGATGCACCTGAAGATTTTCACTGCCCCAGAGGTGGTAGTGCCCTGGCTGCCCAGCTGCCTGGGAATTTCAGGAACAATAAACAGAATTTCCCATAAATATTCTTTTATTCAGGGAATTTGTGTATGATAAAGTTTTTCAATTATGTGATCGGTGCCTTAGTTCTATTCTGTCAGCTCAGTTTTTGATCCTGCATCGAGTAGAGCTCAAAAGCATTGGGGTTTTTTGCTCCAAGTAAAAATACGCTTTTTTCTCAAACAAAGTATGTGGTGGCTTGAATATTTTGATAGCTTTAAAAAATATCAGTGCTTGATTTCATACAAGAGAAATCTTTCTGTGAAGTTAAAGAAGCTGCTTTTCGAATAGCAGAAACTTGATGAAGCTGTATTTACTTAAAATTTAACTAGATTTAAAGTATCCTGGTTTATAACAACTGCCAATTTTTAACAGTCCCAACTGCAAAAATATAAATACACCATGCTTGACATTGCTTCTGTAGCACGCAGTTATTAGGGGAAATATTTTTCTTTTTAATGATATTAATTTCTGCATTTTCCAATTCCATTCCATTTCCAAACCCCAGAATACTCTGTGTTAAGGAGCAGTGGTTTTAAGGTCCTCATGTTATAACTTTCCAAATTAACCAAGATTTTTCACAACCTGTTTTGTTCTTTCTACTTTTCAGATTTTAACATTAACCAAATAGACATTTTTCTCAGAGTACTTCTATTCAAGGAGGTTTCATGGGGGACGAATGGCTAAAGTATTATTATGTCTTACTGGGAATGTTTTGGTTATCCAAATCTCACTCTAAGTTTCAAAGCTGCTGGAAAAATTTAGATATGGAAATCCTCTATAGCTGTCCTGTGGATTTAACGCTGGTCCCAGTGAAGTCAGTACTGGTCTTGTTCCCAATCTCAGTGTGAGCACTCAAGCCAATACATCTCGAATTAGCCCAGCCTGGGGAGCTTAACACCTTGGTCACCCACATTAACAAGGAGATCTTTGCATCAGAGGGAGAGACAGGCTTTGTTGAAAACAAAAGGATGAGATATTTGAGCCTAGAGGAAGGAGGAGGAGGAAAGTAAGGAAAAAGGAGGTTAAAAATAAGGGAGGACAAAAAAGAAGGGCAATGGGGAGAATTAACCTAGTTCATCACTGGTTTTGCTTATGTGCAAACGCTTGGGTGCAGCTGGGAAGTCCTTTCCCGGAGTCAGCATGAAAACTAACTCCGTCTCAGGGCTCCATTGAGCATGTCCCTCGGCTGGCTGACTTGCTTCTGTGTGAGCCAAACCACTGAAGTGTAGCTGAGGGAAAGAGATGGAGATGCCAAATATTGGGATGCAGCTGTCTGAGTTTTCCATATAAAAGTCAGCAAAATAGAGATCTACATATTTTGTAAAACTCATGCCAGTTTCCAAACGAAGGTCATAGAATTAAAACAAAAACATCCCAAAGCATTTACAAATAATGACTGGATTGGGCTTTGAAGTTCTTTCTTACCTGACAGATGGCAAGCCCAGCGTGTTGGCTGATCTGGGGAAAATCAGGATCTCTCCCCACCAACAGTGGAGAGTATCGTTCGTACTCTTTAACTATGTTTCTTAATTGACTACTTTAAGGTACTTAAGCCTAGAACTCTCTTTGTTAGTTTTTTTACTTCTCAGGATTCGGTCGTTTTGTAATTCTTTGATTAACTTCATGACCTCTCTTCATGTTTTCTTTTCTCTTTCCTGACTGATATTTCAGTCATTTCATATTTCATTCAAAAATATTGCTTTACTGAATTCTTTGACTTTCTGCTTTTTTTGCTTCATAGCAGTCTTGTCTCCGCTCCCACTCTGACTCTTATCCAATACCTGTTGGTGTTAATAGAAAAATATTCCATCAAAATCAGCAGATTTGGGCCAGGCTTGTTCTCTAGGGTATTAAATAACAGCAGGTAGGAGGCACATGTATGGACCACAACTATTAGACCGAGGGGAAAATCCTGACTTTTCCAGATTTCCTGTGATCGTGAGCAAATCACTTAAAATCTTGGCACCCTGAACTCCTCCATCTCTCATACTAATGGTGATGCTCACCAATACAAAGCAATTAAGATCTTACAAATAAGAAGAGTTATACAACTTGTGGGCAATATTATTCCTCCTGAGGATAGTCCCATAGCATGACGTAGGAAACTGGAAGTTTCTCAACTCTTATGTGGACCACAGAAGACTTTTTAAAAGTTGGTGCGCTGTATTGCTTTTCAGACTAGTCATTATACAATACCTAGCTGAAGTCCAAGTTGGTGGCCTTCCAAAACTTCAAGAGCCTCTGTTCTAGGGGAAAGCAGTCTGGTGTCAGTGAGTGGAAGGGAGTGAGGAGTAACGCTGACAGATGTCTCAGGGTAATATCAGATAGCAAATTAGGCAGAACATGAAGAAAAAAAAAGGTTCTTAGTGGTTTAGAGGTAAGTTATGCAGCAGCTTTGGGTAGGAAATCAAGGAGTTACTCTTTTCTCTGTGGAGGTGATGGCGGTATAGAGGTGTATCACACCACAGCTTACAGGGCTGCACAGACCTCCCCAACGTGGCTCTGGAGCTGGAAGGAGCTGATCTCTGGATCAATCCACTTTTCAATCTGCTGGAGCTTCCATGTAAATGTAGAGCAGCTCCTTGTTTTCCCCAGGACAATGATCTCAATTCAATGAGAAAGCCCCTCCTGGACCTTTGGCTGTCCAATTGTTCAGAGGAAGGGACAATTCTATAATGTTATTATCAGAAGGTGGCAAAAGAAAAAAGCAAGATTTTGACAAGAGTTTGCTAAAATCCATTTGCTGCTCAAGAGATGTCATTTCAGTCCAGGTATCCATTACAATGCTTTTCCAATAGAATGCCTGGTCAGGGGAAAAATAGGTAAAGTGGCTCTCAGCAGGACAGTAAAGTTCTTTTTGTTTTCTTTCCCTTTTTTCTTCAGAATGGTTTCTTTCTGTAAGAATGCAAAGTAAAGCCAAAAGTCTCTAAGGTATCTTTTCACCAGACTTCCAATCTGTAATGATGGCTCCAATTGCCAAAATATTTAAAAGGCCTCTGAAAGTCAGACAGTGCAGATATAAAATCCTTTCTCAGGCCTGAAGAACTAGATTATAGTATTTTTATGGAAACCTTTAGAAACCTTTAGTATAGGACCATAAAAAAAGGCAGGGATGAAATCCTGCCTCTTCTGCTAAATAATCCCTTTCAGGAAGTCCTGAAATGCAACTTGCATTTAAAACTATTTTGGCGCCTGCCTATAGCATTTATCTAATTTTCCTTCAATTTGCTTCTGTCAGTTGAAAAAAAGACTTTCTGCTGCCTGAAACTGGACTAGATTCATTAGCCTCTGTGTTAATGCCAAACCAGTTTTTGAAGATCCTTTCTCCTGCCTCAGCTTTTTAGTGGACCTGATTGAGAATTTTTTTGATCTTTCAATCTGAAGCTATATTTTGTGGACGGCAGAGTGAAGGCAGCATAGGGTTACTGGTTTCCTTGTGCAGAGATCTGTTTGATAAAGAGGTTAAGAATATAAATAAGCCAGTGTACTAATAGGAAGAGGGAGAGGTGTTTCTCTTATTGCTTCCCTCATTGCCACACCTGGGCTGTGGGCCTGGCTGGTGCTACTTACCTGCTCTGATTTGCGTGCACAGCCGTGCCTTGGCTACATGTAGGAATGATACTTTTCTCCCCTTTTCTTCTGTTTTTAGTGGGAAAAAAAATTGCCAAGTTTTTGGGTCAGAAGCTTATTGAGCTCCAGCAAACCCCTTGGCTCAAATGGTCAGGAGACCTGATCTACCCTGTGGTATTCACCTGACCTGAAATTTAGACAAAGACTGTGAGGTTAATGCTAACTCTCCTTTCAGGGATAGAAGACCAGAAATACCTTTTCTACCTCTCCTATCTCTCTAGCCTCTTAGGTGACCTCTCTGTTGATTGTGCTCTTCACCAGACTGATCCCAGCACTGACAAACCCATTTTAGTGAAGGGGGAAGAGGAAGAGCTTGAACCTGATGAAAGTGAGAGATTGGAAGCCACTGAAGATGAAGATGACTGCAGTTAGGTAAGGCTGGAGATGTAGTCTTTACTTTTGGGATGTTGCTGTTAAAGTCCAACATATGCTCATACCAGCCTGTTTAGAGGTTGGGTTTTTTAATATGACTCTTTCCTATAGAAATTTTCCTATCAAATCTTTACTATGTTTGTCCTAGTTTGTTTTCTTTACAAATTAACCTGGTGTACAAACAGCAGAAGCACCACTTTTGGCACAGGACTAAAAGAAAAGAGTACTGGCTACACTTTGTTAAAACCGATCTCTTAAAAGACTTTCAATGGAAGTGTCAAAGCTTTATAGAAGGCTTTGTTTAGACAGATAAAAGACATACTATATTGTTTTCATGTGGTTTTGTAAAATATGCAAAAACAGGGAAGCAGTCCTGAGCATAAGAGTATAAATACAATACCTATTCAATTACAGCCATATGGGAATGTCACCTTTTACTATTAGGTCTGTTGTCTGACATTTTAGTACATACACGTGGAGTGGATAGTTAACTAGACTAGATAATCCCACTAACAGTTCTATAGAAAAGAGTCGAACATTATGATATCCACATTTGACAACTGTTTATAAAACTAGGTTCTCATGACAGAAGGGAATTAAGTCATCCATGGGAGAAGCTCTTCTGGTTTCGATTCTAATTAAAAGCTGGTTATCAATGTGAAGGAGGGATGCAGCAAGCGTAGCAAGGAGGTGGTGAGTTCCCTTCTCTTAGGAAAAGGAGAGTCTTCCTGCGAGCAGGAATCAATAAACTCGGGATTAGTAGGTAAGACTTCATAAAGATATAACCAAAGGTAAAGGTATCAATATGTTGAGTGAAATCTTCAATACTGGAATAAATGACTTGAGTCATGGAGCAGAGAACTGTGGTATTAAGCCAAAGATAAGCAGCTGGGAGAGACTTCAGGAATGCTGGAAGACAGGATGAAGGTTCAAAGAAATTGTGAAAAATCGGAGAAATTGTCAAAACGATGGCCTGAAATTCAATGGAATCAGTGTAGATCATCATCAGGAACAACCAGTTGCATGAATCTGTGTTAGAAACAGCTGGATAGGTGTCTGCTCTATAAAAATGGAACAGAGTCTTAAAATGAACATGGCCCAAAAGTGTCATGATGTTGGGAAGAAGGCAAACCTCGTTCCGAGGTGTATAAACAAGAGTGTGGCCTCCAAAACATAATGATCCAGGTGCTGTGTTCGGCAAGGGGCATACAGTGTCCAGTGTTGGGGACCGCCTTGGAAGAAATGTATAGGTAACTGGAGGAAGTTCAGAGCAGCAAGGATTTATCATAGGGCTAGAAACAAAGATGTTTAAGGGTAGGATAACTTATTTGGGATTCTTTAACTGAAAGCAGACAAGGCTGAGCGTGGAGGTAGATTAACCATCTTCCAAGTAGGTAAAGATCAGTTCCAAAGAGTAAGGTAGTATCTCTAGTGAACAGGGCAAGAAATGATCAGTTTAAATCACAGCAAGAAAGAGTCTGGCTTAACATGGGCATAAACTTTATAACAGGAAGGATTGTGAAGCATTGGGACAGATCGCCTCAGCAAACTGTGACATTGCAGCCAGTGGTGGTCTTTACAAACAAGCCGTAATAGGCATTTATCTCCTCAGCCCTTTCCTCCTTGTGCTCAGGCTTTGCCTTGCTTACAGCTTGATCTTATTTTTGAAGTTGTAACCAGAAAAAGAATTTCTCAGCCACTGCAATAAATTGTTAAACAGTTGTGGCAGGTTAAGTGCAGAAATAAAATAGAAAGTAAAGTGGGGAAATACAGGAAAATCAAATGACGATAAATATTAGGTTGTTGCATGTTTTTTCTAACACCTTTCATTCCCAAAGCATGACAGACTAAAGGAGAGAAGATCTGTAACATCACTGCAGTTAGAGTCCAGGAAAAGAAAGGGGCTTGAGAGGGAGTTTTTTCACTTGTGACTGAGGTGTCAGTAACTGATATTTGTCCACAATGTGCTCTGTGGCAGAGATACCTGGAAACATAAGATGAAGTTAGGAAATCTTGTACTTGTTGACATTTTCTCAAGAGGACCTGACACTGCCTCCAAGTACTAAGCCTCCAGTTGTTGTACCTGCAGTCCCTACGTCTGCCTCTCGCTCGGAGCGCTCAGCCGTGCTCTCAGCTTTTGCGGTCCCTGCTTCTCTCCCCAGTTTTGGCCAAAATGCTGCCTGTTGGGTAACTTCATCCTCAGTGCCGTAAATGCTGTAGATCTTATTCCGTGTTGGATGAAAGCAAAGAGAGTGTATTCTTTTGAAGAATTTCATGCTAGGCTTGGCTGTTCTCTGTATTGTGATAAATGACAGAGCCAATGCCCATTTGAGGGCATATTTATGAGAATTCTCATCGCATCAATGCGCTGATTGAATTCAATGAACGTTTCTTATGATCCGTTCACAAGCTGGAAGGAGCAAGACGGGGACGATTTCTTCTGTGTTTGTACAACTCTGAGCATGCATACGTTATACATTATACATAACTAATAACTTTAAAAGCCTAGTACATCAAACTCAATTTCTAAGCTAGGATTTTCTCACTTGCTTTATATTTAATGTATCAGAACCTGTCTTCTAATATACTGAAAATATAAATCTTGTACCTTTTTTCTGCCCTGTCTGCCAGACGTCTCTCTAGCAACAGCTATGCTTACAGGTGTGCTGCTGCTGATAAAATTCTAACCGTATTGCATAGAGACTATGAGTAGAAGATGTCGCTTTCCTGAGAAACCGGTTTCTGAAAGGGTATTACTTTCAGTGCATAGAAACTTCTGCAAAACAATTTCATTCCACGTTGGTTATAGAATTATGGTAGCAGAAATCGTGACAGTGAAATAAGAGTCTTAGTGATGAAGACATGTATAATTAAAGATGCAAAGGGTGCATATTTTTAGCTGCTTCCATATCACTGCTTATTAACATTGGACATAATCTCGTTCTTGGAATTAATTTTTTATATAATACAATTTACTGTTTAGCAAATTCTAGTGAGAAATCCACTGCTAAACAACATTGCATCAATAATTTAATCAAAATCACTCCCTGCTATATGTTTATATTTTAGTTCTGAGTACTTAATCTCTAGACATGCATAATCTGTAAAGAGAAGGGGACACAAAGTACTTGTAATTTAAGGCCATAGTGGCCAGTGCATGTGAGGTGCTTCTGGTGGGATCCAAAAACGGAGGCAGGTAATGTACAGGATCCGAACTCAGTTGCAAAGTACTGAAAGAAAACTTTGCTGTACCAGCTTTCTCTTGACAAGCTATACAAGACAGAGAAATAATGGTTACAGTCATTTTCTTTTAGTTGTGTGACTAATCTTTGTTCATTTAGATCTCATTTCCCTGCTTTTTATTTCAAAGATTGATTAAAAGATTGAAAGAAAAAGGGAATAGATCTTGAACTAAGTTAAAACAAAAGATGATTTATGCTGTCTTGTGAGTCGGGCTTTTTTTTTATTGGCTCTGATTATAACATTTTTTCCTGATGTTCTGACTAGCAAAATGCCACTACCAGTTTGAAGAGAGACAAACTCATTCTGTTATGACACAGCAGCTATGACAACCTTTTTTATTGTTGCTTAATGGTGTGTTCAAGAATGTCAAAACAGCTTGCAAATATTTCTGGGTTTGCTGTTTCAGGGACATGAAAACAGCAGCTTCAATGGTATTGAAATATTATTCAGAACAGCTTAATACTTTGGGAGCATTTCTTGGCATCAGTGTGCTTGCCCATATTTCCAGTGATAAATTGTCCACTAGTCTTTGAAAAGTTTGCTTAAAACTCTTTAATACTGTCAAGTGAGCTATGATCAATAAAATAGAAGTGACATTTAGTTGTATGTGGAGACTAAATACTTGGTGGTGACTATTTAAATTTTCATTTCTCATTCACAAAAATCAGAGAATGGCCCAGCTCATCATGACCTGTCGTTTCCATTTGAAATGACTGCGTATGATCGCCACTTTGATATGAAATGGCTTCTGAATGGTTTTTGTGAAAGTGGTGCCAAATCATAAAAATCGCCATAATAAATGACACGCTTATCAGCCATTTTGTCAGTCAGAGGAAGGAATTTGCTGGACAAGGTAGGTGAAATTTGTTGCTGGAAACAGAGTTAAAAAAGATTAGGCAAAACTGTTATCTGCTCTCTCAAACGTATAGTTTGGGAAAAATGTAATAAATCATAGAATCACAGGAAAATTCATGTTGGAAGGGAACTTAGGAGGTCTCTATCCCAACCTCCTGCTCAAAGCAGGCTCAGCTCTGAGATGAGACCGGATTGCTGAAGGCTTTGAGCAAGCCCAGTCAGGGTCGAACCCCCCCCAAGGAAGGAGACTGCACAGCTCTGGGTAACCTGCTCCAGTGCCTGACTGCCCTCAGGGGGGAAAAGTCCAGAGGTCTGAACATCTCCTTCAGCTTATGTACACCCAGAGTCTCTCATCCACCCACCAGGCACAGCTGTGAAGACCCTGACTCCCTATATTCTTGACGGCCTCCTAATGGGCACTGGCTGGGGGCTGCTGTTAGGTCCTCCCAAAGCCATCCCTCCTCTAGACTGAACCAGCCCAGCTCCCTCAGCCCCTCCTCAAGGACAAGTGCACCTTGGTGGCTCTCAACTGAATTCGCTCCAGTTTCCCAATGTCTTTCGTGTGTTGGGGTCCCCACATTTGGATCTCAGTAATATATCTCAAACTCGGAAAATGATTTCTGCCTTCGTCTTCCCCACTGTAGAAGAGCAGCTCATGAGGTCACCCTCTGGAACTTTCGTAAGGCAAATCAGGTCTCAGGTGGGGTACCACAGGCTTTGATTCTAGGTCTAGAGTAATGATTTCCTTTTATTCCCGCACTGATATTTCTTTTCCAGTTCTTAACACTCACACTGTTTTTTCCCCCAGACCTGTATGATAAAATCAGGTCAGATTTCTGTCTACCAGTGGTACTGCAAATGTCCATTTTCAATTTTCTTTTCATTAACCTGCCCCCCTGATCCCAGTGTGAATCTTGCTCTCTCATCATGCATCAACTCCCCTTGAGAACGGCAGAAACAGCAGTAGCCAAACAATATTGCTTTGCTTCCAGACTGTCTGCAGAGGAACAGGACCTTTATTCTGTTGCCAGAACTCAGTGTTCAGTATCCTAACGCTGGCCTGACTTTTGCTGTCTTTACAGGTAGTGGAGGGTAGAAGGAAAGAAAATTAGATTGAGCAAGACTTGTTTAATCAGAACTACTTCAGGATTTTAATAAAAAATCAGTAGAAGCAACACTATCATGACTGCTTCAAAATAAAAGCAGTCCAAATTTTTCCACTTTTTAGGTGCTGTGCCTCCAAAACATGCTTATTTCAGAGTCATTCTTTACTTCTTGGTCTTTCAATGTCAAAAAAAACCCCCAAAACAACTATGTAAGGTCACTAATTGCGTTGACTGACTCCATGCGATGGAGAACACACTAAGTTTCTGTAGCTGGACAGGCCAAACCTGTCCCTGACCTGCTGAAGTGGCTTGGCACATGCTGCCTGGACTTGCTTTCCCCAACCCATGTGGCGGGAGGAGATGCACCTTCAAAAAGCTGTAGGACCGAGGGCAGATCTCAAACTCGCAGCAGGAAAGTGCAAGCAGCTTGTGATGGGCATTGTGGGAAAGGAGGCCAAGGAAAATCCCTCTCTGAAATCAATAGGACTGGAAGAAGCCTAAAATTTCACCTGTGGGTGAAGGGGCTGGGTACAGCATGGGGCTCTGTCACAGCATTGATCCCTGCCATGCTGTCTCAAGCCATCGTAATTTCATAGAATCATAGGATCATAGAATGGTGTGGGTTGGAAGGGACCTTAAGGATCATCTAGTTCCAACCCCCCTGCCATGGGCAGGGACACCTCCCTCCAGACCAGGCTGCTCAAAGCCCCATCCAGCCTGGCCTTGAACACTTCCAGGGATGGGGCATCCACAGCTTCTCTGGGCAACCTGTTCCAGTGTCTCACCACCCTCATAGTAAAGAATTTCTTCCTAATATCTAATCTAAATCTACCCTCTTCCAGTTTAAAGCCTTTACCCCTTGTCCCATCACTACATGCCTTTGTAAAAAGTCCCTCCCCAGCTTTCCTGTAGGCCCCCTTTAGGTACTGGAAGGCTGCTATAAGGTCCCCCAGAGTCTTCTCTTCTCCAGACTGAACAGCCCCAACTCTCTCAGCCTGTCCTCATAGGAGAGGTGCTCCAGCCCTCTGATCATCTTCATGGCCCTCTGCTAGACCTGCTCCAACAGGTCCATGTCCTTCTTGTGTTGGGGGCTCCCGAGCTGGACACAGTACTGCCGGTGGGGTCTCACCAGAGCGGAGTAGAGGGGCAGAATCATGTCCCTCAACCTGCTGGTCGTACTTCTTTTGATGCAGCCCAGGATGCAGTTGGCTTTCTGGGCTGTGAGCGCACATTGCCAGGTCATGTTGAGCTTCTCATCAACAAAAAATTTGTCCCTCTGGATTACAGAAGGACCCTCAAGTAGGGTTGACTTCAGTAAATGGAGGTAAAGGTAATACAATCTACTCCACTATTTTTGTTGTATTTTAAGCTGCAGAGGAGCATTATTGTCATCTGATCTGGCCTCCTGAATAGCCATGAGGGAGAAAAGCTGACTGAAAACAGTGCGACGCTAGTCTGAGGGGTGAGAAACGACCGCTCTTCATCGGATCGACGCAAACTGAACCTGAACCTTTTCACATTTCTCCATGACTATCGTAATTAATATTTTGTAACTTTCTATTTTTTCAAAGCAAACTAGAAATAGAAGAGCTGCATGGGGAGCTCAGTGTATGCCCCACTGGTGACTGAGGTAGCTGCACTTCTTTCATGTGGCCGTGCTGCCAGCCCACTGTCCAGAGCTCTACAGTAGAGAGGTTTCTTTTCTTGGCCCCCCACAGGGGTGGTTTAGCCTGCAGGATTTTCCTAATCTTGATGCATTTATAGTCATAGAAGTGGAAAAGAAATTCTTTGAAAAGGGAAAGGGGAATGTTATTTCATACTGTGGTGCAAACCATAAAAAGCCTCCTATCTCTGCATATATAGAGAGATGATAATCTTTGCACGAACAGGGAAATTTTTAAAGATCTGTGGAAGAACAACTTTCTACCTATGACAGCAGTTTACAGCTGTTATATTTTTATTAGCACTCTGGTGTAAGTGCATTTCCTCCCCATCCCAAAATTGTCTACAACTAGAAACTCAAATCTGAATCTTCCATTCACACAGAGGTTTTCGTAGGATCCTGAGCTTGGACTCCCATGCAATTCCCATTTCCATCTGACACCGTGCGCTGGAGAGAGGCTGGGGTGAAGAGGGTGCTGTGAGGAGGAGATTCAGCACTGCCATCCTCTAGGCGTAAACGATAAATAATCACTATCCGTTCACCAACCATGTAAGTGACTTTTGAATGGTCACTAGAAAATGTGTTTATTCGTTACCTTCTTATACAATCGTCTTTTAGATTCACATTTTCACGTGACCGTACTGGTTAGCGAATGATCCCATGAACCCAGCTGTCCCAGAAGCTGTGCCTTTGGGGGAAAAGAAGCAAATGTTGGGTGACCAGTGATAAAACTGCATTTGCCTGAGCTCTGGAGTGAGGCTGCTCTTCGTGCGGTCCTGGACTCCTGGTGCAGAGGGAGAGTGAACCTGCCGCCTCTCCTCCAGCACGGGGACTTTGGCTTCCGCGTTCTGGAAGTGAGGCGGGGGGATGGACATGCATCCCGGGTCTCATCGCGGCACAGAATGCAGTCATGGCCGGGTTGGACGTGTGGCCTCAGGGGTGAATCAGAGTCCTGAGAAAGACATAGTCTAGGAGCAGGAATACTTGTCACCTGAGTTCAAGCGACGTGTATAGAGTTAGGAAATAAAGGTTACATGATGGACTGCAATAAAATCATTTTCAGGTTCCCAAACGAGAAAATGAAAAGACTGTGGAACATAAATGTCAGCCTTCTTGGGAAATAAATGCCTAACAGTATATAACAGGTTAGTCTTATTTTAATTTCAACAGTCTTTGATGGATTTTCCTTTGTTATGTTAAGAAGTGAACATAGGTATTTCCCAATTCCCTTTACCTGATTTAAGTGCCTTGAGGATTACATACAAGCTCAGGAGTACTGTGTTCCAGGTCCGTAGTTAAATATTGGTCTGGTTCTAGTTATATTCTTCCATATTCCACCAGCAGGAAAATTTACCCTCCACAATTGCAACCAACAGATACATGAGAAAAAGAACTTCCTGTCCAATATGGACCTTGCCTATCTCCTTTAATTTATTCTTTTTTTTTTTTTTTTTAAATATGGTATGGTATACAGTGACACCCACTTTGAACATGTTTTCCCATCACTGCTCTACCAGCTCTGAAAACTGCTTTTGTTTGGATATTGTTATTATCTGCTAGAGACTGATAGGAATGCGGAGTCACTCACGGGGAAAGGGAAACATGGTTCTCATTCAGAAGGAATGCAGCTTCGTCCACGCAGTTTACAGCACAGTTGTATTTGAAGTCGAGCCGCGGGATCTTGTGGCAGTAAAAATCATTGTGATTTATAGGAAAATGTCACTCTGGCTGTCTCCTCTATAAAAGCTTTTTACTACTCTTGTTGAATATAAATCAGAATAATGTGGCCAACAAAATGATGGTTTTGGCAAAATGTTGTGAAGACAAAAAATAAACGGGTTTGAATTGTCTTGGCTTTATTATGCAGAGAGATATTACTGGAATTTATTGCCTTGCCAAGATCAATATCCTTGTCCTTAAAAATAGGTGTGTGTAACTGTATGTTTAAATTCATATCCAAATTAATTTAAGGATGTTCACCATGAAGTTTACCTTCAAACCGCAATAACGGTAGATCTTAACTGCTTGAAATGAAGCTGATGATAGAATTTAAAAATCTCACTCTGGCCATATTTGTAGCATCAGACTTCGAACTCTTTGGGGTTTTTGTCTCCTTCTAGGGGGAAATGTGATCGGTCTCAGCATATCTGACTCAAGGTTATCAAACTTCACCCAGGAATTTAAGTAGGAGATGGACCTCCCCTCCTGCATTGCCTATGAGTTTCATTTCTAAGGAAAAATATGTGAGAAGAAATAAATGATCAATGAATTCCGCTGCTTGTCACAGTTCAGCGTTTCTGCCTCTGGAGTGAAGCCCGTGGAAATGGATGAGCATTAGGGGAAGGTGACAGAGGCCAAAGAGAGGCAACAAAGAGTTTGGGGCCCGTCCTGCACCACCTCTCTCAAAGGCATGGTGTTAGGAGGGGTTGCCAGCCTGTGGCATTTAAGCCACACAGGGTTCCCGGGTGTGTAGTCGGAGTCGTCCGAACCTGGCTGTGGGCAGACTCGGGCTATGGGCACTGCGGGTACAGCATCTCCAGCTTGCCCTGGGATCCCAGCAAAGTCCCAGCTCAAGCCCATTCCCGAGTGGAGCAGAAGGATTCATGGAGACCCAGGGACACCTCTCGCTCTTAATTGTTTCTTGACTCCTCTGGGGATGGTGAGTCTCGGCCAAATGAGGACAGGGGGGCAAAAGGGTTAGCTTCACCTTTAATTGCTCTACCAGCACTTAGGCACGATGTGAATAATGTTTGGAGAAACTCTGCTCTAGCAGCATACAGGAGCCTGGGCTAGACAGCAGTTGTAACACTCCCTTCTGGCCTGCATGAATTTATGAGTTCACAGATCCTTCCTTGTACTTAAAAGACCTCTGCTGCTGGTAGCCGAGCACCTGTGCCTGTCGTCTGTTCGTAATTAGTTGTACAGCAGTTGGAACAGACAGCGCTCTCCTGACTGGTAAATTACTCAGCATATCCAGTTCAGAGTGGTGCCCTGATCAGAGGCACCGGCAGAGATGTACAAACCGCAGAAGAGCTTGGGTGTGCAATGGGAGGGCACACAAGCGACTCTCCTGTCCTACAGAACCAACTCCTTGTTTCTTAGAAGTCCACATCTCAAAGAATATTGAGCAATATGGTACAGGGCTGTAGAGGGGGCAGATAAACCACCACTTCCTTCTGTATCAATGTTAATAATGTTCTAAAAAGTGACACGTAAGGAGTAGCCCCAGGCTGGGCATAACCTTGTTCTAAGGCTTTGTTCTTTGTTGGATAAAGTATCATCTAATCCTAACTAGTTGAAAGAGTGCTCCACAGGTAGCTCACAAATGGCACAAAGCATATTTCCATCTCAAGTCATAAATAAAAATGGACTGCAGGATGATTTAATCAGAACTGCAAATCCTAATGCACTTCAGTCTGCATAATCCAGGTTGGACATGGACTTCAGAAGTAGTGTATAATAGCTATAGTATTTAGAAGTGTCAATATATGTGCTAATGATCCGTGATGTACTTCTATTCCATTCTATTCGCTGTGCATGAAAAATGCTGGTAGATCTCTATGAAGAGTCATTATGGCATTCCCAAAATATACTGGTCAGTTTTGATCACTCTGCTGAATATTCAGGATTAAGTGATACAGATTTGGGACTTCTGAATTACAGGTATGTTGCGTGATGTGTTACATTTCTGCCTCAGTCTTCCCATCTGTGCGATGGAGGTAAAGCTATCTACTATCTTCCTTCAAGGAAGCACTGGTAGGATTAACCAATTAATATTAGGATTTTAAAAATGGAAAAGATGAGACAACCACAAATTGCATTTATTATAACCATGCCTTTCTTGCCTTACACCGTGAAAGGTGTTTCCCTTTGCCTCAATTATCAGAAGATTGCGACAGCCCAGAACATTCAGCAAAAGCAGTCCCAGATGTTGACTACACCCACATATTTCTGAAGCTTTTGGTGATAAGTACGCAGTCTGCATACCTACAGGAATAAGCACGTACTGGTTCCCATAGAAAATTAAGATCCAGCGATTTAAATCAAGTGCTGATGAATTGTGTCTATCCCCCTCTAGCTATTTGCTGCAATAAAAAAAAATAATTAAATCAGTACTTTTACTTCTTCCTCCATAAGACAATAGGCTTTCATTCCTCTTTCTTGGAGCATGCCAATGTGTCAAAAATGTCAGTGTGGTATCTTTCAAAGTCACTTCCGTGGGATCAGGTATTGAAGATCAAAGTGAGAAAGAAACTGGAATGAAAATCATGTTGAAATTTGAATAATACAGAGAAGTTTAAATGTTAAAACTGTTCAACTCCTGGAGGTTTATAGTTCGCTACTGTATTCTTCTGAGGACTGCTGTATACACAGATTGTTAGCCAACACTTCTGGCAGGAGGGGAAGCAGGAATATGGAAAACTATTATAACATGGAGACCTATTATAAGAATTTCTTCAGTGTTTTCAGAGACAGGTTCATGCTTAAATTTGGAGTATGATACACATGATGGATTAATATGAGCACACAAAATGTTCAAGTTTTGGTCTGTAAAATCCAGCTTTTCAAATAGAAGGTTTTAAGTCTCCAGGCAAGCAGATTTCATTGGTTTGGAGGAATCAGTCGTTCTTAGACTCTGAAATTCAGAATGTATGTTTACTTAGTAATTAATTCCTGGGTTTGGGAAGAAGATGTTACTCCCCAAAATACAAAAACACTTGGCCATAACATAAAATGCATATGTTGTTTTCTCTATAACTGTCCTTGCTTTCAAGTCTCATCAGTGACAAGAGCCACATGAAACCAGTAACTCAAATAAGCTTTCTAGAACAGTAGTTTTGTGACCACTGAGCCCTTATTCTGCTGATAGGTCGCAAGGTCCCAGGTTCTTGTAGTCAGTTGCAGCCCTGGTCGAGCTTACTTTGCTCCTGTCTTTGCCCTGGCATTTATTAATCTGTTTTGGGCACACAGTTACATTCCTTATGTTTTAAAACTCCTTCAAGTAGAAGAACCACGGCTCTAGTTTGTGGTTGCTGTCAGATTGCAGAACCTCTTTCTTCCTTCTGAGGATGGAGAGCCCAAGATTAAACCATTTTCAGGAGCAATGTCTAACTGTGTAAAGGAATGTGACAGCAGAACTAAATGAATTTATCAAAATGACTACTCTGACTACCAAAAGAAATGTACATATGCAGGTAAAATAACAAATGCAGAGGTGTCATCATAGGTCTAGTTTCTTTGCCATTGGAGAGTGTTTGGGGATTTTGAATTAACACACATTACAGAGCTTAGAATCCCTCCCCTTCCCAATATGTTATAAATGGATTTTCTGGTAACATCTCCCTTGGTCCAAAAGGTCAGATGAAGAATATTTTAGAAGAATTTCTCTTATGCCTACGTCAACATTATACCTAAACTATCCGGTCTAGAAACAAGCCTACAGCCCACTGTGCTTCCAAGACCTACAAATTCTTATATATTCATGTATATATATGGATATACATATTTATATCTATATACACTGCTTTTGATTTAATCTCTGTTTATGAGACATAGGAAACCTGAAGAGAGGCTTCAGCAATCTAGGTGTCTTAGCGCTGGGTGTCAGGGAGGTGTCCTAAGAAAGATTTCCCCACTCCGGCTCTTCAGTGGGTGATTTTTCTGTCTGCTCTCAGCCGTGAGGTATCACTGCAGGGGGGAAAAGCGCAGAGGAAGGGCGCACCGAAGGCTGATGCCCATTACCTTCAGTGTACCTGAAAGCAGAGCAAATAGCCAGGGAGTGGCACACTTAAAAGAATCCAATGAATTATCTCAGAAAGACCTCTGAAATACTCCCGAGGGCAAATAATGAGGATGGGTGTTGAGTTTGGCCTGAAGCCCAGCCTTCTGAGTTCTCTTGGGCAAGAGAACAGATGTAACCAATAAGTCTGTGGCTGCTCACAATCTTAAGTGCTTCGTGTTTAAGGAAATGGTAGAAGAAACAGTGAGAATGTAGACTGTCAAGATTCATGGTGTCTAATATTTGTAGAGTTTTAACAGAATTTGGGTTACTAGCAGATGACACCAGGATCTTCCAACTAACACTGAGGGAGATATGAAGATACAGATGGAATAGGAAACAACGATTTTTGCACAAAGTGCTAAGAAAGAAGAGAAATCACTGTGGTACCCTGGCTCTGGCCAGGTTTAGAAATGGCTAATAAATATCAGTAAGCACCTTATATTTTTTTGCTTGACCTTTTGGTGGGTCACATAATTGCAGTGCTTTCAGCTGTCCTGGCATTCCATGCAGGGCTGGGTAGGGTACACGTATGTTTTGCCATTAAAAATAGCCTTATGAGAAAGAAAATAACCTTTTGGAATCTGAACTGAAAGAAAAATACATGGGTTTTGCCATAAGTTGACATAATTTGGCTATCTTATTAATCTTCATAAATCAAGTTCTACAAATAGATTAGCAACATGATTCTGCTGGTCGAGGCAGTCTGGCGTGTGCTTGATAAGCATCCGATCTAGAGCCCTGTGTTTTCAGTGCCTTCTTAATTAGTGACTCAGTTTTTCATGCCTCCAATTACGCGAGCTGTGGCTGGGAGGAGTTCTGCCAGTGCTGGGGGCAAAATGTCAGAAGCGACAGCATGACTTCAGCTGTACCTACAGAAATCCTCACGTACAACCACACCCACATCCGTCTTTCACAGCACAGGTGATGGAATTGCAAAATGCATTACCTGGTCTGTTCTCAGGCCGGACATGAAAATAGGAGCCAGAATCTGAAAAGACGAAGACAGTAAACTCTGCAAAGCCAGGTTCCGTCTTTAGGCATAGGCTGTGAGATGGCCCATAACCAGTTTCCCTGAGGATCTCAGAGCAGGAGCCATTTCCTCAAGGTCTTATGGGTACGTAGCAAGCTTATTCTGCTGTCATGCTGACTTACCTTCATGGCCAAAACCCTGGAAGCAGGGTCGAGACTGCACCTACTGCCACAGATCTTTTATCAGCAAACAAGGAGCTGAGAGGACCGAGGGGGGTGGTTGTGCCTCCCCTGCTCTCTCCTCATTCACCGCCTACTATTGAGATTTGGAGACACAGTACAGGAAAGTGTCTGTGTAGTTTATGCCCCTTCGTGTCCCTGCAGGCTCTCAAAAGCAGCAGCCACAATATAATTCCAGGTTAAAATGCCATCTTAGAGATATTTGGCGAGAACTCTCGGGTGCTGCTGAGTCGCTTGACTTAATTCTGCCACCAATTCAAATGGAGTGCTGGGCTGCTTTCCTGTCTCTGTTTGGATTTTAAATCCTCTCTGGATCCTGCTGAAATAATCTCTGCCAGAGACAACTTATCGCTAGGTATTACTGAAATACTCCCAAGGAGCACATTTCTTTCTTTCTTATTCTTGGCCTAGACCAGGTCACAAAAAATGGCAGGAATTTTGAAGAAAATTCCCAGAAGTGGACGCCAAAAATACCCCTCTTTTTGCCCCCAAGTCTCATCTTCCCCAGGTTTAGGGTAAGCAAGCCAAGCATGGCTTTGCTTCACCCGTATCCCTGGTCTGTTTTCCAGGAACAAAACAGGCAGCAGTGTGCTTTGTGCAGGTAAGATCACCTCCCTGCCCGGGGACAGAAGTGACAGCATTCAGACGATGTGGAAGGCTGAACAGGCTCTCCGTTCTCCTGGACAGCCTGGGTAAAAACAGACGGATTGTTGCTGGGAATTCCCTTGTTTAAGATGTTGGCAGTAGGCTTCTACAGTGTTGAGATGGGGTGTGTGTGTATATATATATCTATATATGCGTATATAAAATAAGTATTCCACCTGCTGCATTTTTTAAAGGCTTTATGGTAACTAGTTCCATCTTCCTGTCTCCTCCACGACAAGTCCATGGCCAGGAAGCCTGTGCGATACAGGAATTTAAGCACTTTTCCATAGCTGCCTCTTGCAGTGGCTTTTGCCAGCTCTGACCATTCAGCAGATCCTTCCTCCAGGGCAGGACCCCAGGGACAGCTGGTGTCGGCTCCACCACCCATCCTACCTCCGCTCCAAATCCCTGGACCCATAGGTGCGAGCGATTTGTTTCCTCTTCCAGCCTTGTCAAGCAGCTGGCTTACAGCTCGGAGTTTGTGTACTGAGCACTTAACCAGAATCCAGGATAAAGTATTAAATATTTGTGATACATGGTGAATGAATATAAAAGTAGGCGAGGGAGGACCATTAACAAACCTTCCTCTCGACTAGCGGAAAGAAAACGGCAAGGGTGAGTGGAGGATTTTCCTAGAGCCAGTACCAAAAAGCCAGAAAGTGTTTAAAGTAAATTAGTGATAAAGGGCTCATTATAGATACTGGAGAAATGTTATTAAAATGAATGTGGAAAATTCCAGCTCTTTCATTTTGAGTTAACTCCTGCAGGAATACTTAGGTTTTTATCTCCTTTAGTATTTATCAGGATATACTGTATTTACAATGAACAGAGGTTTGTGTTCCTTGTAAAGTAGAAGGTGTTTAATTTGTTGAGAAAATTTGTTCTCAGAAAAATAACTATATGTGGTTTTATAAAAAAAGAGGTGATGTTTTTCTTTACACGTAGTAAACCAGAGTCATTAGGAGCAGCTGACATGTCCCATTTTCCCCACCATGTTTCTCAGTTCTTGAGGTTCCAGATGCGCCTATCAAAGAGCAGGAAAATGTGCCAAACTTACTGTTTGGGATGCCAGCTGGTAAATTCCCCCTGCCAGGAGCAATCAGGGATTCAGTCCCGGGATCTGATCCTTGCACAGGGACTCGCTGCCCCTTTCAGAGCTCCGTGGAAAGCAGCAGGGAACTCTGCGGTTGCGAAGGTTTGGCATCACTTCTGATCTTAGACTTGCATTTCAGATAGTCTAAAACTGTGTAAGGCTGTTGTTTGGGAAATTAGCGCTATCTACCCACGAAACTGAAAGCAGTGATGCACATACCCTATTCAAAGTGGCAGGGGAAAAGGAGTTGCTAACTATTTTAAAGAAATTTAACCGTAGAAACACCACATTCTTGATTATTCTGTGGCATTCCTGTTCTTCCCCAATAAATAAACTAAGCTTTAATCCATATAAAATAGATTTTACTAGAATGTAAGAATGCATGGGAAAGTATAAACCATTTACTGAAGGAAACTTGAACTTCCTGTGAAATGGAAACAATTTGAGAGCAGAACATTAAGATCATTCATTGATTATATTCATTGGCCTTAGACTCTTTATTTATGGACAGGCAGAAAAGATGGGAGAGGTGCTAGACATATCCCAGCCACAGTGTATATATTTCCATTATTGATGCTAAAATCCAAGTTATTTTAAAGAGGATTGGTGCCTTCAGCTCACCTTCTGCTTTTAATAAAAATAGCGTTTTCATAGAAAAAGTAATAATGGCTTCCCTTCATTCCTGCAGATTCGAATTTTGATGTAGACTTCAGTGTTGGAGTAGGCACAAGGTACAAGGTAAGACTTCCTAACGATTTCTTTTATGCCTAGCCATGGCAGTAAAATCATACTGCTTTTATATATGTGTGTATATATATACCTAAAATGTACCATATACTCTTTAAAGGTTAGGAGAACATTCCACGAGTTATTGATGTGGTGGAGATACACTACATACTCTGTGTATGTGCTCCAGACATATGAAAGTCAGTGGAAAGACTATGATGTTCCTCAGAGAGAACTGGATCAGGCCCCACATGATTAAAGAAATAGGTTAAATATTTCTGTTGCCCTAACTCACTGGCTGTCAAGAATACAGAAAATGCGTTTCAGTATTTTTCTTTGGTTAAATTTCACTTCATTAGTGGACATCTAACACAAAGCCTCTGAGTATTTTGTAGTTACTGCAAGAGATTAAATGCTTACACCTGAAGAAAAGCCTTCTAATAAAAGACTGGGACAGACAAATTGTATTTTTGGTGATACGATCCCAACTTGATCAAAAAAGGGAGGAAAAACCCTCCATGGTAGAGATTTGGAAAAACTAAAAGAAAGAACCCCCAAAAATACTCAAAGAATGATGAATCACTTGAAATTAATATGGCTTGCAACGCACTCTGAGGGCAACAGTAGGACATATGGGTGGGAAATTTCCATTAGCATCCAGACCCAAAGCTGCATCCAGCAGTTCCTGGACTTTGCAGAGAGTATCTTGCTGTGATGAGAGACGATCCTTTACTAGATCAGGTTTCCTAAGTCCCATCCAACATGACCTTGAACACTTCCAATGATGGGGCATCCATGGTCAACTTGGTGTCCACCAGGATCCCCAGGGCCTTTTCTGCAAAGCTTGCTTTCCAGCCAGTTGACCACCAGAGTGTACTGGTGCCTGGGGTTATTCCTCCCTGGGGGCAGGGTTTTGCATTTCCCTTTGTTGAACCTCATGAGGTTCCTGTCTGCCTGACTCGCCAGCCAGTCCAGGTTCCTCTGCATGGCAACATGACCCTCTGGGACACCAGCCACTCCTCCCAGTTTTGTATGATCTGCAAACTTGCTGAGGGTGCACTCTGTCCCATCATCCCAGCAGGTCATTAACGAAGATGTTAAAAAGCCCACCAAGCTGTGATTGCTTTCCCAAATGATCAATCAGGTGACAAGACACTTAGGACATGCATCGATAATCTGTGATTCTAGGGATCAAATAGCACTTCACAGCCTCCTTGACAGAAGTCTCCACACTCTCTTGCAGGGGGTTGGTAGCCTTAGCACCCCCCAGTATGCTCAGGGTTGACAATAGGAGCAGTGTCCCCTTCAAAGAAATACACCCACAGTGCTGAGTCCACCTTGAGTGACGCTGCAAATGGCAGGGCCGAGCGGACCCGAGCAGAACCTCAGGGCCGGGTGATGGTAACCAGCAGGGGAGGAGATGGAGAGCTGCACCTTGTGTGTGTCAGAGAGGCTTTTTGAGATGTTGCGTTTTCAAGGCAGTAGAAATGTAACTGGTGTGTTGGAGACAGGCAGTCAGTCACTGGGACAGTGAAAGTAAAGGGAAGGAGAGGAGTAAAGAGGTGCAGGAAGAGGAGGAAAGAAGAGGAGGAAAGAGGTGCAGGTTTTTGAGCCCAGAGCTTGCTGCAGGGTAGATTTTGGTAGGGGGTAGTTGACTGTTGCTATTTATTTCAGTTGTGACGTTAGTGAAAATAAGCTTTTTTAAAAAAACCTATTTTTTATAAATACACTTTTTTTTTTTTTCTTTTCTGAGCACTTACTTGAATCTTATTAACAGTTTCTCATTCTAAGGGAAATGAACCTTTGTGGCCCTAAGTATTGGCTAAGCACTCGGACTAAAAAAAAAAAAAGGTTTAAATTGTTTAGGAAAATGAATAGGATGGAGGATGAAACCTTACTGAAAAATAAACTGTAAATGGTAGCCTCTTGCCATAAATCTACTTCCCCAGAGGATTTTCTTCACAGTAGCCTCTAAAGACATTAGCAAATGCCAAGGACTTCATCTGTAGTTATTGGACGCTGTTTCCTGCTGTCACCTGGCTTGGACGTCCTCTGCCTCTGCCACGCCATCCATGTAGGAAGCAGGTTATCTGGCATTTTTCTCAACAGCCCTCTGGAATTGCACTTGACCAAATAGCAAATCCTGACCTTTGCTTTGTGGGAGGTGGGAGAGCATCAGCTCTTCCATTCCCAGGTGTCAGGCCCACCCAGCAAGGGGGGTACTCACACGGGCTGCAGTGATGGGATGGGAGCGTCATTGCTACTGTGCAGAGCTGGCTCAGGTTGTGTAAACCTCGTCTGGCCTGTCAGCTTATGGCCTCTATAAATTTTAGATCTTTTAATCTGTAACTAGAATCATAGAATCATAGAATGTGTTGGGTTGGAAGGGACCTTTAAAGGTCATCTAGTCCAACCCCCCTGCAGTAAGCAGGGACATCTTCAACTAGATCAGGTTGCTCAGAGCCTCGTCCAGCCTGGCCTTGAATGTCTCCAGGGATGGGGCCTCCACCCCCTCTCTGGGCAACCGGTGCCGGTGTCTCACCACCCTCATTGTAACTTCCTAATGTGTAATCTAAACCTACCCTGCTCTCGTTTAAACCCATTGCCCCTCGTCCTATCACTACATGCCCTTGCAAACAGCCCCTCCCCAGCTTTCCTGGAGGCCCCCTTCGAGTACTGGAAGGGGCTGTAAGGTCTCCCCGGAGCCTTCTCTTCTCCAGGCTGAACCACCCCAACTCTCTCAGCCTGTCCTCATAGGAGAGGTGCTCTGCTATTACTGTACTTAATGCTAAGGAGCTGTGAAATACCAGGTGATTTCAGCAAACGCCATGTGGGAACGGAATAATGTTGGAAGCGGGAGTCGGTTTTGTTCTGACTTGCGTGCAGAGCTGTCGGTGTCAGCCCCAGCGTGAGCGCTTGGCAGGGAAATTGCACAAAAAGGACTTGCCAGAGGCTTGCAGTTTATGCCTGCATACATTTCTGTGGTGAAATTTCACGCCTGCTAGCCAAGCCGACTTGTACTCAGCACTTCATCGGGAAGACTCCTCGCAGAGGCCTGTCGCCTTCCCGAGACGCCTGTGCCAGAGCCTTTGCCATGGGCTTCCCAGTGCTGCTTTTCATCCTGGGACACTCAGTGCCTCGGAGCATCATAAAGTGAAGTGATGATCATGATCATCAAGTGATCAACAGAAATGTCTTTTTGGCATTCCAGAGCGACATGATATTGCACGGGTTTACAGTACATAAGCGCTGAGCCTTAGAGCAGAAAATTCTTAAAGAAACTCCTTGTGGAAATGCACTTCACTAACCCTCTTTCCCTCTCATGGCTTCTGATTAACCTAAATTGGGAGATGCTTTGGGAAAGCCAGAGTACATTAATGAATGGATTTGCAAGCCTAATTTCTGTCCCTAATAATAAAAAAATTTCCCTGTAATGTCTAAAGGCTGGCTGTGCATTGGGAACTCAAACTAAGCTCAACTAAAAATCACAAAAAGATCATTTCTGGGGCTCACTGAATACTCTGCAAAAGAGCAATGAGGTGTCAGGGGACAGAGTGCGACGCACTCCATGGGGAGAGCTTCCTCTCATCACCGTGAGGTCCTGCAGCTGTCAGAGAGCTTGCAGCCATCCTCCGAGATAGTCCTAAGGGATTTCATGGTCTGCTTCCTACTGAGTCAACAGAGTCCATCCGCAGAGCAGCAGGGCAGGCATAAGCTCAGTCTTTATTAATGGAATAAGGTGAATAAATATCTTGTGCCTTGCTTGGTAGTGCAAAACTTCTCACAGCAAGTCGCACAACTCACTGCAGGTAGCCTCTGAGATGGGGCTGTTTGCCTTGAGAGAATCATTCCCCATAAGGGCTGTCTGTGGATACAGCCCACGAGTTGTCCCACAGCACGATCTAATCCTCCACCAGGGAGTTCTGCAACAGCCTGAGGGAAGAATTTGCTTCATTTAGCACTGGTCTCTGCTCCAGGTCTTCCAGTATTGCTCGAAACCACATGAAATTCAAAAGCCGGACCAGATGCCAACAGGGAAAGTGAAATGGGGTATTTCCTACTGTGCTGCACCTCAGCATCACTGCTGGGTGCTGGTGAGGGTGTGGGGACGGCTGCCCTGGGCATAGAAATATACGCACCGTCCTTGTTTGCAAGCAGGGGCATGATAAGGGTGAAACACTATGGGAGGGAACTCCTCTTGAGATTAAAGGGAAACACTGCACAGGTCTGTTCAAATTGGGAATAGAAAGGGAAGCACAAGTAGCAGCAATTGCCTTTTAGTCATTTGGTGTGTGCTTCCTCATCTCTTGGAGCCTTTTCCAGTGCATTTTGTCACCTGGTACCTTTAAAATGAAGTGGAAATTCACTGTAAGCACAGCAGCGTCTCCCGGACACCTTACCTGCCCCGCACTCTGAATTCAGTTGGGAAACTCCAGTTTGGGCACTGAGCACCTGTATCTAGGTATGGAAATGTGCACAGCAGTCATAATTCAGGCCTCTGAGGAGCTGGCCCTTCATGACTTAAAAAAGCAGTGGGATTTTTAGGCTTTCACATCACATGGTTTTAAAAATATGCTCCCCATTTAACTCGCATGGCACGTTGCTACCGCTAATGCGCTGCATTTTCTTGGTAAAGTTTTCTGCTCCTGTGGATAAAAGCTGCGAAGGACTGCTTGAAAGATGAGCTACAGTCTGCTCTCCTCGTGGCAGCGTAGCTCTCTTCCAGCATCTTAGAAAAAAAGCAGCAGTAAATCTCAGGCCAAGTGTCAAGTGAGGTAACAGAGTCTATCTGACATAATTTCTTTCTTAGAAACTTCCAGTGTTGAAAGTCTTTAAACTTCGGCACTTTGCCAAAATCCACAAGCCCCACCACAAAATTAGAAGATATCTAAAAAAGAAGTCCCTTTCCAGGAATGACACAAACAGAAATGAATACAGTGAGAGGAAAAAATCTCCCACTGTTCAGCACAGATTAGACAGAACACTTCCTTTTTAACTTAAAGGGCACCGGGGATTTGGACATATATTTTAGCGAGTCTTAGAGAAATTATTATTTTCCAATTGCAATTCTCAGACCTGAGTTCTGCTCTTCCCACAACTGATTATTTCCCAGAAGTCACATTTTTCATATTTCAGTTTGGTTTCTTTGATACTGAACTAGCTGAAACCAAGAGTCTGAATAGAATTAAAAACTAAGACACTTAGCTCTGAAGGAAGTCTTTTTCCCTTTTCTGCACTTACCAAAATGCAGTAATTTATCAAAACGGCTCATAAACCCAATTTCTACCCAGCTAAATTCCATCAAGATTGACCATCACTCTGTTTGGTTGAATTTTACAGTATTCTTTTAGGCCACTTACTGTAAAAGAATCTGCTGCTGCAGAAACCATGATACAGCTTCAGTTCACATTTCCATTTCATTTGTTCGTGGCTTTCAAAGAGACGAGCTGTTTTTCTTTTCTTTGGTGAAGTTTATTATACTGTGGGCAAAACATCAAAGGGGAGAGCTGGACTGAGCTGTAGAGTAAGCCACAAGGGGCACACTATAACATTGGAACAGTCAATATTTTTCAAATGCTAAAGATAGGAAATATTTTAAATCCTTTTTTCCCCTTCCTGCTGGATGTGCTGCTCAGAACACCCTGCCCGTGTTGATGGAGAGAGCTCCCTTTGGGAGAGGTCCCCTCCGTGGGGCCAGCAGGCCGGGGGGGCACGCAGCAGCATCCCTGGCACGGGAGCAGCAGTCAGGGATGGCCGAAACTGCTGTTGGAGGCAAGCTCCCCTGAGACGGTATTGAGGGACACAGATCTCAGCACGCCCTGTGCTGCGAGAAGAATGGAACATTCATCCAGGCTGAGAGCGGCTACGGGCGCAAGAATTTGACCATGTTCTGCAGCTATTGAAATTTTAAGCTGTAGCCTTGTCAGGGATCTTCGACAGCTGTTTGGTAACGGAAGACAAGGACCCAACAGGAAAATGGTCATCCTCTGAAGTTAATCATGGCTGTCGCCATGTGAATGCAACACCCCTTTATTCACTACGGTGCAACTCCAGCGTGCGTGTGTGCATGTGAGCCTCTTCATCCTTGGGAGTGGGGTGTTTAAGGATCTCTTTTGACGGTGGGAGAGGTGAGGTTAAACCCCTTAGGGGAAGGGAGGACGAAAACAACGGTCACCAGGGGGAGAGCTTTTACCACAAGAGTGTTAATATGAAAAGGTAAAAAGAACTTCTCCTTGGACCTTATTTTTGGTGAAATTCTTCCCCTCTAGCTACAGGCTTTGTTTATGTGTGTTACCAGCACAATAGCAGGAGCTAGAAGGTCACTTGTCTCCCTTTGGATTTACATGACATTATTGCTAAAGCCAGCAGGCTGGAAAATGGAAAGCTTTCCAGGTCTGCCTCGTCTCCTGTTAAAGACAATCCAGGAAGCTGCGCAGCCTCTGTGCTGAACACTCGGAGTTATACTGAATCCCATGCTACTTGCTACCCTTTAATGCATATTCAAACAAAAGATACTCTCCGAGGGAAGCGTGTTATTGTGAACCTCTCTGAAACACTGGTATTGGAAGGCTGTTCCCCTCACCTGCCCCCACACGCTTGTGTCTCTCTGGGAGAAATGTTGCTCTCATCCTCAGAGTTGTCCCTCACCCTCCTGGTGGCTGCTGGGTAAAGAAAAACAAAACATAAAGGTTAAAAAAGAACTTTAGTTAAAGACTAGGTTGGATGCTCAGCTGATATTGGATGGGGCCAGGTTGGATGGGGCTTTGAGCAGCCTGGTCTAGTGGGAGGTGTCCCTGCCCATGGCAGGGGGGTTGGAACTAGAGGATCTTTAAGGTCCCTTCCAACTCTAACCATTCTGGGATTCCATGATCCTATGATGTGAGCTGGCTCAGATGGACAAGCCAAGAGAGCTGCCCCACAGCAGTAGGAGGCGAGGCCTCAGCTTCAGACCTCCAGGAGAGCAGTAGTACGTATGCTTAGGGAAGGGGGGGGACACTTTAAAAGTGGCAAATACTTCTCTCACTCAGACAGTCTGAAAAACAAACCGCATTCTCATTTACTTCAGGAAAATGCCATTTAGATTGTAATTGAGAAAATTTGGTTGTAACAATGCAAGCATTTTTCAGTGATGATCATACAGCTGATATTTTGTCCAAAAAAGGCAGTGTTCCTTCGGTGTCAAGGGAACATTTTTGGTGTGAAGGGTTAAAGAGGCTATGGCTAGAGCAGGAAGCATGGCCTATCATTAAGGAAACATAACACTTTTATTTGAAAGACTTTTTCAATTGCTTGTGATTTGCCAGATTTTAAACCAATTAAGGTGAAATTCTCCATGCTGGTTGCTTATTTTCTGCTGAACTGTATGGGAAAGGTTTCATCAGAAGTCATTCAGTCCTTTCTAAAAGAACAGCTGGGAAAAACTGCACTGCTTTGCCTATAGTGGAAAAACAATCCTGTAACTATATTACTAAGCAGCGGCATGTTTTGCAAGGGAAAGGCAGATACCTGATGGCTTCCGAGGTCCATCACTCAACACTTGGCGCCAGTGGCATGCCCAGCGGCAGAGTGTAAGTAAGTCCTTGGTTACCTGAAGTCCCACAGCCACCTGGAGGACTACATCCCTGTCTTGTGTCCAACACAAGCAATGAGTTGGCCAAGGTTGACAACAGGGAAAATTAAAAAAAGGAGACGAGGAACATGCAACGAGGCAGGGATGAAACACCAGCAAGGCATACTGGGACTGAAAACACTACACAGAGGAAACTGGGACTGTATTAAAAAAAAAAAAAAGATGGAGCAAAGGGAATGGCTGAACCAGGATGCTGCAGGTGACAGGGAAGGGAATTAGATGGTGAAAACTGCAAGTGGGATGAGGAAGTGTGTGTGTGCATGCGAGCGTTTGCGTGCATGAGCGTGTGCATACAGGCAGCCCAGCCCTTGCAGAACTGTAGAAGAAAAGGTAATGAACGGGGGGAGAAAAACAGTAGCTAGGAAGCAAACAGGAAAATGTTGTTAATCTTCTTTTTCAATAACTTTGTACATATACTTCGTTTTGACAATTAGCTTTCAGCTTGTCACTGCTGAAAAATGTGTTTGAGAAAAGTCTGAAGAGCAGTAAAAGGGAGAACTTTCTCAGCTGACTTGGACATCTTGTGTTGTATCCATTTACTGTTCCCAAAATTGCGTGTAGGAGCATGACCTGATCTTACCTCTTGATCTTCAATTGCCTTGTGGAGGACCAAGAGCCAACACTGTTATTCATTTGTACCAAATTAAGCAGCTCTGTTTACACTAGGACACACAAGTTCTACCTTTTCCTAAAAAAATCTTAATTTGGCTGGCCTGATTTGAAACTATCAGCTGGCCTCAGGCCCGAGCCTGAGGATGAACTCAGCTTTTTGGTGATGTGGGAGGGACTGAGGGTGTGGGCGAGGCTGTACCCCGCAATGGAACTTCGCCATTTGGAAGAAGTCACAAGCTGCGGATAAGAGGTGGCCCATGGGTCACACCGGAGAGCCGTCTAGCCCACGGCTCTGTCTCCAGTGGTGGCGAGAGGAGATGCTGTTTAGGACGAACACGTGAGGCTGGTTGTTATGTGCAGCCCTTTCCCCTAGTACACAGCATCCACAACTGCTGGATTAGGGATACTAGAGGGTACATTCCTGCCTCATCCTTTTAGCATACAGACCCATCGTTCATTAATTTGTCTAAGCCCTTTTTGAACATGCTGATACTGTCTGCCTCCAAAAGCTCCTGTGGCAGCAAGCTGCAGAGAGTCACTCCCCACTGTGTAAGCAAGCACCTTCTGTTATCTCTTTTACACTGATCTTTTGCCGGTTGCCTGAAGTGGCCCCTACATCCCATACCAGGTTCTGTAGGCAACAGTTATATGTTTGGTTTAACCAGCACATTCATCGTTTCATAAACCATGATTACATCCCTCCATCGCTTCCTTTGCTCCAGAGCAGAGTCCCAGTGTTTCCAGTCTTTGTAAAACAGCAGTTCCAACACCTCAACCATTTTTGCTGACCATTAACTCTACCACAAGAATGCACCATTTTTTTTCATGTAGCAGCAACATTACACCCTCTGTCCTGTTCCTAATAACTTTCTTATGATTCCAGTATTTTACTGGATTTTGTTTGCCATTGCATACTGAGCTGGTGATTTCAGGGAACCATCAGCAATGGCTCAAGGATCTCATTCTTAAGTTGTAACTCTCAGTTCCACGTCTGATATAGATAATTTCTTCCTAGATGCATTGCCCTGGACTTATCTATATTAAAGTGCATCTGCCACCTTTGAGCCAACTCAGTTTGGTGAAGTCCTCATGGCCTGTGCAGAACTTGACTGTCTGAAAGAACTTGGTATCATCTGCATACTCTCCAGCAGCACTGACTCCATGGTATGAGCTGCTTCAGCTGCCATTTTAAATGAGTTGACTTGGTTAACTTTCATAACTCCCTAGCAAACAGAAATCCCTGCAAAATCTCTTCAAGGTTTGAAGGCTACTTTCCACTTCTCTAACCTAGTGGAGCTCCATGGATTTCACTCACAAATGATTTGTACAGGTCAATAAAGCCAACTGTGTCCTGTCGGGAGAAGATTGAAGGGTATTGTCTTCAGCTGACTCTTAGCTCCTCAGAAAAGGGACTTTGCTTTATATTAGCGTCCTGGGGTTGTTCTTGATAAATTTGAAATTTGCAGTATAACCATACTGACAGAAGTATGAAGTAGTGCCTGGCACTAAGTTCTTGCTATGTCTGCTTAGAATAAAAAGATAAAAATGTGAGCCCCGTCCTTTCAGATGACTCACATAAGTTATAATGCGCATTCCTAATTGCCCTCCTGAGAGCTTTGCTTATTTATAACTTAGGGTATGTGGAAGCCCTGAAGTATGAGTGGGGAAGGGTGTCCCTGCAGCGGGAGTGTGGAGGCAGTGAAGGGCTTTCTGTGGTTGTAGCTCCATCTACCGGTACTACTTGGCCTGAACTTCACCTTTTAGTCACAGGCTACAAGGAACCTGTTCTCTTTGGAGGTCTTTGGAGGTCTTCTCTAATGAAAAAAATTATGGTATTCAGGAAGGAGATAAATTGCCGTGACTCTCTTCTCCTGATACCTTTTCATCCAGCAGAGCACTCAGACCTCTGAGAGATCCTTGTAACTTGGTGGTACCGAGTAAGTGGTGATACTGTAGCAGTTCTTCAATTTTAAGAGTTTTATGTGACCTTACACCTCATACACCCTGTCCAACATTGCCAACCCTAAACCAATCACAACCCATGAGTCAGGTCCTCCAAAATAAAGAGACCTGACAAATGCTGGATTTTTATCTTGGTGCATTCACAATTTCTAAGTCTGCCATGGCCACAAAGATTATTTTTCCCTTAATGGCAGAAGCTATTCCAGCAATAACTGATCCCAGCACCAGGATCCTTAAGAGAAAAAGCAAATGACACAAGGCCAAGGAAATTGTAATACCATTTGTTTCAAAGGTCAGCTCTATTTGGTGCTGAGGGAAAACTCTGTTCTTCCTTCCATTAGTGAAATTCCTCGCTGCTGACTGGACCTCAAAAGAAGTTGCATTTATATAACTAAAAGCAAAATTTGGCCTCTTGTTCATGATAAAATTTCTCTCTGAGGTAGCTCTGTCTTTTTCTAAGAACACTGGCTCCAGCTAACACTGGAGCTTGTTGTTTGACCATTTCGTTATTGGATATATTTACTTTTTACACTAGGTCAGGGACTGAACCTTGGGCTTTGGCCCAGGTACAGCTGTCACTGCTGTGGGCCAGTTCAGGCATGTCTTAGCACTCAGATGACACCTCTGTCCAAGTCCTCCTGCTCGTCCAAGCCCCATCCTGATTGGAGTCAGGGAACAGAGAGGAAGACAAGAAGTACTCCTGCCCTTCTTCCAGCTCTTAGAGCTGGTACCAAATGGACCTGGGAAGTGGAGAACATTTCCCTTTCCCCTCCTCTCCTGAATTGGGGCTTAAGGCACCTGATGATGATTCACCTTCCCTCTTATTCAAACTGCCCAAGGCTCTAAGCTGGCCCTGCAGGTTCCCCAGGGCTTCAGATCCCCGGCCAAGGTATTTACAGTTTGAAAAACAGGTATATTAAGGAGTCAAGTGCTGGATTCAACGCCAGATTTAATACAGGGGATGACTGTAGCCAAGTACGAAGGTCTTAATCTCCTTTTCTAATCAGCAGGCCTCCCACTCCATTTCCTCATTTGCCATAACTTTGTATGTTATCTTGGTGGAACCACCTTAAGACCATCTGTGCCCTTTAGTGCTACTTAATCATATCCCAATACACCACTTCAGTTCCTGGGTTGTCCAGCCTGTCCAGATCATGCTGCAGCTCCCTGCTTTCTTTCCAAAAATAGGGAAGAGACAGGGAGAAGAGGCACAGAGCATAGAGCTGGACAGTGTTCACCTGGACCCAGGAGACTGGAAATATTTCCAGGTTATGCAATTTGGGAATAGTAAGACCTATAATATCATTAATTACATTATTTGTTTATGCTACATTATGTTTTCCTCTTGAAAAGTAAATCACAAAGAAAAATGGCTATGGTCTTTCTGTGGGACAAAAAAAGAGGCAGCACTGTTTATAGAAACAAAACACTTTTTGCCTCGTTGGTTTGTCTCGTAAAGCCTATTGAACCGAAAACAACACATGTAACAAGGTAATATTAAAAGCTAATAATTTGTGGGCACTGCGAGTGGAACTGCCCAAGCATGTAATCGGATCACTAGGAAACCCCAGCACCTTTGTACAGGCAACGGGCCTGTGTGAGGTCCTGGCTCCACAGCAAGAGGAGTGCAGAAGGAGCCTTTTCTCTCCAAGGAACCCCTCTGGGCTTCTTCTGGTCTGCTCTTTATTGTGCCACACCACTGGCCCAGTGACACAAGTCACACTTTGCTGAGATGGCCAGGAAAAGGTGTTTGGATGAGATTAAAATCTCCAGTAATTCTTTTAAAGATTATTACTAATGCTGCAATCACGTATGGATCCACAGGGCTCAGTCCCTGCACAAGGGCCTCCCTGGAGCCAGGCACAAGAGGTCTGACGCTCGATGTGCTGGGCATAAGTGTACGAATATTCTGTCCATAATTTCCAGAATCCTTACAGATATTTGCAGTAATCACACAGCACGAAAGGTACTAAAACCACACCTAGACACCATCTGACTTGATCATTGTGTTCCCTTGAAAGGTAGCTCGACAAGTTAGATGCCAAAACTGAGCTCAGGTTTCTGAACTGAAAGGTGCTGTGTCCTGGCAGGCTTAAGGCAGGTAATATTTTGCTAACAACAAGAATTTAGGGCTTAAACATGTTGTATAGGAGGAAGTAGCTGAAACCTGCAGATTCCTGAGGACCTGGTTCCTTTCTTCAGACGCAGGACGTAGAACAACACCTCAAACAGGAACTCTAAGTAGCCTATTTACAATCGAACAATCAAAATTTAAGGTCAGAACACACAGAAACTACGTTTCATGTAGGAATGCCGATTTGGCACGTTAAACCTCCCTTTGACTCATAATCCTTCACAAACAGTCATTCTACCTTTAAACCCTGTGTACCTAATTGTCAGAGCAATACCACCGCGCCAGAGACAGAAGTGGGACAGGTCACATAGAGTCCCCGCCATACTGCTCCCTTCCTGCCCACAGCTGGGCAGGGCACCGACCTCTCACTTGAGAAACCAGGTAGAAACCAGGTTTCCTTTTCCCGCTCCACCACAGACCTCCTGCGTGAGGCCTTCAGCAAACAAGTTGCTTAGTGTCACTGTGTCCGAGTCTCCCACCTGTGCAATGAGAATAGCACTTCTGCTCTTTCCAGGAGCACCCTGAGGATAAAGAGTGAATGCTGAGCTGTTCAGGTTAGGAGGGGGTTTAGATAAGCACCATAATGCACCACAAGAAACTTAACCCAGCGGGAGAAAGGGGAACAGTGATGCTGAACTCAACTTCTAAAAAAAAATTTAAATACTTTCCATTACTGTTTACTGATTTTAATACATCACATTTGCTTTTTCTTCTGATGGTTTTCTTTCTGTCTCGACAAAGACCAACGTGTCGTGACTAACTGTACAACATACAGCTAAGAAAGAAATACAACATCCTCTCACTTTCACCTCAGTTTGAGAACTCGTGGTTCACCGTTAACCCACAGACGAGACCCGGGAAGCCTTTCGGTGCAGCTTGGACAGCCTGGCAATGGAGTGTGAAATGCATCAGGACACCAGTGTTCAGAGACCAGTTACACAGTATAAAAATGAAACCAGAACAAACAAGCTAAGAGTTTAAAGCTCTCTCAACACTATTTTTTAAAATACAGATGGGAAAATGATGAATGTCAACATTTTTTAAAGTTATAAAGCAAATGCAAAAATACAATGATTAAAGGAAGTGCAAAGGGAGTCAGCATAGTCATCTGGTTTTGGAAGCTAAAGTCAAAGACAACACTGGTCTAGTAATTTTCCAGCGCTTTTTCTTTAACTTTCTATGCAGAGCACAGATTTGTGTCATCACTGGTTCTGCCTCTCACCTTTTACAGATGTTTTACAGCTGCATTTTAAAGCAGATTTTACAGCAGCCTAACTTGACTCACTTTAGCAGTTATGACCAATGTACACAGCCAGAGAAATCGTGAGAATCTGAAGTAAGTATTAATAATCACTGCAGGACCTGTGTCACTTTATTTCCGGGGTTATTTCCAGGCATTCTAGCAATAAGCAACAAAATGTTGCTTCTCTCTGTACCCTTTGAAGGAAAGTCTCCTTAGAGAGAACTGATTTACCAGCAGCTACTACAGTTGTATCCAAAATACTATGAAATATCTTCTGATTCTAAGACTAGAGACCTGCATGGTATTTTAGATATTCCTGCACTGTAGCTTCACATCAAATAGAGAATTTTGATGAAAACACTATTTGGCATCTATGGTCTCATTCCTTTCACCTTAATTTCGTTGAGATAATTATCTCCCTATGCCCTCCCCAACTCCTTCCATTCTTTGGAGAGGTCTAAGCTTGCGTTCTTCAAGGTCATAGGCTTGGGGGAATTTTTGTACAGGGAAGAGTGAAACTTATTAGAACCAACTTGCATATATTGCCTATAATACCTATCACAAGGATTACGTGTTATTCCCGTAGCCGTATTTGCATCCCAGCACGCACATACCATTTCTGAGTCACACCTATCTTTTTAGCTCCCTGTATGGAGTAATACAAAATTAACTGCTGGCCTTCCCCTCCCCGCCCCCCCCCTCCTTTTTTTTTTCTTGAAAGAATGCAGCTGCTTGTTCTGGTGTGTCCTTCTTTAGATCTTCCTCAAAGTAGAGCAAAATTCCTTGCATACTAGCAGAAAATTTCCATTCTTTCACTCCTTTTTAGCTATGAAAGCCGTTCTACTGTAGTTTTTACCTTTATCTCTTCCCTGGCCTTTGTTTGTCTTTGATACTTAAGAGGGAAGTTCAGCCTTTCCTCACTACACAAACAGTTTCCATGTTACGCTAACCACACTCTGCTATCTGGACTTCAACAAGTAGCTTAAGAGACTTGAAGAGACTGATCAATCATCATCTTTACACCTTGGGTTTGAACTCAGAGGTTAGATACAAATGCCAACTAAACATGGGCCGCTTTTTAATTGACAGCATGTGTGGGATTCATACTCTGTAGGCTTAAATAGGCAAAAAATTAAGATCTTTCCCCCATCGTCCCAGCTGGCTGCAGACTGTAGCTGTGGCATGCGTGGTCTGTGGTGTGCAGTGCACATCCAGGTTGCAGGATGAAGGCGAATCCACACCAAAGATCAGCGCCCATTTGCAATGTCGTCATAGCCGACCTTACTCTTCTCCTCACTAATATTCATGCTGTGTCACATGGCAAACCGCTACACAAAACTAGCACCAATGTAATTGTGCCTTCTCAAGAAATCTTAGCCTTAATTTTATATGGCTAGCATCAGGTCAGTCAAAGCTGCAAGGTAGTTTTTTGATACTCTCTGAAGACAGAATTAATAACCAGACTACTGCCATAAATATATTAAGTAACTTTAATGCTGCTTAGCATAAGTCTTTGTAATATACTTTCATCCATATACTCCAGTGTAAATGCATTTTATACAATACGAAGTATTTTTAAAAGTCTATGGCTCTAGGTAAAACGTCCACAAAACAAGTTTTAATGCAAGTAGAGAATCAGAAAAAAAAAAAATACATCAGCCAGCGTACAAAATCTTTGGAAGATAAAAATTTCAGAAAACAAGATATACAAAAAGATCCCATTGCAGTAATTCAGGATGACCGAGTGGTTCCAGTAGTCGGAAGGGCTGCCACTCACTGCTATGTCATCCATAAGAACCTGTCCTGGGTCAGCAGGGACGGCAGGGTGCTACTAGGGGTGGCTGGCTCTCAGAGATCCTTGTACCTGACAAGTTTGACAAAGGAACCTTCATAGCAGACACCCTTGTTGTCTCAAGGAGAATGAGTAGGCCTGGGAATGAAGAAAGTCCTGTCTTCCCTCCCCCAACCACCACTGGTCTTTACAAAATATTCAGATGCACTGTCAAGATGTGGTGAGCAAGTTGTTCTATGAATGACAAGGAGCCTTCATTCCACCAGGTTATCAATTTGGCACTATTTCACAAGAGCAAAAATTATTTACTAGCATTATAAAAAAAAGTTTCACCATCTGCAAAATGGCATGACTGTTAGGGAGCAGACTGCAATGCTATTGTTAATTTTTGTTAAATTAATTTTCTATATGTAATATTGCATGTCATCATACAACAGGGGTATTCAAGAGAGGCTCAATTAAACTTCATTTGTGCCGAAAGCAAACTCCATAGTGGGCGGATCGCTTTACATTCCACTGCTTTCAGTAAGATGTTGCATAGGCATCTGTCCAAATAAAAACACCTTTACAACATTGCAGGTCTAGAATGCAACAAATAACACACTGCAAGAATCGAGGTCAGACATTATTCCCCATTTGGTAACATTCCATTCAAATTATATTGACTCACATAATAAGTAACAAATGCAGAACTTGAAGTAACAAAAACAAAGCTGTACTCCAACAAAGTAAAACAGTGCAAATATTCCTGTTAAACAAAAATATACCATGTATATACACACACAACACAAATGCACTGTTTTGTTTTGCAGTATAAATAGATCTGATTGAGCTAAATTCCTAAAACTAATGAACTACTGACTGACAGTCCCAAACAGTTTCCATTTACTAAGGAATACAGTAAGCCTTAAGGACCAAATGACGCGAGCTGGATATGGCTATAAAAGAGTATCAGAAGATTTCACTGGGTGGATATTTAAAGTATTTTCTCTGTACATCAAAGCTAATAATATATATACTAAGGTGGTATCACAAAGTCAGCTTCGGCTCTGGTCACGCAAGGAGCAGCACACGGAAAACCCGTGAGTCCACAAGGAGCCTCAAGGCTCTACCTGTGAGGAACGCACCGTAACGCTGCAAAACACTGAAGGCCCAATGCCAGGACTTAACAAGGGGGGAGCTTTTTAGCTGCCTATGCAGTTAACATGTTTGTTTAGTTTCCATTTTCTTCCTCTTCTGATTCAGCACTAGAATTCTGTTATCTGCTAATGACACATCTGTCTATCCCTGAACTCTATAATACCATACAATTAGTGTGCTTCTAATGAGGACACAATAAAAGTAAAAAACTAGGAAGGGAAGAGATGGAAACTTGTTTTCTGTTAAGGAAATCCTGATTATGGGTTATTTGCATTTCAGCACTTTAAAACAGATTTTAAGCAAAAAAAAAAAAGTCCTTTTGGAATTAGATTACAGTAAAACAGACAAGTAGCACTTAATTTGATCTGAAGTGGAACACTCAGGCATTAACCTCTCTTCAACTGCTATAGCCTCCATCTCCTTAATGCCAGGGCTGTGCTGCAACCATAACAAACAGCTGTTGCAAAGGCAAAAATCTAGAGGAGCAGCAAGGAAAAAAAGAAGAAAAAAAGAAAAAAGTGAACAACACATTATATTGTTCGACATTTTTTTTCTATTATAAATGCATACAGGAATACAAATGATTCAAAAGTTACCTCCCCCAACCAAAATGTTTAAGGTAAAGATTAAGGCAAAGTTTTCTCATGAACCTCTCTGTTATAACCCCATGTTATCGCTTTTAACTTGCTTGCTTCAGAAGACATTTTGAAATACAATCTGAAACAGAATGTCTGCATAAGTTATGGTACAAAGTAATCATGTGTGTATGTAAAACACATTCAGTTTTCTCTTATGTAGACTGATGAAACATTAATCTTAGATTTGTTTCCAAATGAATGCCTTTACCGGCAAACAACTAAGATGACATCCCTCTGAACAGCAGAACTCTTACTCACAGAAATACAGAAACAGCTTCAAATCTGGCCTCCTTGACCAGATAACCAGCCATTAGAACAACTTCCTGAGAAATGAAAAATGCCAGGAAGTTGCTATTGCTCAAGGGCTGAACTGAATAGGTTTGAACTGAAGGTCATGCCACAGCAATCTTGAATATATAATGTAAAACAGAAGGAAGAAACGAGAAACTGAATTGCTGAAAAAAATAGTTTCTCATATTGTCCATCGCTAATGATGGATTCTGTCTCTTACAACATAGAGATTCAGACATAACAACCTATCCCTTGCTTTCCGTATAAGAGTTAATTTGACAATTAAAGTTTTGAATAGGTGCTACGCCTTAGAACTATCACTCATCTAAAATGAACATACATACCTTTAATCACAGTATACAACAGTAATTTTCAAAGACAAAAAGGTAGCAACCTTTTGGATTTTTCCATGTAGATCACAGGACCGTTTTAATGACGTATTTCAAAGGATTATATTTTTTTTTCTGTATGTCCTGACTTTCTAATTATATACTTGTGGAAAAAATGCAAAGACACTAAAGACTACAGTTACCTGATACACCATTTCCCAGCACCTCTTAATTAAGAATACTGAGGCAAGTTACAAAAGAGTCTCTTCCTCCCCTATCTTGACAGGGATTTGAGGGGCTTGAAGAACTGAATTCTCTCTTGGAAAAATAGTATGGAAGGGGGAAAGGATCCCTTGGAGCCCCCAGTACCCTGTTGTCAGACAAAATGACTGAAGTGAACGTATATTTAGTGGGATCTGAACACACTGAACAAGGACTGAAGACCTACACTTAAGGGTAGAATTTCAGAGACTTGCTTAGTATAAAGCTCTCCCTCAGTTCAGGCACAGCTAACGAGACACCATGTCTGTCCTTGTGCCATATGGCCATACAGGGATCAGATGTGCTCGAGTGTGTTACTGGCAACTGGATAATGGTGATGCACTCTGGACTTGGAGACTGACAAGCTCACCTCACCCCTTCAGGGACTTGTTTGCTAAAGCAAAAGGCCTTTCCTTTTTATTCTCCTCTTGCAGAGAGAATGCGAACCTTACACCTTATGTTCATCTGGTTTTATCTTAAGATGAACTTAAGGTGTTTACTGTGCAAAATTTATAGTGTATTTAGTTTTAAGGACAACAGATACCCACAGAGGGTTTTTGGAAGCTTAATAGCTTCTAATACATACATACAGTGATTAGGTTTCTTAATACATACAGTTCCCTAAGGTATGCAAGACCCTCGGAATGGTAGAAAAAAATAAGAGCAGTAGTTTCAGTTAAGTTAAGCCTCCTGGCACACCTCTACTTGTCCTTCAGGAGTCCAGCAGGGAGAAAGATAGACTGACTCAGCCATGCACACCCACAGCACCAGATACAGTGATTCAGTGATGATGCAACTACAGTGAGAAAAATGCAGTCTGAGCTTAGGCTATCAATAAAAGCGCTCTAATCCTTGCCATAAAAGACAACAGGGCCCTTACAGATAACTTTTATGCCTGATGTAGTTAAGTATATATCTGGAGCTTCACAAGGACCTAGTCCAAGGTTTTTTCCCCATGGCATGTTCAGGACTATCTAAATGGTATAAATAAAAAGGCAACTGAAAGTTTGAGCACAGAAGCATAAATTCACATCTGGTGCTTTCATGAAGGCTCAGTTGTTATCCTTTTCTTTTATTCTACTAACCAACATTGCTTTTACAAAATATCTCATCTAAAAATTATAAGCTGCAGTAATCATATATTTAAAACACTCTAGTGAAGAGTAGCAAATGAGCACCTATGACATTACCATTAGCTTATTTCAATATTTTTTGCATGTCACTGTTAGACACTATCTGATGCTCTCAAAGACAATCCTTTCTCTCACAGCTCCCCTTTCTATTCCAGCTTGCTGTTCAGTTCCCAAGTTGAATGGTTGGCTACAAGGGCTTACAACAGACTTCCATTCCCCAGATACAAATATTTGAAATACATACCGAGGCTGCTATGCTTATGTTATATTCATGATCATCTAGAATCTTCTCTTGTGTGGTGGAATTGAATTTGCGGGGAAAGTGATGCAGAGATGTAGTTGCTGCTTGCAGTAGAAAAGCTCCAAAATAAAAGACAAAAGTAGCCCCGTGGAAAAGAAAATCCTGAAAAACAAATAAACAGAATCAGTCTCGGCTGCAATACATGTTTAATTCTTCTGGTCTCAGTACAAACGAAACCCAACATTGAAACATGAAACGAGCACTGATAACAATAACTTTAGATAAGCAGGGTTAAATCCATCCGAGAGCTTAACCTGGACAAGTTTTCATAGCTGCGTGCCATTATAAGCAATTCACTAACATAATTAGTGACAAAGGGCAACTCTCCCTCTCCCCAAACCCTATATTCTTTCAAATTAAGAGGCACATGCTCATCTATATGTATATATGCTGACCTTTTAGATCTCTTCAAAGCTATTAGAGCTTACAGAACTCTCCCTTCTTATGGCTTAGATAAAAAATAGGGGACATACAGGCCAACTTTATCATAATTCATGCAATACAATACAAGCTTGCAGTCCCCCCAGATCCCTTCTCAGCTATAACCTAAGCTCCAGAAGTCCTCCTCCACGCTTAAATTTTGCTTCTGTAAATACCCAGAAACACCTCAGCCTTGACACAGCTGAAGTTTACTTCCTGATACAATCAGAATCCGAGAATTGAGGCATTTCCCCAACTCTCTCTGACTTGGCTCTACCCAAAATACAGGAATTCGGAAGTACTTCATGATACTGTGGAATAAAATGTCTGAGACTTGAGATGACAACAGTTAGGATTTACTTTAAATATGCTTCTCTCTTGGCCTTCTCTAGGCGACTCCCTCCTCTGTGGTGAATCCTAGCTGAACACAAGGTTTAGACGTCTAACTCTCATTTCTGGATTCCATTCCTGGAGCACATGAAAAAGCAGCTCTGGTGCCTAAATCTCTTTGCGGGTTTTATTTCAAAGTCCAGTGTTCCACACAGTAAGACCCAAGATATGGTCCAGTACAGTTTTAAAATGTCTAAGATATTCTTCCAATATCATCTTCTGTTGTTGAGTCTGCAAAGCTGACATTTGCACTGCACTTAGCTCCTGAATCCATACAACATATACTGGGTTCTGTAACTATACCTATGCAGATCCGCAAAAGCCATAGACACAATTTTTAAAATTATACATAAGTATATATACGGGTTTTGATGATATCCACATTATATAGTCTATCTCCAGCAGTAATTAACTCTTTCTTCGCTTTTATTCCACTTGAGTGCAATGGACTACCTGTATGCCAAGAGTGAGAATCCAGGGTACACCATGTGAGTCCATCACAACAGCAGACAGCATTCATACGCACTAGAAACTACTGTTCAACATTCTTACCTACTGACTGACTGATATCAAAGTGAGAATGTGCTGCATTTCCTTGTTTAGAGAATTGTTTCTTCGTAGATGTGAAATTTTTCTTTTTATTGAATTTTCTTTTCAAACCCATCAGTTGTTCCATGTTTGATAGCAGCTAAAGCTACTTAAATCACACCTAGTCAGTTTTGATAAGTTACAATATAAGCTGTTACTACTGTTTCCCATTCCACTTAGATCAGAAAATAATTTTCTCTTAATTAAGAATCATTTGAGGTTAGGTCATAGTGTGTACTGCTTTTCTTAATAACTGCTCATTAGTGGGAATCCAAGTTTTGGCAAAAGAGCTGCAGTAATTTCAAATTTCTGGTTTTCCATCCTTGCTGGGTTGTTGGGGTTTATTTTCCATTTTTTAAAAACAACTACTTCCTCTTGGAGTATCACCAGGAGGCCCCACTTACATCAACAGAACTGAGAAGGGGACAGAGGGTGGCTTCCTGACCTAGCTAGATAGCCTTCATGTGCTAGCCTTGACAGATCTCAAGCTTTGGGCATAAGACACGCTCCCTCAGGCTCGAGCTCTGCTGTATGTCTGTACCTCATAGCAAAAAACAGCATGAGAGTGCTGAAGCATCAGAGAAGCTGCACTGCTCTGCTGCAGCTGGGGGAGGCACTTCTCCCCACCAGACGCTTACTATGGTGGCTTCCCCCACTCACTGGCGCCAGCAGACAGACACACACACATTTCATGTCACCGCCTACGTGCACCATGTCAGACTGTGTGCAGGTGTGTGTTCACTGCGTGACAAACACTGGACCTCCTGTCATGGCCTGACATAAACATTTCATAGCACAGGATTTCAGCAGCTTGAAAGGTCTGCGTAAACCCATAGGTAATCAGGACAACCATTATTCTTGGGCTGCTAAATACCTAGCATGCAACTATGTCAGTGTCACCGGCTGTACGCTTTTGCCACCACTGCTCATGAAGGAGCACAAATAGCTCCATGAGGAAGACAGTGGTGATTGCATACAGGAGAGGTATTTTCAGAAGACAAACTCTTTCATTTCCTTCATTCTCACGCCAAACCCTCTAATTTCCTTCTCCTGGCAGCAATTATAGTGAAGCTATGTAGCATCAGTAAGGTTTCATGCTCATACGTTGATGGTTTCTGTGACCAAAAAACCCCAAGATCTTACAAGGGAGGTTTTTTGGTTTTTTAGTAATTGTTAGCGTGGTGCATAACTCCTCCCTGCCTCCACACTTGTATAATCATTGAAACCTCATACAAAGTGTATGTAAAACACTACCAGATCTGCATGATAGGTTAGTTCACATCTAATTTTGTAAATGAGTGTGTTGTGAGTCAGGCTATAAAGGACAGTATTTGTCATACCATCTGGCTTAATACAGTGATGTACAGAGTGATGTATCTCCATAAGGTCCGTATTTCCCCCCATCTTTTCACTCCGTACCATCTTATTTTTTAAGTACCTGTATTAGAATCAATGGAGCTACTTATGATGTTAGGTATTACTAAATGCAGGGCTGTTAGAATCCCATGCTATTTTTCGAATTTACATTTAAACTCCTGGAGTCTTAAACCACATTTGTTCATGAATCTCTAAATGAAGCTATAATGGTCCAATATAACTAAGTCATCACTCTTCCCATTTTTGACCTAATCTAATGACCTATAGCTTCTGAGTTCTATTGTAAATTCAATTTATATAATAGCAAAACCCACGTATTTATCTAAATAAATGCCAACCTAAAACAATCAGGTACACCTTTTTATTTTTAGTAATAAAAATAGTTTCAGTGTTTCTAGTAATTATTTATTTGCAACAGAAGGTAAAAAATCCTTTTGAAGTGCTGCAAAAGAGTTTACTGCCAGCAAGTTACAGAACATTTGGGTACCTGAAAATAGTGGTCAAATGATCTATCTAGTGTCATTTTTGTTGACAGCTGGAAGGGACTGGATTTCCGCTACCATGTTAGAGATAAAACGATTCACTCTGCATTTATTTAAGATGTTGACTTAGTTATGACAGCTTTTTAGATTAAGTTACAGAGTCCCACAGATGCAGCTTTTATACAAGCCGTGTAGCAATTTCCTGACATGGGAAGTCTTTCAGTAATTTATCATATACAAGGGGACAAAATTAACTGCACAACAAATCACTGCCAGCATCAAGTAGCCAATGTGTAAGACAGGCTTACACAACTGCTATAAGATCACCATTTGTATAGCATTTTCAATCTCTAAAAGGCTATGCCCTCACCCAGCAACTCTTAAATAGATGCATGATTGTAAATTGGCAAACAGTTTCAATGAAACCCAGGACACTATTAATTTACTTAAGTTACGCACATGCTCAAGGGTTTTGTTGCATCATAACTTATGAGGATGTTGCAGCATAAGTCTCTGTAAAGGCCTCTGTAATTGTAACTCATTATTAGCCTCATTACTGCCTGTATTGTGCTGGAAAGCTGACACTGTACGTATGTGTATTCACTATCAAAGTGCAAAGTTTGTTCCAATAGAATCCAGTCTGTTACCACTGATGGGCTTTGAAGTTATCAGTTAGAGCACCAAACTCATGAAGCTCTTTGATTTGCTTTGAAAACCTTTTGTTTTAAGGGACTGTCTGTGAATAACTTGAACAGATAAATAACCACAGATGTTGATACTGAAGCATGCACTTCCAGCTATGATCAATAGAAACAGGAAAACCAAGCTGCACAGGAGGAAGGTGAAGGTGATCAGCAGTTACGAACAGCCATACTCTAATATTTTAGAAGTTCTGTTCCTTTTGGAAGATTTTTTTGGATGTTCCCATTCTGATCACAGTTTTACCACCTCTTATTACTCACTTCCAGTAATATAATAGAGAGCTATACCATCTCGTACTCAACTACTGAAGTGCTAAAAACTCAAAAGTAAAAAACAATTAATGACAACAGAAGAGTACACATATTAGCAGTCAATAATCTGAGGTATCCATGTTGTTGGTAAAAACTAGAGTCAACGTTTCCCTTTTTTTATAGGAAGGTTTAGCCTGTGAGAACTACTGGCACAAGCTGTAACAATCCATTACAGCAAGAATCAAGTTTTGTCTTCACAACAAAGAAAGGCTGAGCAGAGTATAATGGTATCTGTAGTCTCACTAGTCTTCCTCTAAGATAAATGTTAAGTTTCCTAAAAAGATGTTAAGCTATATCATACTGTAGGTGATGCTGTCTTTGACTGCCTAAGGTCTAACAGCCACCCACCGATGCTGCCCTAGCTTTAAAGAACTGACTCAAAAGTCAGCAGAAGACTTTCTTAGGAACTGGAGGAGACTTCCTGGGTGCTTTAGTCCAGTCTGTGCAATCTCAGACAAACACCACCACGCAATGTGTTCACAAATGTATCACTTCCTTTACAACATTAGATGTATCTTTCTATCCCCCATTATTCACAGGGTGTTACTACCACTTCTCTAATAGTCAGAAAATATTTTCTGATTTCCAGTCCACAATTATTTCTAGCCATTTAAACCAATTTGTTGCGATGCCTTGTTAAACTAGTCCTCTTCCTGCTGCTCATGCATTTCGTGTGCTCATAGAGGACAAGTATGCTCCTTCAATCAAAAGTTTCAAAAGCTGGTCTCTTCCAGCTTCCATCATCAAACAGGTCCTGTAGTTCCTCTGTCATCCCTGTACTCTTTCCAGTTTTGAATTTCTCTGTTTTGAAAAACTTTTTGCTAAAACAGAAGTCTGGGCATTAAGACTTAGGATCTCATGAAATGATTTTCAGTTTATAAAACAAAGGGAATCCTTAAATAAAGAAAAAAATCTTACCGTCTGGTTCCAGTTGACAGCAATTCTATTTGCATAACCAAAGAGGAACACACAGAGGAACACAATGGACAGGAACCACGAAGTCACCGCTACAAACATTACCCATCCCTGCAGCAGCGGCAGTGGAACGTGAGTAGAAGCTACCAAAATCCAGACTATCGTTCCAAACAGCTGCAAAGAAAGGAATACAGACGATCAACTGAAAGATAACTTTTATTCAGTCCTTTCTGCCTAAGAATTAATATCACACATCAACATGTCCTCAGATTACTTTTAGGAACCAAGAGGAAGCACTTCAAAAGTACTCAGAGAGCCCAAGTGCAGTTCTCAGAAACAATAGGCACTAAGTGGCAGTAAGAGAAGCCACTCTGAAATTCTTAAAAGCTCTTAAAATAGTCTTGAAAATGGGATTTACAAACCTAGGTGACTTGCGTGCTGATGCTGAAAATTTTACCCTTGCTCTCATTTTGAGGGAAATAGAAGAGATGTGAAAACACGGCTCACACACACAAACATTTATATATGTAATCTCTTTATATATGCTAAAGTTAGCATGACAAGGACGTACACCAGATTTGGATTCAGTCTCATACTGTTTAGCTTTGTAGTCCTAATTAGATGAGATACAGAAAAGAGAAGAAACTGCATTCTCTTTTTCCATGCATTTGTAATAAAAAGCTGAAAGAGAACACATTAAGCAATAAAGAGAAAACTGGAATACAGAATAAGGCAAGTTGTAAATTATGTTGTAATGGCTAGAAAAACACACAGCTTTCCAGAATTTTCATAACCCAGGGAAGAATTCAGGACTGCCAATTTTCTTTTCAGCATACCGATTGCAGTGCATGAGTGGTGGGGATGCTGTGCTATGATGGGCTGATGGAGAATTTACACACTCTAAGGCTTGCCTGGTTTAATCAACTCTTGGCCTAATAGTTGGTACCATTTCTCCCTGCAAATCCTGCCTCTTTATAAAAAAGGATAACTGGAGAAAATCATAATTGCCTCTGAAGTATGTTCATTTATAACAAAAAGGTTTAACTTCATAATCCAACCTGCTGTGTAGTGACAGCCACGATCAATTTCCAAGCAATTTACTACTTTCCTGTTCAAATCCTACAGATTTACAACTACAAAGTCAGAGGTTACATTTTCAGCTTCAGAGAACTTTCTTTTGACTCAAGGTTGGATGAAAGATACCTTTCAAAAGATACCTGCTGTAAAACTAGTTGGTTCCTCTCTCATGTTACACTGCAGTAGCATGTATGTAAAGATGCATTGCTAGTCTCAGTTCAAAGCTCCCAAAGGTTTATGTATTAGCCTTCAAGTTGTTCTCTAAAATTCCTTTTTTAGCTGCTGTGAAGAATCAAACTTTCTCTCATTTCACAAGACTGCGGGTGCCAGTCTGTTACTCAGAGACCAGATAGTGATGGGCAGTGAGGAAGCTGAAGGGATAGCAGAAAGTGTCTGTTAAACAAAAAGCAAAGACACGTGGAATGTTTTCAGTATTTTGAATATGCAATCTTTCTTAAAAATAGATTTAGAAATCCAGCATAGAGACTGCTAATCTCAGCACTCACTGTCGTGCCATTTCCCTCACACTACACCTGTCCACTTCAGCTGTATAATAAGTTGGCCAACCTAATTAACCTTTTGTTCCTCCTGACTCAGGGCCTCATTTAGCGCCCGGACCTGTGCTCTGAGCTCTTTGCCCGGGTGCAGTTTTCCAGCTGGCAGGGTGGGATCCATCTCACAGACTGGGACCTGAGCAGCATTCAGCTTCGACACCCAAAACAACCAATATTAATAAAATCAGGCCCATAACACACGCACACAGTCCAAAACTGGTGTAACGCTCCATGGGTCTGGGGTTTTGTGTGGCTCAGAGCCCTCAACAGGTGAAACAACCCCGCTGAAACCCATCTCCACGGGCCTCCTCGCTGCCGCCCCTCCAGGGCCGCCGCCGCCCGGCCCGAGGGGAGCAAACAGGCCGGAGGGAGCGCAGACGGGTCCCCTCTGCCCTTCCCGGCACAGCCCCGCGTCCCAGACACCGGCGCCGGAGCGGGGCGGCCCGGGGTCTCCCCGCTGCCGCCGCCTCGGTCGCCCGCACCTTTCCCGCTCACAAAATGGCAGGTGAGGAGCGCGGGCGACGCGGGGCTGCTGCCCGGCCGGCCCCGGGCAGAGGCACGTCGTCGTGTGTCCCCCGTCCCCGGGCGCCGGGGGAAGGAGACGGGCGCCAGGCAGCCGGGCGCGGAGCCGCGTCGGGGCGCTGAGGGGAGGGAAAAGCGCGGGAAGGCCAGTGGCCGCTGCCCCCCCGCCGCCGCCGCCGCCTCCTCCCGTCCCCGCACTCACGATCTCCAGGAAGATGACGGCTCCCGAGTAGGTGCGCAGTATGTCCAGGCCGGAGGGCAAAGTGACCCGGGGCGGCGGGAAGTAGGCGGCGGGGTTGGGAGGCGGCGGCATGGACGAGGCTTCCCTGGGCAACATGTTGCTGTGGCGGCGGCTGCCGAGCGCGGCGGGGACGGCCGAGCGGCGGCCAGGTGGGCGAGGAGGAGGAGGAGGAGGAGGAGGAGGAGGAGGAGGCGGCGGCGGCGGCGGCGGAGGGAGCAGGTGCGGGCGGGCCTGTGCGCGCCGCCCCGGCCGCCTCCCTCCTGCCCGCCCCAGCGCCGGGCCCGCCCCGCCTCGCCCGGGCCTGGGCGGGCGGCCCCGGGGTACCGGGCACCGGCCCGGCCCCGCTTCACCGCGCCCGGAGGGAGGCGGTGTGCGGGCAGGGGCAGTCTCTCCCCAAAGGAGCTGGGCCGCGGCCGGCCGGTGGCTGCCGGCTTCCCCCGGAGCGCTGTGAGTGTCGGCAGCGGTGTGCAGCCCTCCTCCTTCACAAGCCCTGAGTCGAATCCAGACAAACTTAACGGCGTTATTTCTTAAAGCCAGTTTGCGAAATGTTGCGATTTACCTTCTTTACTGAGATTCTGGAGCGCGTCCAGAGAAGGGCAACGAAGCTGGTGAGGGGTCTAGAGCATAAGTCTTATGAGGAGCGGCTGAGGTTGTTTAGCCTGGAGAAAAGGAGTCTGAGGGGAGACCTTAACGCTCTCTACAACTACCAGAAAGGAGGGTGTGGAGAGGTGAGGGTCGGTCTCTTCTCCCAAGTAACAAGTGACAGGACAAGAAGAAATGGCTCAAGTTGCGCCAGGGGAGGTTTAAACTGGATATTAGGAAAAATTTTGTTATGGAAAGGGTTATCAAGCCTTGGAACAGGCTGCCCAGGGAAGTGGTGGAATCGCCATCCCTGGAGGTATTTAAAAGACGTGTAGACGTGGTGCTGAGGGACATCGTTTAGTGGTGGTTTTTTCAGTGTTAGGCTGATGGTTGGACTCGATGATCTGAAAGGTCCCTTCCAACCTAGACGATTCTATGATTCTGCTTACAGATATTTGAGGCTTCAAAATTACAAGGTTACGCCTTTTTTTTTTTTTTTCTTTAAAGGAACTTAATAGGTCACCCATTCAAAATACCCAAACTATTTAATGCGTATATTCTTTTCATTCAATCTGACTCAACCATGCACAACTACTTAAAAGTAATAGAAAATGTTCGTCTGATGTAAAAAGTTTTGGGTAGGTGCAAATCTAGAAAGGTATGTGTTCATCAGACCACTTACAATTCATTTTTTCATGCTTCTTAGTGTAAATATCTTCTCTGAATGCAGGAATTGTTATTATCCAGCATTTTTGCTATTTCTCCTTGTGTGGCTTAGGATGGAGTGTCCTGTCGCTGCAACGACTAAGCACAGCTTCAGCCTGTGTTATCCCATGCAGTGTTTCTGAGTGTTTATCCTCAACTATTTTAAAGATTACATTTTAAGAAGGTTTCATGCAAGTCTATGCAGCTGCTCTGGAGGCTGAAACAGCTGGGGCGTGAACACTGTATTCCTTTATTTTTAGTTGTGTGATGTCTCTCGGTTTTTCTTTTATGATGACAAGAAACACCCCGGCCTGCGATGCCTGCCATCCCCACCCCAATCCGAGCTCTAGGTGGGGAGCAGCTCCTCTAAACACAATACATTCGTGCTTCCAGCACACCTTGTACATAAATAGGTTTGGGACACTTCTAAAATGCAGTAATTGACACTTAACTTTTAAATCATGGCTGCTCAAGGATGTCCTAGTTTGCCCAAACCACAACAAAGGAGGGAGAAGCAACAATTTGTATTCTTTCTTGTGCTCTCTCCTCAGCCCTACACCCCTTGCAGCTGGATGCACTCTTAAGAAGTGGGAGATGTGGGATTGAATCCCTGTTAGGCTAAGGAAGGCACCGAGCCTGGCCTCCCCCGAGTGCCTTACCCCATCGGTTATCAGATAAGAAGATGGATACCACTTATTCCTCCTCTAGGCCGATTTTAAAAGTGGACCTTGTGTCCCATCCATTTATCTTCAGGGAAGGGCTCCAGGCTCTGGAGGCACGTGCCTACAGGTCCTGACTTGGGGGCGTTTTGGAAGGGAATGGGATTCAGACTTGTGCCTAAGTGATGAGGTGTAGGCGGTTCATTCTTGGGGGTGCATTCTGGAGACCATATGTCCAATTAATTTCACAGTCTGGCCCTAAATCTGTTGAGACTGCCCTGCAGAGGGAGAAATCTGAGTGGGTGAAAAACTGGGTGGATCAGTTTATGATTCGGAACAAGAAATATGATTATCCTTATCTTATACAGAGGAAGTACAAATAACACTTGGTCATAAAGATTTCCAGTTTTATTATCCAGCCACGCAATTAATCTGTGTGAACTCCAGCAGCAGTGGATTTTACTGATGATTACATACCATGTGCAGTCATTTTTTCTTGCTTGTAAATACCATTCCTTTTAACTTGTACATTCCTTTTAACACTGATTTTCTTGAATTTTATGAGGTTTTCACAGTAAAGTCTAAGTTTCACTGTTAGATGTATGTATATACAAAAAGCCTTAAAGTAGGTTTATGGCAATACTTCTTCCTAAATCCTGATTGTTTAAATGAAAGTAGCTGTTTAAATTATTTTTAGTGGTAGGATTTGCTTCAATTCCATGTGGGATTCTTCATATACTGTTTGAATCTTTAAAAATCTGGATTCTTTAAGAGACTGGTATCAGGATTGCATTTTTAAGTTTCCATGGCAAAACCACATGTTTGTGTTGGACTGCTTTTTAATAGCATTTTTATGGAAGTAATTGCATCTTGGCATGTTACAGGGTAAACTAATGATGCTGCTTCAAGTCCACCAGAGTCAACAAGTAGACAGGAGTATATTGATTCACTGTACATAGAAAGGTCTGTCTATACAACCAGAAGGACTAAAAAGTCTCTTAAATGACTGTTACATAAAGTTCAGTCTTTTTCCCTTTCATGTTCTTATGCTTTTGGCAGCCTAACATACAGTTGGATTTGTAGCAGAACTGCAAAACACAGTTGCTATCATTTTTAGAAAATAAAAATTATTGATGATTTAAATTCCAAGTGTAGTGATATAATATGTGCATATCTTCAATATATATTGAAATTAAAATACCTGGTTCTGAATGTTGTAATTTTTCCCTTCCCCCAAATGACTAATCGTTAGAAAAATGCATTAAATTATGAAAATCTGTGGTCAGCTATTAACCGTCACATATAGACTCAAGGGATTAGAAGTGATAAATTAATATTTTGAGAAAACAGACGTACATCATCCTGGATATGAAAATTACTTATACAGCAGTCCAACGTTGCAAGATTCAGACTACCTTTTGTGATGTATGGCATGATGCTTGTGGAAGAGCTGAGTGTTTTTAAGGACAGTAGAGTTACAGGTGAAAGTAACGTCAATATAAGAATTCATGGTCCCTAACACCGTATCTGAGTGTGTTACCAGAAGCACCTCTGGAAGCAGATGTAACTGTGCTCATCTCATGTCTGGTGTTGCAGCATGCACAAGGGTGGTCTGTCAAAATAGCCAAAGGGGTGGAAAGTTTAAAAACAATAAATGACAGTAACTCTATTCTCTACCCATGTGGCTCTGTTTGCTCACAGGCAGATCTGCACAAACAGATCTCCCTAAGCCAGAGCTGAGCAAGGCTTTTCTGATAGTATCATGATCTGCTTCTTTCTTCCAGTTACTTTCTTGATCTGGAGGAAGCTGCCCCCAAAATCCCTATGTGTTTCTTTTAGATTTGCAAAGCTGCTCTTTCTTAAGAAAGAACACAGACTCTCTTAATCCCCTAGTTAGTTATATATCAAAAATAGAAAGCCTGAAGTTGATTATGTAAAACACAGAGTGTTTTGTTTAAGGATGAATTAATTTAATGTGCTCCTGGAAATTGCATGTAGGAGTCTAATCTCATACTGGTGCAATCTCAGGAGTTATTCCTCTTTAGCCAGTGAAATTAAATAGGCATAAAACTGGTTTGCATAAAGTGAATGATAAGGAAACCCTTTAGCGTCATTTATATAGTGTATTGACTCAGTGGTAACAGAATTTCAGTGTCATGGTTGGACCAGTGCATATTATGAATTAGAGTGCAAATACCACCACACTGTTGAGGTTTCTTGGGAGGCAGCATGACAGTTTTCACTTCAACAGGCAGGGCCAGGCTTTTGATTGCATGCTGCCCCTTTCTGCATCATCAAACTAAGGGAAAAATAACTGTTGAAATCACTTGCTTGATCCAGTTAAACCAAGCTTGGGATGCCTGCCAGAAAGAGGAGATGAAGATAAATGTGCCACCTGTTTGGTCCACCAGCCCCAGGGATGGCTGGTTACCAAATCGGTCCCCAGAGTAGCTTAAAGTGGTCTCAGAGCTGCTCTAAGGAGTGATTTTTGGCTGGTGCATTATCCTGTGGTGGTACTTTGGATGTGGCCTCTTCCTGCAGAAGTGTCTTCTATGCCTAGAGCTGTGAGAGGAAAGGCATTGACTTGGCTACTTTGGCTCTCTATGGTCTCAGGGTGCCTTTTAAAGCAGGGAATCCTTTGCTGGCTGGTTAAGGGAGTAGCGCAGGCAGGAGGACCTGCTGTCTAAGTGCTGCCAAGGCAGGAGGCAGCACAGCACTGTGCCATTAGTACTGCTGGTAGCATGGGGTTCTTCTCACTCTGTCATCAGTCAGGTCTTGATGTACGAATCTTTAATCATAACGCGTTGGCTTCCGATCTTATCTCTTGCTGGTCGGGAGTACATATCTAGTGTTTTGACGAACTATCAGTGCTGACAGGGAGTCACTTTTTTTCCTCCATTGCAGTTTGTTTGCTTTTTGGGGGCTGTTTGTTTTATTGAGCGAATTCCTGGCTAAAAATCCAATAAAAGGCAAAGGATAATCAGGCAAAAGTGAGTGATGGCTTCTTTCTGTGATGAATGAATTCAGGAAGGAGAAGCGGGGAGACAAATTAAAATATGCTTGCATACAAATACTCTGTTCTGCTTTGAAATAGCATAAAACCATTGTTGCAAAAGGAGCAAGTCTATAGTTTCAACTCACTCTGAGTTGTAAATTCAGTTGTAAATAAAAAGGATGTATCTTAGTTTTAGAATATATACACATAATTAGGCCTTATCTGATGACTGGTAGTAGGTAAAGAGCTATTTGAATTTAAGTACAGGCATCATTAAGTGAATCATAAATAGCCTCTGTATATTTGTAGTTAGTTTCAGTTTGCTTACAATAGCAGGGTGTTATTTTACTGGCATCTGTTGCTACTTACAGTAACTATTCGAGTTACAAGGCTGAGAGGAAGCTCTTCAACAACAAAATCGCTGTCAGGGCAGACCTGTAATCCTTTTACTGACTATGCTTCATCTCAAAACTGTCTTTGACCCCAGCCTCTGAGAATACTGTGCCGCTGGTGTTTATGAGCTTTCTCGTGGTAGTTAAAGCCACACATAAGCGGGTGTAACTGAGCTGCTGCCAAATTAAATGATCCTCTTCCCCCAGCTGTGGTTTCCCTCTGCATCCTTTGCATCAGAGCTAGTCAAAGTGAGGGTACAGAGTGGGGCAGACCAAAGCAAAACTGTTCCTTTTTTCTCTTTGATTGGTTAGCCTTGTGCGGAAATTAATGAATTTTCAGTACTAACAGATCAGTTTAAAAAAAACCACAAAACTTGCGATCCAGATACACTGCCGTGTGCTATGTTCTTTATGGAATGTACAGCACACGGACTTTGTTTCTCTTTTAAGATGATATATGGAACACCATTATTATGATTTTTCTTTTAGATAGAAAGGCTGACGTAGCCTCTAGAAGCCTTCTTGTGGTGTGAGCTGCGCTTCTGCACCTGTAGACACCTTGTGCTGCTGTGCCCATATTAAATAAAGGGAAAAATCAGATAATCACAGTGATTATCTGTTTATACTGAAAGAATGTTGATTTCTTTATGAAATTCAAATGGTTCAATTGAAGATTCAAGGTGTTTGAATGTTCTTATGTACAGGCGGGTTTTGGGAAATTAGTATCTGGAATGTATTTTATTGAGTCAAGTTTACAGCGTTTTACATCCTGGCAGACTCCAAGAGTCTCAATAGAGATGAATGGGTCACAATATATCAGCATTTGTCTCATTTTTTGTTACTTAGATTAAGCAAAAATACATGTTCTGTAACCTTGAATTTTAGATTATGAGCTTGCCTGTCCTCTGCAATGATAAACTCCCATAGGGCACTCAGATGTTTGCAGGAGCTGGATGCCCCTTACAGAACACAAACCCTATTTCTAATGCACAATTTTCTGATGTCAGATTGAGAAATGTCACCCGCTGCTGTGCTTACATCCTCTGAGAACCAGTCCTGCTACTGATGGCAAGTTCTAAAGCGCAACTGTTTCTGATTCACCAAGTGCTGAAACAACATCAGAAGTTAGTATAACACGTGAGAACAATGTATTTATAAAAAACATGAGTTTGTGAAAATCCGTGGTTACTCCCACCTGCATGAGATTCCCATTCTGGGGAAGAGGCTGGAAGAATCTCAGCTGCAAATGCAATGAACTGACAAGTATTTATAAACAGGGAATTCCTGTGAATATATTTCTTCAGGCCTACCTCAGCCACTCAGTTCCTACTGAACCCAGCCTCAGGTTCTTTCACAATGTTTTGGTAAGTTTAAGCATTTGATCAAGTAGGTTTTGATTCACAGGAAAGCAAATAGGCTTGAGGTTTTTTTCCTTTCTTTCATAAATCCTAAACCAGTTAAACTGCATTCCTGTTAGCCTGGCGTTCTTAGTGAAGAAATATTACACAGATTATGTATGCAATTTCTGCATAGAAAACAACCTGTGGTTCTGCTAGCATCCTTTAACTTACGAATCATTAAGGAAGGTGGTTTGTGCTATCCTCACGCTGCTAAGTTGTGGTTTAGACTATGAAAAATAAGTTAAAGACCAACTATCTCACTTTCCCTTTATGATTTTCAGTGTGACAACCACAGAATTTACTCACACAGATAATGTTAATGAATATTTTAATTCAGTCACAGCTGCTAATTGTTCCTTGTGTTCATTAGTGTCTGACTTTGTGCTTTGTTTCCTGATATCTATCCAATTCATGCTCTTCTTATGTAGTGAGTGTTTTCATCCTCTACAGTAACTAACTCCTCACAGTGGACTTGCACATTGTTCTGAGAGATGCTGGATGAGGGGGGGGAAAGGGATGATGAATTAGCTACCAGGAAAATTTTGTCGTTTATTTACAGGGCAGTAATTAAAAAATAAAACCAAACAAACTGAAAACAGCAGCCTCCCTGCAACTTTAAACAAACTTAACTCTGCTACTCTGGAATCTGATTTGGGATGGGACCTTATGTTCACATATCCTTCCGAGTGTTTACAGTATGTAGCAGTGCATTTCAAATACTTGCCTTGCCATTTTCTGCCTAACAGTAATTTTGTGGAGCTGTTTAACTAGCTTAAATTTTAATCCACAGGTATTTGGAAGAAGGATGAATCAGTGGTCAAAAACCACAGCTCATTAATTTTACCTAATAGCAAAAGAATAAATAGGTCAGTATTCAGTGCATTATTTTACTGAGAGTATATTCTGATTGCTGTGTATTTAGTGTTTATGTGGCACTTTGAAGATGTAATTTTTTGTACAGGACTAATGTTGTCTTCATACACTTCTAAATCTAGCTATACTTGGAAAGAAATAATTAACCTTGCTTGAAGTCCCTTTGGGTTTCTGGTGCACAGTGAAAGAGATCAGGGTGGGATTCAGCTGACCAAGTGCCTATGTGTATCTCTGAGCTACCTGGCTAGACCCCAGGTAAGAAATAGCCACCTTTGAGAAACAATTTATTTTCTACTAAAGTAAGTATAGAAAATAGATCCTTGAATTACTTGTGTCTGCTTTTTGACTGCAAAAGAAGTTTGTGGTGGCTGGGCCTGATGTGCACGTCTCCTTTATAGATAACTAAAGTTAGGTAAGAGAAATCCCTGGACTAAACTAGTTCAGTGTTTTCTGTAGTGATTTGGAAGTAAATATAAAGGCTGCTTAAAATGACTCAAATAACAGTCTGGGCTGTGTTTGTCTTTCTTTCAAAGCCTAGCAGGGTAACTTCCTAGAGCAAACCTATCCAGGCTTGAAGCCATATCAGCCTGCCCTAGCTTCCTTCCAGAGACTTCTGAGCTCCTCAGCCTCTCACGCCAGTCAGTAGTGCAGGTGATATCTCTAAAGCTGAGTCACAGTCTCACGTGATCTGTGGTAAGGTAAACACAAAGTAAATATAAGACCTTCCTTCCTTCTTGGATCTATGGTGGATACAAAACTCTCTCCAGCCTCCTGCACACTAAACTGATTGTCTTCTGCCGAGAGTCCTTCCAGCCCCACAAAGCAGTTGTTCAGGGGATCAGTGGCATCCACATCTACCCACGTTTTGGTTGCCTGATACTGAATGGCAACTTTACCTCAAGCCTAAACAACCTCTTTTCTTCCAGGGACATCTTTGCATGTCCCAGTCTGGCTGTTCTATAGAAAATTTTTATTTTCATGTTTTTGCTAACCTTATTAGCAAAATTCAAAACATCTTATCATAGAATCATAGAATGGTTCAGGTTAGAAGGGACCTTAAAGATCATGTAGTTCCAACCCCCCTGCCATGGGCAGGGACACCTCCCACTGGACTAGGCTGCTCAAAGCCCCATCCAGCCTGGCCTTGAACACTTCCAGGGATGGGGCATCCACAACTTCTCTGGGCAACCTGTTCCAGTGCCTCACCACCCTCACAGTAAAGAATTTCTTCCTAATATCTAATCTAAATCTCCCTTCTTTTAGTTTAAAACTGTTACCCCTCATCCTGTCGATCCACTCCCGTATTCCCTCCCCATCTTTCTCAGTGTAGGATTGTGTTGTGTTCCTGCAAGGTTTTCTATACCTCCTTCCCCCAGCATTGGTCTCTGGACCAATGCTGGGCTGTGCTTCTCAGGGTCTCTCTTCAATGTTTTCCAAATCTCTCCTCTAGTTTCCATTTGGTTCCAACCAGTACAAGCCGCTGGCCCTCATTTCCAGCTTTTCTAGCAAGCCTCAGCTGCATTGGACTAGGAACAGGCTAATACCCTTTTCCATGCACACAGAAAATTACCTGTCTGTAATGACCAAAAGAGGATGAATATAGGGACTGATGATAGAATATGCACTGTGACATCTCCGTTACGAATCAGATCCTTACGTGTTGGGAGGAACCACGGCCTGAATCCTCAGAAGTTAATGAGATACATGTAATTAGAACAACTGGGGATGATAAGCAAGGATACCTGTCTTTATTCTATAACCTTCCCTCCTCTGTTTCCGAAACTCTCTTGGCTACTTGGATAGTTTTGATGTAGAGTTCTTCTGCTATTATTCTTACTGTTCTGTTATTTTCTCTTTTATGAGAGTCTTTTAGTGGCATGGCATGCACGGTCTCTGCCATCTGTCACACACTGTGCTGTCCAAGGAGAAAACAGTGCAGTGCAGTGATATACATTCTTTGCTTAAACTTTAGTGGGTCTACTGGTATGCGTCTGCACCGGAAAAGGTTCATATCTGAGAAAGCAGGAATGGAAAAAGCCTGCCTTTCACAGGGAAAGGCTTGTAATTGTCCTTGGTTTTGCAGAAAATGTATTCTACTTCTTCAGGTCCTGATAAACTGCTTTCTCTTGCATATGGGAACTTGCAGAAAGCTCTGGGGTTCCTAAGCTATTGAATTAAGATTTCTGTTTGGATCTACTGACAACCTTTTAGATTTCCTCTGACAAGATTTAAAGCATTTTCAAGACCTAGAAACTGGCTCACAGTGGGAAATAAATTCCACAGTTCACATGCCAGGCATCCGCCAACTCTGTATTCACATTTTTCTGCACAGTTTTACTTAATCTTCTACTGACTGATCATCATTGTTGCTCCTTCCACCCTCCACATGGTAGAGTACCCCACGTGCTCAGGGAATGTTGTGGGGCAACTGATATAAAGACTTCTGTTGTATGAAGTTGGGAAAATTAGCATCTCTTGCTAGACAATTCACTGCTGAGAGGTTAATAAGATAGAAAAGGCTTGAAACATCTACTCAGGGGAAAAAATAAACAGGGGATTCATGACTGAAATCTGTTTCCAAAAAAACATTACTTATATTTGTTGTACTTTTAAGGATTGAACTATGTCTGAAAGTAAGACCAAAGTAATAACTGGCATCTGGCTACTTTAAGAAAAAAACACGTAAGCAAAGACAAATGCAGTTTGTGTCTGGGTGGAGAGAGGAAGATATATACTGAAATCGCACAGTATGAGAAGGTCATGGCTCTGCAGATGCGCTCATGCTGTACTGCATCGTACCAATGAAGAGCTACAGCCCCTTTACTGCCCCAACATCTGTAGATTTGCACTTGATTAGGTGCAGGAATTCCATGGGATTTAAGCGTAGGTATAGCACCAAGGATGTTAATGGTCTTGGGGATTCAGAACTCAGAAATGCACGTGATCACACACACTTCCCAGCCACAATGATTTTTGTGTGGTTAGCGACTATGCTTCGGTAGGCTGCTATTGCTGCCTGCAAAACAGGGCGATGCAAGTTCCTGGTCCCACCCACTTAACAAAAATCAAGTGAAACTTTTCCTCCCTGTGTTGAAATCTCTGCATGGAGAAACCTTTCCAGGCCAGGAGCGGGTGGAGCCCTGGACGCACTGCACACAGCAGGTAGGCAGAGAATTCTTCTACCATTTGCTGTTCTCCCTTACCACACAAGCATAAAAGCGGCCCACATTAAGCCGTTGCTTTGATCTTGCTCATTCTTTCTTATGCATGTTGAGTAGGTTACATATGACTTTAATAAATAAGAAAAGAGAGAGGAAAAAAGAAATGACAATTCATGGCTTTTGTACCTGTGCAAACCTATTAAAACAAGACAATCTAGAGCAATGCTTTCCAAATAACCATAAATTATAACCATATGTAACCTCTCTCTGTGACATGTTTACTATTTTTATCATCATACACAGTGTCAAATTACATCTCTTAATAACCATTTCAGCCAGTTGAACTACAACTACAATTTAAGACTGAATGTGAAACTAAATATACTCGTGTGATTATGATCAGGACTGTGGCACTCCATTGCTCTCTAGATGCTAATTTATTTTTTTTAAGGTGATTGATTTAAGGTGATTAAATGCAGTGAAAGAAGTGGATTTGCTTAATGCCTGAGTGGCATTGTTTGAAATGTTTGAGGAAAATACATTCTTAATGGGATATATTGATTCTGTGATCATTTTTATTAGAATTACTTTTAAAAACATTATATTTACCATGAGCATCTGTATTTTATGTGCATTCTGGACCTGGGGAGGGCAGGAGTTACTGCTTGCACTGAGTGAAGTGACAATCTTCAGAATATAGGAGATCATAAAAACCTGTCTCTCCAAGAGCAGGAAGAACACTGAAGATCAGGAAGAACACTGAAGTATTCCTGCTATGACAAAGCAAGATCTTATGCAGCTGTTTTGTGTTCACTGTACATCTACAAGCAGATTTATCTGTAGACTGGTGTGGCTAAGCAGGAAGCTGGTGGAGCTCTAATGTAAAAAGGCAGTATGGAGGAGATGGAAGCAGGGACAGGCTGCAGTGGAAGAATTTAGAAACATTGCTTGAGTATGTAGTGGTAGCCTCAGGAAATCCAAAGCTTAAATGCATTGAGACTTGGATGGGAAGCACAGCAATCATTGAGAGCAGCCCTGCCGAGAAGGACTTGGGGGTACTGGGGGATGAAAACCTGCACATGAGCTGACAATGTGCACTTGCAGCCCAGAAGGCGAACCGTACCCTGGGCTGCATCAAAAGAACGTGTCCAGCAGGTCGGAGGAGGTGATTCTGCCCTTCTGCTCCACTCTGGTAATACCCCACCTGAAGTACTGCACTCAGCTCTGGAGTCCTCAGCATAGGAAAGACATGGACCTGTTGAAGGGGGGCCCAGATGAGTGCCACAAAAATGATCAGAGGTCTGGAGCACCTCTCCTCTGAGGACAGGCTGAGAGAGTTGGGGTTGTTCAGCCTGGATAAGGCAAGGCTCTGGGGAGACCTTATTGCGGCCTTTCAGGACTTAAAGGGGGCTTATAAGAAAGATGGAGACATTTTAGCAGGGCCTGTAGTGATAGGACAAGGGGTAATGGTTTTGAACTCAAAGAGGGTAGATTCAGACTAGGTATAAGGAGGAAATTTTTTACAATGAGGGTGGTGGGGCACTGGAACAGGTTGCCAATAGAGGTGGTAGATGTCCTATCCCTGGAAACACTCAAGGTCAGGTTGGATGGGGCTCTGAGCAAGCTGATCTAGTGGAAAATGTCCCTGCCGATTGCAGGGGGGTTGGGCTAGATGACGGTCCCTTCCAACGCAAACTGTTCTATGAACAAGAAGAGCTTACACTGCTATATTAGTGTAAAAAGGTCGAGAAAGGGAAACACACAGAATCACAGAATCTTCATGGTTGGCAAGGACCCTTAAGATCATCGAGTCCAACCAAACAACCTACAATCTCTGCCACTAGAGCATGCCCTGAAGTGCCACATCTAGACATTTCTTAAACATCTCTAGGGATGGTGACTCAACCCCCTCCCTGGGCAGGCTGTTCCAGTGCCTGACCACTCTTTCAGTAAAGTCATTCTTCCTAATATCTAATCTAAACCTCCCCTGCCGCAGCTTCAGATCATTTCCTCTGGTCCTGTCATTATTCACCTGGGAGAAGAGGCCAACACCCACCTCTCTACAGCCACCTTTCAGGTAGCTGTAGAGGGCAATGAGGTCTCCCCTCAGCCTCCTCTTCTCCAAGCTAAACATGCCCAGCTCCCTCAGCCTCTCCTCCTATGACCTGGTCTCCAGACCCCTCACCAGCCTGGTGGCTCTCCTCTGGACACGCTCCAGCACTTCCATGTCCCTCTTGTACAGAGGGGCCCAGAACTGAACACAGTACTCGAGGTGAGGCCTCACCAGTGCCGAGTACAGAGGCACGATCACCTCCCTGCTCCTGCTGGCCACGCTATTCCTGATACAAGCCAGAATGCTGTAGGCCTTCTTGGCCACCTGGGCACACTGCTGGCTCATGTTAAGCTGGCCGTCCACCAGCACCCCCAGGTCCTTTTCTGCTGGGCAGCTTTCCAGCCACTCTTCCCCAAGCCTGTAGCGTTGCTTGGGGTTGTTGTGACCGAGATGCAGGTCCCAGCACTTGGCCTTATTAAACCTCATACAGTTGGCCTTGGCCCATCGATCCAGCCTGTCCAGGTCCCTCTGTAGAGCCTTCCTGCCCTCAAGCAGATCTACACTCCCACCTAGTTTGGTGTCATCTGCAAACTTACTGAGGGTGCACTCAACCCCCTCATCCAGATCACTGATAAAGATATTAAACAAAACCGGCCCCAAAACTGAGCCCTGAGGGACACCACTGGTGACCGGCCGCCAAGAGGATTTCACCCCATTAATCACAACTCTCTGGGCACGGCCATCCAGCCAGTTTTTAGCCCAGCAAAGAGTACACTTGTCTATGCCATGATTCGCCAGCTTCTCCAGGAGAATGCTGTGGGGGACGGTGTCAAAGGCCTTACCAAAGCCAAGACAGACAACGTCCACAGCCTTCCCCGCATCCAGAAGGCGGATCACATGGTCATAGAAAGAGATCAGGTTGGTTAAGCAGGACCTCCCTTGCCTAAACCCATGCTGGCTGGCCCTGATCCCTTGGCTGCCCTGCACTTGCCGTAAGAGCTCACTCAAGATGATCCTCTCCATGATCTTTCCTGGTACCGAGGTCAGGCTGACAGGCCTGTAGTTCCCCGGATCCTCCTTCTGACCCTTCTTGGAGGTGGGCGTCACATTAGCCACCCTCCAGTCATCTGGCACCTGCCCTGTTGACCAGGATTGTTGATAAATGATGGAGAGAGGCTTGGTGAGCTCTCCTGCCAGCTCCCTGAGTACTCTTGCGTGAATCCCATCCAGCCCCATAGACTTATGTACGTCCAGGTGCAGAAGCAGATCACTGACTAATTCCTCCTGGATTATGGGTGGGTTGTTCTGCTCTCCATCCTTATCTTCCAGCTCAGGAGGCTGAGCACCCTGGGGATAGCTGGTCTGACTATTGAAGACGGAGGCAAAGAAGGCATTAGGTATCTCAGCCTTCTCCTCGTCCTTGGTTGCAACTTTCCCCCCAGGCATCCAGTAAGGGATGGAGATTCTCCCTGGCTTTCTTTTTGTTAATGTATTTATAAAAGCTTTTTTTGTTGTCCTTAATGTTAGTGGCCAAGTTGAGCTCCAGCTGGGCTTTTGCCTTCCTAATCTTCTCCATGTATAACCTAACAAGATCTCTGAGAGAGATCTCAAGATCTAACATGACCATTGCTGGACAGAGGAGGTGATATAGTGACAGCAGACACAGATATAGCTGAAGTATTCAATGATTTCTTTGCCGCCTTTACCAACAGGCTATCCCATTCCTCTGTGCTTAGGGAAAGGGCTCAGAGAACTACCAGCAGTAGTTGAGGCTTGAGTAGGGGATTACTTGAGAGAGTGACTGGAAAGCTCCATGGGATCAGACAGACCACATCCAAGGTGCCAAGAGAACTGGTTGATGTCTCTGCATGGCCAGTCTATCATCTTTGAAAGTTTATGGCAATCATGGGAGGTTCCTAATGGCTGGAAATAGGTAAATGTTGCAGCCTTCAAAAAGGCAACTAGGGAACTATAAGATGATCAACAGTGCTTTGCTCCTCATGGAACTTAATGGAGCAGGTCCTCTTGGAGCACATTTCTGGGCATATGAAGGAGAAGGTGATTGGAAACAATCAGCATGGCTCTACCAAGGGGAAGTCGTGCTTGACCAGCCTGATTGTGTTCTATAATAAAATGTCTTCAACAACATTCTTGCATCTGAGTTAGGATTTTATAGTCTGGATGGCTAAAAATTGGTTGGATGGTTGGGCTTGGAGGAGAGTGGTTAATGAGTTGCTCTCTACCCAGGGGACAAGTAGAGTGCTACAGGGGTCTATATACTGGGACTGTCCTGTTTAACATCTTCACCAATAACCTGGAGGAGGTGATGAAGTCCCCTTTCATCAGGTTTGCAGATGACACCAAATTGGAGGGAACGGTAAATAAGCTGGCAGGCAGGGGTGCCATACAGAGGGACCGAGGCAGGCTGGAAGAATGGGCCAACAGGAACCTTGTGAAATTCAGCAAGGACAAACACAAAGTTTCCTTTGTCTGGGAATGCCGAGCCCTTGCATCAGTACAGGCTAGGGCTGACTGGCTTTACTGAGAAGGCTCTTTCCTGGCAGACAGCACGCTGCCCGTGCATCAGGAGCGTGCCCTGGCAGCGAAGAAGGCTAACAGCATCCTGACTGTGCTAGAGGGAGCACAGACAGGAGCTTGAGGGAAGGGATTATCCTCCTGCTTAGCACATGTTGGACCACGTCTAGACACTGTGTCCTTTTGAGCCCCCAGTACAGGAAAGGGATTGAAAAATTGGAGCCAAGTTCAGCCGAGGGCCCGCAAGATGGTTGGAGCCAGAGCCATGTGAGGAGGAGCTCAGGGAACCGGATGGCTAAGGAAGCCACCTGGAGAAGTGGTGGCTTCAGGTGGACCTCATAGCAGTCTTCTAGGACCTATGAGGGTGTCTTTGAGAAGACAAAGCCAGGCTTTTCACAGTGGTGACAGGTAGGTGGACAAGAAGCAGTGGGCATAAACTGAAACAAGAAAGGTTCAGACTGGAAATACTGAAAAGAAAAAACATGGGAAAAACATAATATTGCGATTGGGTAAAATGGTTTGGGTGCCGAGCTGTAACAGACCATAAATCCTAAATAGTCAGACACCATTTCCTGTGCTCCTGGCTCCATCCATTTCATGTAGAAACCAAAGGTACTTTACCCACCACAGTGAATTTTCATTGGCTAACAGTGAAACCTGTGATACAGCCCAAGTTCTTAATTATAACATGAATATTTTTTCTGCAAAACACAGCTATAATATTTGAGTTAGCGCAGGCTCAAGCTTGTGTCTGCACGGCATGGTGCAGAGCTGTATGGACCTACCTGCCAGGTTTCCTGTGTGGGATAGCCTCTTTTATTTGGCTTGGCCTGTGAGTTAGGCTTCTTGGCAAAATTTATTAACTAGGACCCAGTGCTGCAGGAAGGGGTTGCATGAACACCTGATCTCACTTATGCCTGGCTAGGTCGAACATCTGTGCTGTGCTTCTCTCCTGCCCCTCTTCTGTAGTTAGCAAAGGAACAGCCACACCAGGTCTGCTTGTTCCAGCTGGTATAGCTTTGCCCAATGTTACATGAGCACATAGTGGGTAAAAGGGTTGGTTTTGTCTATTTTTTCTGTTTAAGAAAGGATGAAGCTGGTGTGGTCGGAGAGGTGAAGGATGGAAGAAACGGGCAGTTCCCACCTTTCCATTGCAGAAACCCAACAGAAGTTATTTGCTTTCCTCAGTCATGCAGCGAGAGACTGCAACAGTCATTCCTTCCTAAAAGAGACCAGAGTTTCAATTTAGACATGTATTCCCTGATATTGTACGTGCAAGAAAGTGCCTGGTCCAGTCTCGGGCAGACCTTGGTCTATTGCTCCTCTTCCACTTTCTCCCAGCTCTGAGTTTCCTCCTAAAGATCAGGAAAACAGCCTGTTCGTGACAATTATAGCATTAAGGACACCTCTGGATTTTGTCAGCCAGTGGTCTTGGTGTGTCCAGAGGGTTCCAGAACTTGGACCCCTGGTCTGGCAAGCATATTTTAGTGACTTTTGGGGACAGAAGTAAAGATGAGGGATGGAGAAGGTATCAGTGTGATTGTGCCTACCCACAGGGATGTTACCGTGCCACTTCTGTAGGACTAGTAAGAACTGACCCGCTGTGAGTGAGGCTAGCAGCCCTAGGCTTGAACTTCTAAAAAGCATTGCATTTCCTCAAGAAACTGTGCCTTGAATTAGTCATTAAATCTTTACCCATTAATGATTCTAACACCAAAGTGTTTAGCTTAAATGAGTTTATTACTATAGATCCTAAAAAGTGTAATTCTGCTTAATTTTGGGGAATATCAATTCCTAGGAAGGGAACAATTCAGGGTGAGTTATGTTGTGCTAAGTGAATCTCTTTACCCAAATACTCTCATAGCATAGTAGAGGAGTGATAAAAAGAAATGTGGTCCCACCCCGTCATTCATGGGTCTGATTAGTTCCCTGGAGGGTGTGTAGCAACACAGATAATTTACTGCTGGTAGAAACAAGTGGTTTTCTGGAGGAACAAGTAGCAGAGAAACTGGATTACAAGAGTCGTTATGAGTCACAGAGTCTCCTGGGATACTCCTGCGTTGGTCATTGCTCAGAGATGAGCTTGGAGTCAAACTAACAATGAGCTAAATAGTTCATTGTTAGCTGAATAAGGATTTTCCTGTTGAGGTTGAGGAAGTATGACTGTTGTCTAGTTGCCATTGCAGTGCTAGGCAAGTGTAGAAGGGAGACTTTGAGCTGACCCTCTGCATTACTAGCTGATGGCATGTCCAGCTTTTCACATACCCAGAGGAAGGCTATGTGCAACTGGCGCTCAGAGTGAACCGCAGGGTACATTGCTGCACCGTGCCTAGTGTCTAGCATTCTCCTTAGCCTCCAGGTATCATTCCTTCATTTTTAGTGTCAAGTGGAAAAGAAAATCTTTAGACCTTCATTGCAGGAGCCCTACGGTTTCTCCTGACATCTCCTGCTGTGAGGAAAGGTGAACCATGACTAAGAACAGGCTCACTTCTGAAGGCAAAATAGTTATGTCTGAAGAAAAGAGCTCCTTCAGTATTATCAAAGATAGGAAAACGTAGGCATAGTGGAAATTGTGGGCATAGTGACATGGAGATCTGAGTACCTGGGCAGTGACAGTAAAGCGTTCATGCTTACTGCTCATCATTTGTGGAGAGTCCCGCTGAAGTTCATGACCAAGTTGCTCAACCACACCTGAATCTGGATTCTTGGGGATAAAGCCTATTCTGTAGCTGCTTCCTGTTTCACAAAGGTGCAGGTGATTTTAGCATTAGACATGAAACTTCACTGGCTACAGAGTTAGGGAGTTAACGTGTTCCTAGAATCACTTCTTAAATGAGCAATGCACATTGTTGCAAGTGAAACTACATGTGCCTGCACTACCTACAGCAATAGTGTTGCTCCCTTTGCACTGTTCTCTTTGTGCTATACTTTTCTATATTTTTCACAGATTTTGGGGTACATCAGAGGCTGGAACTGCTCCATCTGTTCTCAAGTTGCCTAAAATCTGCGCAGTCTTGCATGCAGAAGTGCCGTTGCTAAGTTAATTCCTCACACCTCAGACCAGCCTGATGGACGATGGAGTGGGAAGCAGAGATAAGTGAGTCCTTCCCTGCATATCAGGCAATGTAATTGCACAGCCAAATTAAGGAGGGTATAACGACTTCTAAGTTTGAAGTTGTCCCTGCTTTGCGTAGAAGATTCTACCAGATGACCTCCAGAGATCCCTCCCAACTTAAATTACTCTATGATTCTAACAAGGATATTTTCAAGAGAAACTACAAATTTGCTCTTCCAGCTCTGAATCCACCAGAGAAATTACTGGGACTTCCTTTGTAGGTCAAAGATGAGTAAAGATCACACTCTTTCCATCTGTGGACTTTGCGAAGCACATCAGTAAGTAATACACCAGTGAGTTTACTATTTCTGGCATTAGTGAAATCTTATTCACCTCTACGTGCTCTGAATTTGCCCCTAAATTACACATAGACATGCCCACCCAAAATTACACACAGAAATGAAATAAAAATTCACAACTGTCTGGATGCCCCCTGCAGACCTGTGCTGACTTTATGGTCACTACCATCTTAACAGTAATCACTCTTGCTTAACTCGGTGAGGTGAAGCCCTGTACTTGTGATTGAGGGGCTCAAGTGATTGAGCCCTGTACTTGGTTGTCTGCTCTCCCTACAGTGCATGAACGAGGAGGTGTTGTATGTACAGCAGGTGCCAGGCACATTCTGTGGCACTTTTATTTCCTCTTCTTGAGGAATTCACAGACGAAGTAGATGGTAACTTGGCACTCAGAGTCATTCCACTCTCCCGTGCTGAGCATTTCCACGCAGTCCTCGCGGCCAGCTGGGTCATGAGGCTCTCCTTCCTTCCAGTTACTGTAGTTCTGCATTGGGCTGTTGTCTGCATACACAAACTGTCCTTCTTTTTCCATGTCGTTCAGGCCAATGAAGGCTCGGAAGAGGCCGCTGCTGGAGATGTAGTCAGCAATCAGGGCGTTGGTTGCCTCATCTTTAGGCATGGCCAGTGTTCCTCCTCTGTCCCTGCAGTGGATCAAGGCTTCTCTATAATTCTTCTCTTCTTTCACAATGTAATAGAATTTCTCGTCTGTCTCCCTGATACCTGCTATAACTTTAAAAGGGGGGAAAAAAAAAGCTCAATGGCACATCAACAGATACTGAAGGTGCTTCTGTTCCAATATGACAATGAGATGATTTTTACATTTGAATTAATAAAAGGGAGAGAGGAAAAGTATTCCCACTACTGCATTTGTGATGAATGATGAGAACACGATCAGAGACTGATGCTACTAATGGGCCCGACAAGCACCTTGCACACGTTAGGACAAGAACTATTCAGTCCTGATTGGCATGTGTCTCCTGTGACACTTAAGTTTTACTTCACAGGTATCTAGTACTAATCAAATTTAGGCATGCTAAATGGGCAAATAGCAATGTCTAATTCTCGATCACTCCCATTGCTTTGCATGTTTTTCAATACAGATTGTGAAAGAATGCCCTGGGACAGAAACACAGGGGTGTAGGTAGCTTTTCAGGCCCTGTCCATGTAGAGGAAAATCAATGTGACTGCTAAAATAAGACATTTTAAATACAGCCTGGTATTCAGAGCTGCTGTAGCCACTAAGTGGAATTGTCTAGGAACAAAACTGTGGCTGCTCAGCATCTCTAAAAGGCAAACTTCTCAACCAGCATATATCCTAGTGAATTAAGCAGTGCCAAGGCGCATGCCTGGGCAACTGGAAGTTGATTGTCCCTGCTTATGGATCGCTGGAATAGTCCTGAGCAGAACTTTGGCCTGGGGCAACTAACACTCACCTAAACAATTCAGGAGTTACTCCAGGCACAGTTTAGGAGTTAGCAGAGGGACACTCCTGACAATATGGCATTCAGTTTTGTAGGATTTAATATTATAGATGAGGGCTGTTCTGTGCTGGTTGCCCACAGTGCCAGAGAACAGTCTCAAACACATTAAATTTACTGATACAGACTTAGTCCTAGAAGCAGTGGTGGAGCCTTCTCAAAATCTCTGCGATGCAGGGAAATGCGCTTCCTTCCTTGCAGTGGGGGCAGTTTTCACTGTCCACCTGCCAGCACTCTCTGCAAACATGGCTTCTTATAACCCATGTGTTGGTCCCTTGTTACGGGACAATGATGCTCGCACTGAGGGGAGCACTCGGAGTGCTGTGTCTGCAGCCTTCCTGTGCAGCAGAAAGACCAAGAGATTCTTATTGCTTTTCCCACCTTTCTGGAGCAGATTTGCACAAGCGTTTTCCTTTCATTGCCTGAGTGGCCGCTGAGCCTGAGCAGACTGACAGCGGTGGTTAGCAAGCTGTGCCTTGTGCTTTTCACAATTCTTTATGTTGTGCTGTTGATCACTTCTGTATTGTTCTTGCTTTTATTCATCTGCCGCTTACCGCTTATATCCTTACATGTGCAAGACTTTTCTGTGTGTTCTTGGAGTGCTTTGCACAGTGGGACCCTCTCTCTGGGTCATCTATGGATGCTGCCACAGAGCAGCAATGGTAGAACAGCAGCACTGATAAATGTTATAGGAGCCAAATAAATCGCATCAAATGCATAATGATTCTTACCGTTCTTTAGGAACTTGATGGATGTGTTAAGTCGAGCAACATTGATAGTCATTTGTCCAACAACTCTGCGGTATCTTCCACAGTCGCAGACCGTGCCTGATACAATGCAAAGGACAGAGGATTTATCTCTTCAGAAGCATTTGTGTGTGTGTATGTGTATGTGTAGAGGGTTGGCTGTAGCCCACTTCCAAACCTTCTGAAAACTTGGCCTCCACTTGTGGAGAGCCAGTCTCGCCCTGTCCCGCTGGCCATACTTCTGTTGATCAAAACACTTTATATTTTGTCTCTGTACACTCCCATGCTAACTGGCTTAAAGGTCCCTACTTTAAAAAAAATGAATGGAAGAGTTTGCCATCTTCCTTCCACCCCCATCAGTGTAGGATTTGCACATCCTCTGCCCCTCTCGTCATTGATTCCATCTAGCTGTGGAGATGTGGCTTGTCATGGTCATCACTACAGTGTTACATCTGAATGCCAAAGGTCTACCTTTGTAACCACAAACAGCGCTGGTTCCCCGGCCTTTTCATAGGAACAACAGCCTCCATGAAATGGGGAACTGCTGTTTTCTCAGTGGAGGAGTTTTGTGAGTATGCACAGAGGTGGGACTGGCAAAACTTTGGTAGAAGGACCATGTTAGTGAACTGCTGCATGCAGCTGTGGCACAGCAGAAATAGTTGATACCAACTCAAATAATCAATAGATTTCAAGCACTGAAGTCTCAGTTATATTTTTGTTGGTAAACTGAAATTTGGCTTGGTATGGGGCTTTTTTGTTCCTCTGTTATTCTCAGGAAGAAAATTTGTTGCTGATGGTTTCCCATTAAGAACTAAACTGGCATTGGATATGAAATCTCTTAAAAACAGAACATTCAAGGCAGGAAAACATGCAAGGTTATTAGGACTGAGAAGAACTTTCTGGGTCATCAGATCCAATTCTCTTTCTGTAAGCAAATGCTCTATCTGCAGTCACTTATTTTTTTGTCCCCATGCTCCTATTAGGAAACTCTTAGAGGACTTCATTGCTTTGGTATTGAGACACTTTCTTCTAGTTTCCAGTATAAATGTACTGCCAGCCTGTCTATGTGTTACGATGTCAAACATTGTCCATTAATTTAGGTAACTCTTGTCCATATTTTGTGTGTGTTGGTATATTCATAGGCATCAGTCATGTCCCTACCCAAGCCTTCATTTTGCTAAACAAAACTTTTTCAGTCTCTTCTTTTTTGTTTCATCTATTCTCAGATTTGTCCATGGGCCTCAAAATTTTATGAAACTCCAGACAAACCAATCCTGAAATCAAAGACCCAGCAGACTTGACCAATCTGCAGAGAAGGATACGTAGCATACCTGCTTTTCCCTTTTTTCCAGAAACCCCCGATAAGCCTTTAGCTCCTTTGTCACCTGAATAAAGAGGAAAATATAAGCTCAGATCTCAGACAGTGCACATGTCAGGGGAGCATATCTGAAAAACCTGTTTAATAATATATTAACAGCGTGCTTCCGACAGGAAGGCCTGATGTATTGTACTGGCAGATGTGCCAAGTCAAACAAACCGTGATTAATTCTGGTGTATGAAAGTAAGGAGAACCCTTTAATAGCTAACTCACTGATAACACAGGCATCTCGTGTGCTGCTGGTTCCTGGTACCACTTGCTTAAAATATAAACTGCACAATGATCCTGAGAGGCTCAAAGCACTCAAGAAATCTACGGGAGGTGAGACCTGGGTTTTCTCATTGCCTTGCAGGACAGAGCCCTTCCCTGGCTTCAGTAGCTCCGTGATGGGATGAGGCACCAGATGAGGCTGATGTGCAGTAAGCCAGTGAATTCACGTGTGCAGCAGGTTACGTGTGCGGGCAGCAGGTAACACCTGCACAAAATGAGGTCAGTCAGGAGCAGCGTTTCATTTCAGATATACTTCATGGAAATGTGATTTATTGTCATCCAACTGCTTTCCCCTTCTTCTATCAACCATAAAAATGATAGAAATACTTCTCCAAATGTTGCGCTTCTATGTAAGTGGAGATGACCAGCTTTTTAAAAAATCTCAGCTGTAATTTGGATCAGCAACAGCTGGACTTCATCTGAAATTCATGTCAGCTCTTTCTTTATGAATTAAAACCTTCAGAGGTCAAAAAACACTAATGTTTGCTCTGCCTTTTTGATGGCTGTGTTTTGATGTGCCTTTTCCTTTATGTGGTTGCCTTTTTTTAAAAGAAGTTAGGAGTTGGCTGTCACTTTAATTAATATTGTTTGGCACTCTGCACACTTATAAGCTGAAATTTCAGGGTTGCTTCATTAACAAATTGAATATTTAATGGTAGATTTAAACAGTGACTTAGTGACCTTTGCTTCTGCAAATAAAGAAAGAAAATGACGAAAACTACAAGGGGACAATAAATTGTACATTTGAGACGAGAGAAAGCTTGATTTAAGGGCTCAGAGCATTGGTTTACTAGAGATAAAGATAAGCAGTTTGTGGCATTCTTAAATTCTAGTCTCTGTTGGTGATTGAAGATATCTTAGGAGATAACAGTGTTTTCAGTCGTCTAGGTACTTCTGAAAATGAGTCCCTCAAGCCAAATTCTTTTGTTCTGCTCTGATATTGAGGCTGGCTAGAGGCCATGAGAGGTTCATTAAAAACACTGGCTTGAGAAGCTCTCAGGAGAGAGATGGTTCCACCCACTCACCCACATGCCTGGGTTGATGTGCTGGTTAGAGACCACAGAGTTCCCCTGGGGATGGTGGAGTCCCTGCTCTGCTTTCAAGGCAGGTCTCCTTGTGGCAGAAGTAATATTCCTTCTTAAGTACCTCTTTAGGAATACCGGAAAGGAATGGCTGAGTCTCTTCTCAGACAACCAGAGGATAATTTCATGAAATTATTGTCCAGGTAGATTTGGAGTCTATAGTGATTTGCAAGGAGTAGTTGTCCCTGGCTATGTGAGTGCTGTCTTAAAACTCTTAAAATTCTTTCCTTTCCTTACCTAGCTGTCCTGTGCATTGCTTGCTCCTGTCTCCCACAGCAGTGCAGGTGACAAGGTGTGGCATCCTGAACAGCAGCAGAATATTGACTTAGGCCTTCAGCGTCCAAAGCAGAGGCAAAAATTTGGCTTTCTCTTTTATAGCATTCAGAGAACTTACTTCACAAGGGCCAGATTTCTCCCTACCTCTTTTACCATCAAATATGATTGATATCTTAACACATAAAGCAAATTATTTTAGCCAAATAAGTATATTGCACGTGGGAAATAAGAATATCTCCGTTAACTCTCATCACCTATCTTTATGCATAACTTTACTTGGAGAGAGCATTGGTCACAGCTGTTATTTGATATTACTCCATACATGGAACGCTCACAAAACACATATTTACCTTGAGGGAAAAAACAAGAAAATTCCCAGACCAGAGCTTACCCTTTCCACCAATTGGACCGATTTTCCCAAGCATTCCCTGGTCACCAATATCCCCCACAGGTCCTTTGTTTCCTGAGAGAAGAAATAAGAGGAAAAGAGTCTCAGTTTGCACACTGAATTTAACATCATTAAGATGCTTCGTAAATGGTTGGTTACCTGATTCCCTTCTATGTTATCTGATCTTCTTTTTAAGGTAAGAAGCAAAGTCATATGAATGCACTTAAAAATTGAAAAGTTTTTTTTATTCTAACAATAGTAACAGGGTGATTTTGAAGTTTCTGTAAAAGTAAAAACTTTCCTGATTAGTCTTTAATGCGTATCCATGGTCTTTCTTCATTGACAGTATCATTAAACTCTAATGACAAATTAAGCTTTTGAGTTACAGTATGCAAACAAGGCTGACACCATTGCATCTGGTGCCTCCAAATGGTCTGCCCAGCTCACTCTTCATATGGATATGGGGTATGTTTAATAGGGCTGAGTCCTGAGACATCTGCAACTCCTTGTTCTCAGTTCAGATGCTGCTTGATCAGAGGAACTTTGTTTCTCAGTGTATGCCTCTGTTTGCTTTTCTGCAAAATAGGGACAACTGAGACCGAAATTTGTTGAGCATCCTGATGTATTACTAGGAAGTAACTCGAAATTCAGTTTCAAATAAAGGATCATTTCAGTAAGAGAGCAGTAATCTTTCTGATTATACTTATGAGCTGGGTAATGATTATACATATGATCTGGGTCTTCTGGATCTCACTTATGACAGCCACTTGGGAGAGCAGCAATAAATGTACTAGTTTATTACATGACTCTAAATTTATTGCTATATATAACTGTCTTATGTATTGGTAGGAGTTGCATCAAGCTCTCTGAGTATTGTTGGGTTCACTGATTAATGTTTGACAGGATTGTGAAATCTACTGATGCAACAGGAATGAAAAGCATTAAACACCAATGATCATATGCACCAGTAGAGTGGTGTGTAATGATATTCATATACCAGTAATAGCCAACAAACTGTCATAAATACCTTTTGGTCCTTTTGGTCCAACCTTCCCTTGTTTCCCCACTTCTCCTCTATCTCCTTTTTCTCCTTCATCCCCTTCCAAAAAAACAGAAAATAAAGCATCATGGTACATTTCTCTCAGAGCAGTAAGTACTATATGTCCTCAGAAAGTAAAGTTCTCAGGTTTTTTTTCTACTCATTTCTTTTTATTTCACATTGAAGATACAGTAGCCGTGGGATAAATTTCCAGAGAAGAGCTGATGGATCTGGCCATCAGCAGGAAAAAGTAAAACTTTCAGAGAGGCTGTTCCAACATAAGAATTATACAATACCAACTTCTATTCCTGCCCTTTAAACCCTATTAGCCATAAAGCAGATAAATAAGCCAGTCTTCCTCTGTTGGGACACCTGTACACACATGGGAGAACTGCCAGGGGAGGCAATAGGAATTCAGTAATTGTTCCTAGTGACTCTGTTTGTAGTGACTCTGTGTTCAAGGTATGCAGATGCTTTTGGAATGGGAGGAATGTAAATATGTTGAAATAGGTCTTAATGTAGACCTTAGCACATAGTATAGAAGTCTTGCCTTCAGTTTTTGACAGGTGAGATTTATACGTTGATATGGCAAATGTGTTTTGCAATTACTCCAATGCTTTATTTTCAAGATATCATACACAGAGTATCTGTAAGAGGTAAATCATTGCTCTCATTTGAGAAATCTCTCTTGCTCTCACTTGGAGAAATCTCTGCACTACTGTAATAATAGAATCGTAGAATCTTCATGGTTGGAAGGGACCTTTGAGATCATTGAGTCCAACCATACATACACCAAAAAAAACCAACCCCAAAAACAAACAAACAAAAAAACCCCACAAAAAACCCCCACAAACAAACAACCTACAATCTCTGTCACTGGAGCATGCCCTGAAGTGCCACATCTAGACGTTTCTTAAATACCTCTAGGGATGGTGACTCAACCCCCTCCCTGGGCAGGCTGTTCCAGTGCCTGACCACTCTTTCACTAAAGTCATTCTTCCTAATATCTAACCTAAACCTCCCCTGCTTCAGACCATTTCCTCTGGTCCTGTCATCATTCTCCTGGGAGAAGAGGCCAACACCCACCTCTCTACAGCCGCCTTTCAGGTAGTTGTAGAGGGCAATGAGGTCTCCCCTCAGCCTCCTCTTCTCCAAGCTAAACATGCCCAGCTCCCTCAGCCTCTCCTCGTATGACCTGGTCTCCAGACCCCTCACCAGCCTGGTAGCTCTCCTCTGGACACGCTCCAGCACTTCCATGTCCCTCTTGTACAGAGGGGCCCAGAACTGAACACAGTACTCGAGGTGAGGCCTCACCAGTGCTGAGTACAGAGGCACGATCACCTCCCTGCTCCTGCTGGCCATGCTATTCCTGATGCAAGCCAGAATGCTGTTGGCCTTCTTGGCCACCTGGGCACACTGCTGGCTTATGTTAAGCTGGCCGTCCACCAGCACCCCCAGGTCCTTTTCTGCTGGGCAGCTTTCCAGCCACTCTTCCCCAAGCCTGTAGCGTTGCTTGGGGTTGTTGTGACCGAGATGCAGGTCCCAGCACTTGGCCTTATTAAACCTCATACAGTTGGCCTTGGCCCATTGATCCAGCCTGTCCAAGTCCCTCTGTAGAGCCTTCCTACCTCAAGCAGATCAACACTCCCACCTAGTTTGGTGTCGTCTGCAAACTTACTGAGGGTGCACTCAACCCCCTCATCCAGATCACTGATAAAGATATTAAACAAAACCGGCCCCAAAACTGAGCCCTGAGGGACACCACTGGTGACCGGCCGCCAAGAGGATTTCACCCCATTAATCACAACTCTCTGGGCACGGCCAACCAGCCAGTTTTTAAGCCAGCGAAGAGTACACTTGTCTATGTCATGATTTGCCAGCTTCTCCAGGAGAATGCTGTGGGGGACGGTGTCAAAGGCCTTACCAAAGCCCAGACAGACAACGTCCACAGCCTTGTGCCTTTTAAACCGCTTTATATTTTTGGCCCCTATAATATCCTCTGTGAAAGAGGTCGATGATTTAACTATGTGCTGAGGGTAATCATTCCTGATTTACCTTCTCCTACTTCTGTAGCCATAGGTAGCATACCATGGGCTGTTCTGTGGGGTGATGACAGATGAGAAGTGGTGCATATTAATTGCAGCATATAAAATGTAGTATTAGCTGTTTGGCTCCTTTCCATGTCAGTTATGGGGCCTGAGCTGAGTCTTTCCCTGTATGCCAAAAGAACATTCAGTGTTGGGACTGTTTCGTGGAGGACAGACTCATGGTGTCAGTCAGGATGCCCTTTGGGGGGGATGGTCAGTGGTCCAAGCTGAGGAAGATAAAGGGCTGAACTTCAGTCTGTGTTAGAGGGAGGAAGCATTTGCTAGAGGGATGGCCAAGGAGAAAACAAGACACGGTTTGTGTGCTGGCTCACACAGGTGCTTTGGTTGTTTTTAACACCAGCTGCTATGGGACAAAGTAGGAAGGGAAAAGGCTATAAGCAGTCAGCAACAGAAGTTTTAAAGATCTCTGTTTTCAATGGTTCTTAAAAATACTGGAAAAGTCAGTATCTATTTCCAAAAGCCAAGCTCCTTAAATATCCAGCTGAAGCTGTGGGTCTGAGCCTGGAGCTGATGGAAGGATGCCTGCTTGTACTGGGTTCTTGTCTACAGATCATCAAACAGAGAGACAGAGAATGTACGGTTTAATTTTGCTGTTGACCTCTGTGCTAACAACATTTACAACTGAGAAACCAAGAAATTGTCCTTTCCAAACCCATCTAGGAAACCCTTGAGAAAAGTGTAAAAGTCACTTCTTGGTAGTTCAGAAATTCAGAAAAGATTCCCAGAGGCTGACAAAGGGCTTGTGAAATGAAATTCCAGGAGAAGGTTAAGAGCTGATCTGCTCACGGTCTGCAAACCCATACAGGGGGAGAAATGTGTGATAATAGAAAGGAAGCAGGGTGTGATTCAAAGGCTGGAAAAGCTGGATGAGTCCTGACTAGAATGCAACATGGGGATATTTAACAAATGGACTACACTCTCCAGAGGGAAGGGAGACGTAGGAGGCTTTTCATGTCCAGCCTTTTGCAGCGCAGTGAATTCCATTGTGTAAGATACGCCGTAACTCTGGGTCTGGTGTAGAAACTTCTGAGGGAGTTTCTTTGGCCTGTGTCATGCAGGAGAGCAAACCAGAGTCCTGCTGATGTTCCAAATCAGGGCTTGTCACTCTGGCAGTCCTCATCACCTCTCTCAGGCTAGCTAATTACATTCCCTGTGGCTTGCAGGCTACTCTGTTTGGTTAAAGGCTCTAGAGAGACTGTTATTTGCTGCAGAAGGAAGACAGACCTCTTTGCAAGAAAGATGCCTTTTTTGGGGGTAAAAAACACTGTTTAGACAGTTAATCTTAGATATAGAGCCAAGGAGAGAAAGTCAATATACGAGTGGAGAAGCTGTGATTACTTTCCAAAGATGGTCTCTTCTAATCTCAGTTTCAGCATTTCGAGCCACTGAAAGCTACAGGGTCTTTTCCTGAGAGACTTTGGAGGAAGCTTTTCACGCACAGGGCTGCTGGAGATGAAGCTAGGGGTTGCCCGGTGTGGGCCATCAGGCTGAGAGTCGACACATAAAAGGGCTAAAAGGTGTCGGAATGTTTGTTTTGGAGATTTTGAGACATTAGGGAGTGTCTCAATTTTTATTGCTAACACCTTATGTCGTCCCAATTTTTGCTCAAGCCCTCTAAAGGCCTAAAGGAGAGGGAAGGAAGATCTGTTACCTGTTTCATCTTGGTGTAAAGCAGCCTACCACACTCTGCCTTATTTTCCCTACTTAGGAAAATGGGAAGAAGAATAATTTGCCTATCTGTAAGGGAGGGAAATCCGCTTTTCTCCCCATATTGCAGCTGAGAATGGGTAGGCCATTACAAAGCACGGGTAGAAGCAAGTGTTAATTTAAGACTGGATTAAGCCCAATGCTTGATAATATGGTGGTGTAATTATAAAAGCATGGTGTCCCCTTTTAGCTGTTGTTTGAGGCGATCTCAATTTTTTGCAAGAAACGTGAACTCTTGGGTTATGCTCCCCCCTTGTGGTCTCTCTATGATTTGCAACGAAGTCGGAGCGATTGTGAGAGCTTGGTTGACTTTGTTTTGGGCAGGGGTTGATTTGGCTCCGTCTCTAATTTATAAGAAGTATTTCTCCCTTTCCTCTGGGACTTCATGTGGACAGACAATCCTACTATATTAGCCACTCTTTTGTAATCTGCCAGCAAAAAAATCTAATTCCTGCCAGCACTCGGGACTGGGTTTTTGAATTTTGTACTACTGTGCTTTGTGCAACAGGAGTTTTCTTACAGGAAAAAAACCCCAAACCTCTGATCCCTGACCTCATATGCTTGTAGTCTATACCTAGAGGTTAACCTCTCCTTTGTGCTGCTTTACACTTGGATCAGTGTCAGGTTAAGTTTTAACCTAATTAGCAGACTGTCACCTTAAAAACTGTGGTTGCAAGGATGTCAGATAATGCACTTGACTGGCATTTGAAGCATGGGTGAAGCACTTGGAGCCAGTAGCTGAAGCAAGAACATTTCTCAACCTTGTTAGTATTCCCTCAAGCTGATTCACTTCTTCTGTGTCACTGATTTAAAATACCAGACTATTAAAATGAACACATGGAACAGTAAATTACTAGACTCTTGCAGCTTGGGACTGTGCAAGACAGAAGGAAAGCAGAAGCCATACGCGGTAAATGACTTTTGCAGCCATTAGAGAATTTTAATTGTAATTGAGAGGGAACCCCAGTCCTTCCTTATCTTATAAACAAGCTCAGGAAAATGCTGAAGGTCTAATAATCAGCAGGATTTTTAGGCAGTTGAAAGGGGCTCTGCCTTTTTAGGAGTTTCACTAAACAACACGATGTTGAGAGCTTACATTTGGTAAGAATTTAATTAGTAAGAATTTACTGACCTTCAAGTGACTTCGATTTCCCTGCTGAATCTTTTGTAGGCAATTTATCTAGTTTGTATTCATGAACGGAGGAAGTTTTCAGGTTAAATTGTTCACATATGTTTAGTGACTCTCCAAGTCTTGTGATCAAGGGCTGACCCTGGTCCTTGGAGAATCAGGGTGTAATTTTGGAGGATTACGGAGTCCACACTTGCCTGTAGAGGCAGCCCCGCATCAGGATGAGAGCATGTCTGCAGACTGCCTAAAGGCTAAAGCTGGGAGGAGGCTCCTAGCTGGGTTTACGCATGTGTTTCTCTGTGAGCATGTAGCCTTTTCACTTGGCATTCAGCTGAGAGACTCCCTGGCTCCACGCAGGGTTTTACTGAGATACTTTGCCAGGTGTGCTGGCAAGTCATGGCCTCAGGTCAGCTCCAGTTCCTGTCTCCTGACCAAAAATACTGCAGAAATGTTAATGCTCTCTCAGCCTCTCTTCTGCAGGTAGACCTTCCTCCACGCTCCAGGGCATCCCCACCCTTTCAAATGATAGAAACACCACTTATGCTGGGCTACAGCACAGTTGTCCTCCTACATCAGATACTCTGAATTCAAAAAAGCCCACCACCGGCCAAAAAGTCCTTGAGAAGCCCTGGGGGCATGACTGATTTGCTGTGATGGAGGGAAGGAGGGTTAATCTTGACTAGTACGCACATGGATGCTTTTCACTGCTTGCCTTGGGATGCATTTAGCACTCCTAGGCATAGCCAATGTCCCACCACAGAGGCTTTGTATGGAATCCGTTACATGGTTTTACCCTCTGATCATGCATGACAGTTCTGCTGAGCTCCATGTTTCATGCTTGTAGTTCCACCTGAGGTGGCACAGGGACCCTCCCCATCTCCACAGACAGAAGCTGAAGAGTGCAGGTGATTCTGTCCATCCTGGATATTAAACTAAAGGGATAAGGACATGTGCGTAATTCTGAAGCTTTGAGAGTCCTCCAGGAGCAACTGAATGCCTTGCCCTCCTGGAAGAGGCCTGCAGATAGCCACAGGATTAGCTCTGCAGCCTATGGACACGGAGTGACCCTGAGCACAGTGAACCTTTGCAGCATTTGCACATGCACAATCTCTGTTGAGAGGTTTTGTCACCAGAGGGAGTTGCAGACTCCCAAGAAATAAGCAAATACAGCCCAATTCGCCTTTCCACTGTACGAGCACGTCACAGCTACATCAATGGAAAGACTCAAAATTTCCTCTAATTTCACTTTCAGTGTCCTTTAGATCCTTGGCAAATTTCCCATGGCAGTGGGGATTCTTGCTTTCAAGCTATATATGGCTAGTGAGGACAGGATTTCTTGACATCTGCCTATCTGACACGACGTCTTCTTCCCTGTCCTTCCTCCTCCCTTCAGCCCCCAACTGGCCTGCACGCCTCCCTCCCCTCTGCCTGATGTTGAGCACTCTTCTGACCCTGTGTTGAAGGAATTCAACTCACTGATCAGAGGAATATCAGTAAGGCAAACATGTTTTTAGTGAGTGAGATGAATCAGCTCAGTGAAAAGTCTGGTGAGTAAACAGCCGAGCCAGCACAAGGTGAAAGAAGGACCACATGGTCAGATGGCCAAAAACCCTCACAGGAGCGTGCAGCTGTAGGGTGCAACTGCACCTATAGCCACTCTCCAGGTGTCCTGAAGGAACATGCAGGGCTCCACAAATTCCAATGCAAGAAATGAAGCATTTTGCTCACAAGTTCTTGGACATGCCATTTTTTTCACCCAGCTCCAAATTAGACAACAGGGGCTCAGTCGCCTTCCCTGGTGAAATGGAAAGAATCATCAAGAATAAACTGGATTCTCTGCTTGCTTTTCCACTTTCCACTTATAAATATATATTGACTTCAGTAGAAATACCCTCTTCTATTGCATTGCATGAGCCAGACCCAAGCCTTCAGTAGGCTCAGTGAAGCCCTGCTGACTTGTATTATTTGAAAGTCTGGGCCTTTGTGCATGAGTGGGACATACATTATTTCTTTAATAAAATAGAAATAATTTAAATTGCTCCTGATTCTCTTTTCATTTGGTCTGCCCAATTTAATTTTCCCAGCCTGTTCTTCTGCCATTCTGACATGATCTCAGAGACCTGTGGATTACAGTGGCTTCAGTGAGAAATCAGACTGACCCCCCCCCAGTATCTTTTGAATTTATGTATTGAAGTCTCCACATACATGCTTTGTAACTCAGTCTGATAAACTTCAGAAACTTAACATACGCTAAAATGAGGAAGTCTAAAAGACATGAAAAATAGAATTATGTGTTGAAATTAAAGGGCTTTTCAGATCAAATGTGAGGCGCTAAGAGGGAAGTTTAGTTATAGGTTTGAACAGCCTATAGGATGTGGTAAGGCATTTTATATTTTCAGAAGGAAAATGCGGATAGCAGCATATCTGGTTTCTGAGAGAGCTTGAGATTTTCCAGGAGTGGAATTGCATAAGCGCAATTAAAGCTGAGAGATGGACAGCTATACTGGAGACCACAGTAAATGCTATTTTGAGGCGCCAGCCAATGTCATGGAGTTTATAAGCATCATTTGTCAGAAATAATAATAAGGAAACGCTTTACATCTAAATTGGTATGGGAAACTCCCAGTATTCTTCAGATGTCATCTCATTCCAGTTTCTCAACCTGGATCTGATTTGACATTTGAAATTCCTGTGCCTGGATTTCAAAGGAAATGAGCCGGGACCTGGGACAGATAGCAAGATCTAGAGCGAGTCTTCTGAAGCACTGAGCTCCCAGGAAGCCACGTGAAATCAGCTGTAGCCTTGCTCCACACTTCTGCAGAGCCAGCCCCTGCCCCAATCATCTTCTCCCCCTGCTCATGCTTTTAATGGGAGTTTTGGGCCCTCTGCTTATTTCTGCCCTCATGTTGTTGCTTATTGATTTACTCAGACCAGCTCAAATCCCATCTCATCTATGTCAACAGCCCACTTAAAACTTTCTGTGCAGGTTAGACAATACTGAGCTTGCAGTCTCCAGGCGAGTGCAAGCAATAAGAAAGGACAGAGCTGGGACACCGGTTGAAGGGAGAGCCCAGGAGAGCAGACCTTGGTGTTCCTCACGCTGCCAGGGCATGGACCAACAACGGGGGCTTTTGATTTCACCACAGTAGCTGCTGCCCCCCCACAGACCCAGTTCCCCTCTTAGCAGCAGCAACAGCCAGCCTGCTTACAGGTTTATAAGGGTGGAAAGGAAGCAACAGGGCCATGACTAATTTTGCTAGGCCAAGCACTTGGCTGCCGTGGGAAATTCGTTGTTTTGTTTATGTTTGATCTGGTTCTCTTTGGTCCCAAGAAGTCGACGGAGTACAGGGCTTAGCCTTTATTGTCCTCATTACTCATCTGTGGATCAGCGTTACCTAATGTAAGTTTTCAGATATCCTGTGCCAAAGCACTCCAGCGAAGACCAAGCTGTTCCTAAACATCTCAGGTCAAACACCAAAGATCACTAGTTCTGAATATCAAAAATGTGGTTTGGTCCAAAGTACAGATTTGTTTCTTTTTTGTTTTCCTAGGGTATTTCAATAAGGGTCCTAGAAAATACCTCGCACATTTCTGTTTTTAACGGCTATATAGGCCAGCTTGCTGTGTACCTTAGAAGCTTTTTCAGAAGGCAGAACAAGACAGCTATTGCACTAGGACTGTTCATTGAAAATAATCCCCTCTTTTTGAGAAGAGACTTGAGCATTGCCTGGGAAAGGAAACTGGGAGATGAGTGCTGGCTTTTTGTTTTCTCTTATTCTTTTTTTCCTTTTTTCTAGAGTACGTGTTTAGAAAATTTCTTTGGATTCTTTACAGACAGACTTTAACTTCCATTTACTTGCACCAGCGATGGAAAAGCAGCAGGTAGATGGAGGGGATTGCAAGGCACCTGGTTTGCATCACGCAGAACCACCAGAGGTCAGACTTAAACTCCTGTTTGTTTCTAGATGCTGAGCAGTTTAATTCAGACTGACTTCTACCATTGCAACAGAAAGTGCCAAAGGCTTACAGGACATTTACTGCATTCCTTCTGTTCTTGGGAGACTGCATCCTTCCAGAGTATTTTCTAGCTCTTTGTGTTATGTACAAAGGCCTCTGGTTTTGCCTTATGCTTTTTGAGAGCTGGTGGGACTGTCACAACCAGTTTGAAGACTTTCCTGATAATCAGCCTGGAATTACCCTTTCTTTTCATCCCATCACTCATATCATACTTCTCTTGTGACACCTCAGGTATAAGCATAACAAAGATTATATTTTTGAAGGGGAAGAATTTGGCTTGCACAAATTAACTTGGACAAGTTACAAGTGGCTTGTACAAGAAGTGGCCAATTTTCACAACACTAATGACCCTTTTTGAACAGGTGATTTTCAGGGTGAGCATGCGGAGAGGTTGGGTGCTTGCTTCTGTAGCAACTATGAATGCCTGGATGATGAAGTGAGTAATGCAACCTCCAACCGCAAGAAATAAAGGGTTATGAGTTCTGAGCCTCTCCAAACAATCCTGCTTCTCCCTCAGATTTCTCCTGTGTGATGGGAACAGCAGTATTGCTGCTGCATAGCACTGGCAACCATCCCACTTGTAGCCCACAGACTGGATCTAGCCTACAGGACAATTTTTGCCTTGCACTGGGATAGGTGAGGTGGGACAGTGTAGGAAGTCTTACAGCTTTTGAATATCTTTTACTTCCTTGCACATCTAGGTGCTTTGGCCATTAGATGCTCCCATGTTCATATGGAAGGAGGAAGTTGCCACAATAGGGATCTGCCCTGTGGTGGTAGAAACACACTGTGCGAGCTCAGCATCTCTGTCTTGTGTTCAACCATAGCAGAAGATGCTGAACAGATTGGGGTGAGGGGTGAAACTTGTGCAGGGTCCGTCAAATGCCATTTTTGGGAGAATGGTGGACAAAGGGGCACAACCGGTTTAGCACAGAAAATGAAATTTACAACAACAAAAGTCAGAGGCTTGTCCATTGTCAGGGCTAAAATTTGAGCAGAAAACTGTTGCCTGTGGCTGTGGTGTGGTCCTAGGCTGGGGATCATATGCTCTGAGTCCGTAGACACAAGATGGATAGAGGAAGTCTGGCAGCAGGACAGACTTTCTTCTGCCATATTAGGTCAGCATGCTTCATCCTTGACTTCAAGGGATGCCTGCGGAGTAACAGGACAGTTCACGCACCCAGCATGCTCAGTCTTTAATTGCCCAGCTGACTGGCAATGAAAACAATCAGTGCCATTGAGAGCTGCTTGTAACTGTCCTGGATGAGCTCAACTCTGGTAGGAACTGAAATTAGTCCATAGGATCATATCACATAGACTACAAAATGTATTTGATAACCTGCAATGGATGCGAGCCAGTAATTTGGAGGTGATTTACTCAATACTCCTTTTACCAATCATGGATCCTGGGCATGGTAATCTAATTTTAAAGCAGTAGTGAGGACCGTGCCAACATACTGCCTGGCTCCTCTTGTGTCTTGGTGTCAGCTGGGAGGCAGTAGGACTGGCAATGACTAAATCCTGGCTTTCTCAGTATCACACTTGCAAAGAACCATAATATCTAACCTTTAAATGCTTCCTATACAAGCTAGACCACAGAAACCAGCTGGAGTCCCAGCTACTCTCGTGTTGTCACCAGACCACCTCATTAGCCTTGTGACTTGTTAAACACAATCCTGTCAAACTTTGTTCTCCAGCCTGCCATTATTCAGATACTAACTAAACAAACTCCCACTGGCTCCCTTGGGGATCATTACATCTCTCTGCATTTATGCTGTGGCAGCAAAAGTTTAAGCTTGGATTGTAATCATAAAGAAATTAACTTGCTGATTAAAAATGGTCCTTTAAGCAACATGCATTTGAATAATCCATCATAAAAACAAATGAGTCTGTAGCGGTGCTTTTGACTTGATAATCTTTTTTTCTGCTTAAAATTTAAATCAGTTGCATTTTTTGCTCTCAGTCTGTAGCCTATAGAAAAATACAATGAATTACTAAAAAGAAAGCAATAGTTTGAACTGCAGTAGCCATGGTGTGGAATATATATTTTAGATCTGTCATTACAAGATAGATTTGTACGTCATGGACCTAATTTTTGGCTGATGTACCCTCCAGGCAGTTCCATTTACGTTAGTTGTGTTACACAAAAAGTAAGTTAATGCAGAAAATTTGGTTTCAGATATTTGCAAAGTGTTTTAAAGATAAAAGAACTGCACATGCCAGAGCGGATCTAGTTCTCATTGAAATCCATAGTGAAGGTCCTGTTTAATTCAACAGGAGCTGACGGATCAGGTCTGATGAGCGCAGCAGAGCTGCGTTTAAAAGTAAGCATTTGTAAATAATGACAGTTCAGTCATTTTAAATATTGTATATCTCTCCCTCTACCTATAGGTGCAAAGTGAACCATTACCAGTTCACAATAGGTGCTTACTTTTAGACAAAGTCACTCAATTTATGGCTGCTAGCTGTACTGGTTGTGTCATGAATACAAAAAGTAAGAGAAGATTTATGTGGCTGGAGAAAGATGCAAAAGGACAACTCTAACTTATATGAGAGTATGTGACGCTGTTCCTGAAACTGAACAAAAGCAAATTCAAATCTCCTTGCTTCATCACTTTACCCCATCGCAGTTCTGCTTTTCTAGATGCTTGTACAGTCCGCAATAATTCACATCTTTCATCCCCAGCCCACGCCATAAGCCCTCCATGTCTCTATTTTTAAAAATCAGCCTTTATCAGCACTGGTCTCAGCATTAGCAACCTGATATTCCTCACCTTTTGGTCCAGGTAAAATTGTGTGTGTCGAGCAGACATCTGTTGTAGGTCGATTGTCAACATCAAAACCAAAAATCTGAACTTGGAAGATAAAAAGCACTACTAGGGTCCCGTATTTCCTTAGCTGTTGTTCTTTCTTGCTGCTCATCCTTGCAGCCTCTCAGGAAATGCCTTTCGTTGTTACAGTCTTAACAAATGCAGCTGATTCAAAAATAAATGCTCCGCTAACTGAAGCAGTGCAAAGTTGGGAGCTACATGCAAGAACAGCTAAATAAAGTGAAGAAAGGAGTTTGACGATGCTGTAGTTATTTCTGTCCTGCACATTATCCAGGATATTTATTTAACACTGACAGCTGTTTATTCCAATTTATCTCTTATCTGTGAGATGTTTAGCTGCTTTTGCCATGGAAAATTTCTTCAATATATGGGGATATCTCTTTTGTCATTTTTTGTTCCTTTCGGCACTAACTCTTCATGCCCAGCTTTTCACTTACTGAAGAGACAAAAGACTTCAGTATTGTATCCAAGTGAGTACTAATTAGTTATAGGATACTTGTGGCTGGTTTTGTGCTGGAAGAGTAATGTAGACTCCATAAAACATGTGGAGAGGCTTTTCCACAAAAGCTTTCCTCCAAGGAGACTGTTAGTGACAACAGATGAACTGCCAGTCTGCTGTGGGTGGAAGTCATTGGTCCTATCTCACACCTATTGGGTGCCATGTATCTGTAGCTCCCACAGCAGGGAATGAAAAGCTGGTATTGTCAATGGGTGTTTGAGCCAGAAACCCACAAATGATAGTTTTATGCTTACAGATTGCTCCACTATAGTTGCTCCAAACCCAGATTATATTGATACACACAGTACCCAAGGGCAGACTTCAGGACTGAAGCCACAGAGTAGGATGAGCTTGAATCACTGCAATAGCTCCTCCCAGACCACCTTTCTCTTCTCCTTGCTAACTGGGAGAGACCATACATCAGGACAGTGGTATAGCGTAGGTCCCAGTGCAATGTCGTCTTTGGGTCATCCAGGAAGCTGCTTCTGGTTCATATCTGCATGAGGGAGCTGCCATGTTTGCAGTTGGGTGCTGGGGTTTTGAAACCACACGTAGGAGGCCTCCTGGATGGAGGAACGGGTAGCATGCAAAACTGCTATATATCATTTTGGAAGGAGCTGTAACAGATATCCATCCATGTGCAAACCCTTCCTAGAAAAAACTCTAGCTTTCTCTCAGGGAAAGTACAGTAACCAGGGACAGCAGACCGTTTGAGGTAGCCTGTCAGCAAAGAAAGGGGAGATGAGTATTTGTAATCTTTCCAGGAATTTTGTCAACTTCTGGTTTCTTACACAATGAAGGAGACAGCTACTTAAAAAGCTGAACTATGCTTTCGAACTGCCTAGTGTGTGAGAGCGCATGTTTGCTTTCCATTGTAGGCAAAAAATGTATTTTCTCTAATAGCTTTGAGATGCTTTCCTCATTATTCAAGATAGCATCAGTTCCTTAGCCCTACAATGTTTCTGCCTGTTGGTAGACAGAAAAAGTAGCAGCACTGATGTAAAAGGGAGTACCTTTTCTTAAAGGCTGAAGGAAGGCTCTGATTTCAAGCTTTCATCTGGGATGAAATGTTGGCCAAAGTCCCAAGAGGGGCCAAGACACTCCTCTCCCTTTTTCTCTCTAGCCTGGTCACAGACTGTCCCACTTTTCAAAACACTTTTCTTTTTTGTTAAACTGTATACAGTACTTTTCAGAAATAAATAGCGGTCTCTCTCCTAAAGAATGTCATCTAACTAACACCCTCAAATGTGGCCTTAATAACAGATACACCACAGCTAGAGGGGGAGGAAAGAGAAAGCTGGGATTATAGATGGATGGAGTTGTACCAGGAATAAACTTGTTCCTCTGTGATTTGCGTTGGGCACTGTGCCTCTGACTTGTACACTGTAAATCTGTTTTATTTATCTTTTTCTTCTCTTCACTTTCCATTTTGTGAGCAGAAGGTCAATGTAAGAGCAAGAATAGAGAGCGTAGGAGTGGGAAGCTAGTGTACTTAGCTTTGGAGGAGGCATTTTGGGAAATGTTGCTGAACTGACGTGAATGATGCTATCTGTTCCACAGTACTGAGAGACTTACAGTGACTTCTTTGTTATTTATCAGGGATAAAGAGGGGTAAGTGAAAGTGAGAGAGGAAATCATTTGTTTTAACCACTTCAGTCACTGACCAGGACTAAGCAGGGAACATTTTTCTAATACTACTGTTGCTGTGATCATCTACAAATGTTCTCATTCCACATTAGAAAATAAATCAAGAATGTCCTTTCTTTTTTTTTCCTCCATGACAATCACAAAAACCCTAAAGACGCAGTGACAAATGAAGTTTAATATATCCAAGAACTTGGTAATGAAGGCACTTACTTAAAATGTAGGAGATCCAGATTCAAATTCTTTCTCTGCATAATTCAAACCAGTGTTTGCACGAGAGCCTTAAGGTTATATTGCCTTATTACAAGGCTGTTTGCTAATCAGTTATGTCTTCTTGTATGATGGACCAGGAATCCTGTCCTGGAGGTAGGAAACCTGCCTTAACAGGCAATCCATCAAAACTGATATACTAGCACAAAAAGCTTGTGTTTTGGCAAAACGGTATTTATCAAACCAGTTTCATTGAAAAATCTTCAAGCAGCTTCACTGCTGATGGAGATTTAATGAGGCACGTTGCCTATTGTGCATGTTAATTCTCATTGAATCAGGCTTAGAGAAAAGTCTGTAGGCAAGAGAGAAAAACAAACTAGGCAGCCTTGTCCAGACGTAAAAGACATAGAGCAAATATTTCCTAGGGCATGAATGTTTTACAAGGAAACCCTGAGAAGACACAAAAGAAAATCCTGAAAGATTCCGTTCCTTTGAGATAAGCAGTAGTCAGGTAACCTTTGTGTAATGCATTGCCTCCTTGGAGTCCAAGTACTTCCTTGGTAATTTGTATTACCTTCACTTGCTTATTCTTCAGACGTTAGTAGTTAAATGTCAATAGACTATAAGGAGTACAGACAACATCCTGAAATAGTGTTCATCAAAAGGTGTCTACAGCCAACTTTAATAATTCTTAGAGTCCTAGATCCTGTGTCAGAGTCCAGGTTAATACGTCCTGCTTATAACCATGGGCTGATCAGCCAGAAGTGCTGAGAGTGCACTGGCATCCTTTCTAGCCCCAATTTAGTATTAAGGAGAACTTTCCTCTTCTGTACCTTACTGTACTGAATAAATATGTGAGCATCTGAAGTAAAAAAAAAAAAAAGAAAAAGCGCAATATTTCTCTGCTTGGGATCCTAGATGGTTTCAGTTCTCCTGGTATCAGAAGTCCTGACAATTTGGAGTGTTTCAGCCTGTCGTACCTGATACATCAATCACGGTGGCAAAGCTTAGGGAGAATGGAAGGGGAAAAGCAGTAATGTGTGGTTTGCCAAGTGTAGGGAGGAAAGTAATCCTAGGGCTATTTTTTAAAACGTCATTTTTGGTTTTGACACCACACTTGAGTCTGTAAACAAAGTCTCCACCAGTTGTTGTTTCTCTGAGTAAGATATAAACAATGACTGGACCTTGATGTGCCTGCAAATAACTGACAAAACCAACCAAACTAAGGACAAAATTCTCCATAATCTTGCTTCTATGTTCAGTACACAGAGCTTGTAGGACTCTATAATGATTTTAGGTAATTCTTTTTGGATATTTCAGGGGCTTCTTCAGCCTTGGCAGTGTAGAAATACATGTTCCCCTATCAACTATGATCTCCCTGGTTTCCTGCTGCTGAGTTTGACTCTCTGTTGAGTTCAGTACCTTGAGGGATGGGCATGAGTGTTCCCTGGTCTGACACAGGGATGGTGCTCTAGGAGAACCTTAGGTCTGCTTTAGAGCTTACAACCCCATCTTGGGATACTCCTACTCTACTTTCCCACTCCAGTCCCCCTCAGCTTTTAGCCCTTAAACAGAAAAGCTGACCCAGATTCCAGCTGGAAGTGTCTGCTGCGAGGCATGAGGGATTCGGAGACAGCTGGTGCCCAGGGAGCAGAATGACTGCTCAGCACCGAAATCTCAGACAGAGCTCGTGTTGCAGACCACAGATTCAGAGAGCTGCTGGACGCTTTATGAGGTGCAGCACTGAACCCTGTACCCTGTTTTTTAAACAGACCTCAGTTCTGTGTAACTTCTGCTCACTCAGGTAGCCCTGTAACATTACAACTTTGCATTTCTATCTTTTGCACTTTGCAAGAATTTACTGGCTCACAGTGAATGTGTTATAAGCACTTTTATTGTGAACATTTTCATTGAGAATACTTCTCTGACAGTTAGCCTGCAGGCTTTCCGTTCTACTGAAGACGCCTTTGACTTTACTCATATGGCATCAGCCTTCCTGAGAGGCCTGAGACAGACACCTTTTGCTATCGTTTTCCATGCAACCACTCACAGAAGCTGTCCAAAAAAGTAAGGCATTCACATATGCATTCAGAGATGCGATACAAAGTGAAATACTCAGTGTGGTTTGTAATTGTGTTTATGTAAGTGCAGCCTCTTCCTGTGTCAGAACAGATTTTTGCAAACAAGAGGGCAATGATTCAGTTCCAGGGGAAGACTGACAAAATAAACCCCTGCTTCTGCTGACCTGATGCAGTGCTGAACAGCGTCCTACCCTGGGAAAATATTTCCTGCTTCATTTTCATAAATATTTATGTAATTCCTTCTGGGAAACATGTCTTCTTCAGAAAACTGAACATGCTGCTCCCTGACACAAATTTAACTGTTTGTTTACACATGAGAGATTATAGGCATGTACTCAGCCTCGGATTTTTACATTCTTATCTCAGGCATTTCTGACTTTCAATCTCCTCCTAGAGATCACATCATGTCTTGAGCCACAGAGCTTAGTTCTGGCTCTGGAATTTGAACATCCCCAATGCTCTTTGGCGAGTTGTTATTTTGGGCTGCAGAAATAGGGAACAAATGTAATGTTCTGCCTGGAATCGCACTTCTGTCCTGCCCAGTTTTGCCCTTCCTATTCTGGTTTGAGGCTCCTCTCTAAAAAAAATAATAAAATCATGTAAGCAATTAAACAGAGGATTGCATGGCTAATGAAAGTGTTTATATTTAGAAACAGACCTAAACACACTGCTGTGAACTGAAATAGAACTGGCATGCAGTCTTTTGAGTTTGCTTTCTAAGTTTATAGTAGGGCTTAGCGGCAAAGTTATGCACGAGTTGCCCCAAGAGAATAGGCATACTCCCCACCACAACAAACTGAAAACGGTTGATCCTGCTCTCTTTGCCATTTTTTGAGAACAGAAACGTCACTGACAGAAAAGCACAGACTGACAGAGCCTTGTATGAAGCCTTGTATTAGTGCAAAGCTGAGCTGTGCTTGCAGACGTGCTCACGACCCTTCCCTGAAGGGGTGAACTGTGTGGGGTGCTCTGGAGAAAGCCGTGTGATGGGTGGGGGGCGTAGTCACAAGAGATGGCAGACGCTAAGCTTGTGCCCAGGATAAAACACACAAATGACTAAGTGGTACCTAAGTGATATGCTGGCCTGTGGATTTTATATGAAACCTGTTCCTTGCGCAGAGCAACGGCAAAACTTGGAAGTACAAGCTCTCTCAGTCCTACGGGGTCTTAGTCTCCTGGTCCTAGCATTCAGCTGCTGTGCCTTACATTACCTGTTTGACCTTCAGGTTGAACACACGTATTTATAGATTGTGTAGATTTATAATTAGTTTCTCCTTTTTTTCTTCTTCTTTAGTCCAAACTCTGCTGCACACTTTCCAGACAGAGCCAGAGCCAAACACCTTTTAGGATGTTCTTCAGCATTTTGCAAAAGGAGCCTCAACAAACCAGGAGACAGCTACCTGCCCTGGAGCATTTACCAGTTCATCCAGGAAAATGGGAAGTCAAGGATGCAAGGAAGCTGGAGAGCGAAACACAGTGAAAAGGGAAGGCTCTGTAGGAAGTCAGAGAAAGCTTGAAGAGCTCCCTCTTAGCCCATAGATATGTGATAATATGTGCATAGTCTAAAAAAGGCATTCCAGGTTTCTGTTTTTTTTTTTGATGTGGTGCTAAACAGCATCAGTGATGACAGTGGCTGCTCACTGCTTCGAAGGGGCTGACTTGCTGCTCGGAGTTGCTGGCCCTGGTCACTGCCTGAACCCTGCTAGCAAATGTGTCTCCAGACATCGGCCCTGCTCAGTGAACTCTGTCTTACCTCCTGAGTTGCTTCCCTGGTGCTTGGGGACGCACAGTGTTGTGTAATGTGTATCATAACGTTGGTTTCATGTCTGCGTGGGTGTCTTTCTGGCAAGAAAAAGAAAGCTTTGAACCTCATTCTCCCACCTTCCTAGTTGTTGTCTGCCAGAATGTTTCCTAGTGAAAGGGAGGGAGGGTGATGGTGGTGGCATATTTTCTGCTTGACAGCCTAAGAAAACCAAAGGAAAAAACCACCCTTCACTCAGTCTAGGCTCAGAAAGCTGTTTGTTTTGGGTTTTTTTAACCTGATAATGAATGAAACATTTTACAACTTCATGTTTTGTGTAATGAAGAAAGATAAAAAAATGAAGGTGTTTTTCTGCTCAATTTTGATTATTGCTAGTACCTTTGGAGCTTTTGATCTGTGATTGGAAAACTGGAAGGCTGGATTCCAGTCTACACTTCATATGTGTGTCTCTGAATTGTGGATACTTCCTTAGGTGTACAGTGTGGTGTCATTACGGCTGGGTTTTAGTTTAACAGTAGTTTAACATCTAAAATACAGCACTAGCACAGACTGGATAAAAAGAACTGCTGTGATTTCTACCATTTGGAGTAATTCACATCACTTGGAACTACTGCTGAGCCACCCCTGGCAAGGAAAAAATTGAGCTACGGGGCTTATAGAAAGATTTCTGAATAGTAATTATTTTGCCATCGATGGGAACTGTTGGGAACCAATGAGCTTTCAGCGTTTTTCCCCAAGGTAGGATTCCCCCAAACTTCAAGTTGTTGTTAGTCTCATCCCCACATAGGAAATGACCCCTGCTTGGGTGCTTTGCTTTTTAATCTACCTGCTCTCTGGCTGCAGCGATATAAGCATAGATATAGAAGAAAGGCTCATAAATCAGCACAGTATTTCTCATCACCAAAAATTGGTGCACGGTTTTGTTTAATGTGTGGGCTTTTATGACAGCATTCAAGAGAATTTATGAGTTTAGAAGTAACATTTAGAAGTAACATTAAATCAGCTCCAAGGACAGCGTGGGACTATGTCCAACGCTGTCAGTAAAACATTATGTAGCATTGTCATTTCTCCAAGGGTTTTAGAAATTCCAGCTTTATTCTGGGATTCACAGTCACTTTCAGTCTAAGGGACCAGAGATTGCCACAATCTGCTAGGTGCTTGCAGTTTGGTCAGAGGAGCATGTGGTAGGAGGAAACAGTAGATCCTGGCAGGTTTTTGTCCTATGTTGTGGTGGAGGGGTCTTACCCCTTGGGCCATAACCAGCCAGAAGCAGTTAAGAATAAACCTGAACTTGTGAGCTGATGGATTAATGGGGAAAGGTTCCTCTAACTTGGCTTTATAACACAGAAGATATTTGCCATGCAAAGCATCCACAGTGCTGCATCACTGATCAGATGTTTTCTTTCCAAAGACCAATGACCTGATCAAAAGAATAAGGACTATGCAAAGGGCAGGAAGAGCTTGAACGCACAACCCATCATTAAGAAATCTCCAATTGCTCTTCTCCTTCCTCTCCTCCTTCTTTGCTTGTGCAATATATGTCCTGATCCCTTGGTGATAAAAATGACTTCACACCGTGGAGGAGGCTGTTCTGGCTGATCTCTGAGGTGATTCCAGCTTCATGCTGTTGACACGGTCCATTAACTGTTGAATCTGTGCAGAGGCTCCAGCCATGCTGTTGCATCCACATTCTTGGGCTTGGATTCGTGCCCTTCTTGCCCACAGTCAGTGCGTGCGCATGATTGCTTGGCTGCCATGCAGTAGGATGGCGCGGTGCCTGCTCACAGAGGTGGGAAGCTAATTTCACAAGGGTACAGATGAGCACTGGAAGTGGATTTAGACTGACATCCTGCTCAATGCTGCCTATGCCAGTTCCCCAGCTGGAACTGGCCTCTTTACAATGATAACCTTTTTTTTTTTTTTTTTTTCAATTTCTAGACTTAATCGATCTGGAATTGAATTACTGCCTGTTAGCACTAGGAAGAGATTCACAGACAGCACGTGTTTTCCTTTGAGGAGGATCTGTGGCGGGGAATGAGTCAGTAACTGTGAGTCTTCCCCTGTGTGCAGATGCCAGTGTGTCCTCAGCGCTGACTCCCTCAGATGTGATGACCATACCCGCCGTCATCCTGTGCCATGCCGACAGGCGCAAGTTCAGTGAGTGTCTCTCCATGCTGTGGTGGGGAGGGTGATGGAGGCACAAACTGAATGCTGAGCTGCACTTTTTCTAGGAGGCAAAGGGTGAGACTAGGGCCCTTAAACATCATGGCAAACACGATGGCTTTATACCTCCGAAGATTTGCATCAACCATCACTTAATAAATAGTAAGTAACAGGGACACACAGTAATAGAGCAAGGAAACAAAAGAATTGAGCGATCTTAAAAAGAAAGCAGGGATGAGAAAATGAGAAGTTATGATTTATCTGTTATTCTAATTACATAGGATTAGAACCAGACTAGAAACATCTGCTTTGATTTTCCTGCTCCTGGGACTCCTCAGCCCTTTCTTCTTAAATGGAGCATTTCGAGTGAGCAGGATCTGGCCTGAAGAAATCCATAAAGCTGTATTCATTACGTAGGTTTTGTGCTGATTTAAAGATTTGGCCATTTTGATTTTCTTTGGATTAGCTGAGCTCAAGGGAACTCTCCAAAGGAATGGGCCATTGGTTTTCTGTTGGTGGTTTTTTATGTGATGCAATGCATTAAAACTTTCATGCAGGCAGTCATTAATTGTCAAAACCAAAAATACCCCTAAACCCCTGTCTGCAATTATCCATACTGTGCTATATTTGGGACACATTATGGTTTCTATCATTAAGAAGGCCTCCTTGTAATGCCCCATCATGGATAAAACATAGCCACAAAAATGATGCATATGGAGAAAATATAAAGTGAAATTACGGGTTTCTGTGCTGAAATGGAATTACTGATGATGCATATGCCAGACACGAATGACACACAGAACAGAACTGTTAGTAAACAGAGGGAAAACTATAAATAAGCTTAAGACGAGACATCGCACATTGTTTCAAGTGACAAACTTTGTACTAAAAGAAAGAAAAAAGATCACAAATCTAGACAGACAGCACTGCTAAAAGTCATATAGCTGTATGATTCATTCCCCAAAGAAATCAATGTCAGGATGACATTTTTCTTCAGGCAATACTGGCAACTGCTCGTAATTTGGGTAAACTTTCTCTGCCCTATAAAAACAAACCATCAAACCAAAAGGTAACCACTGAAACAGCTACCACTCAACCAAAAAAAAATAGTATTTTAAACAGAGCACAACATAAAACTGCATGAGTCAATCTACCGTAAACTTTCGGCAAATAGGATGTGTCATAGAGATCAACTTTGGTGTTTCCAAAGAGCACAGGCTTATACAGCAGGCTTTTTAGAAACAGACTTCGCTCCAAATAGTAATTCCCTACTTTCAATAAACCCTGACTGGCTGCAACTAGTTATTTCTCCTGATACAGACAGCCAAAATAACTGACTCGTAAACAGAAGCCTATGGAGCTAGATTAATTACAGGGATTACATGTAGCATTCAGAGCTTTTAAAACCAGAGGGGATCATTATGATGATCCTGACTGGCCTCCTACATAACATAAGCCCTGGTACTTCACTAGCAATTCCTGCTCATAGCTGCTGGTGGTGATGGGAAGATGTATCATCTCTATTTAACTACTTCAAGTGAGTAAAAACGCAACAACTCAACAACTACCCCGTTCCAGTGGCTACTTACCCTTGTCTTGTAACCTGCTGGATCTTCTGCAGTGTATATTTAGTAAAGTATATTTAATACGTGTGCCTGTTTAAATAAACACTTGCATTTGAAGTATTCATAACTTATATCATTTTTAGGCCCAAATGCCAACTAGTTCTACACCCTATATCTTAAAAGCTGATTTATGATGCGGTGTATCTCAGTTAAAGAGTATCTTTCATCCCGAAGTGTTACACTTCTTACCAGTGAAATTTTTTGGCACACAGCAACACGTTTCTTGGTTTGCTTTCCATTAGATAACAGTCCTGAGGTCTCCTAAGCTTGTTGCAGTATATAGTGTTCTTGACAAACTCCACGGCTATTTAAGTTGGAGGCTTTTTAGTCTTACCTCTGTCTTTGATGTAGGGAGGTGGCTGAGTTGTTGCCTGGTTGTCCTTAGTGACCTTGATTGTTCTAATTTGATGCTCCTTAATGTCTCTCAAGAAAAAACTGAGTTCAGATATTTGCAATAAAACCTCAACATTTTGCCTGAATAACCTTTTAGATGAGACAGCCAATTTGCTTGATAAAGCAAAGAGTCATCTCTCCATTATGCATGGGAAGACGATTTGGTTTGCAGATCAAGCAGTGCAGTGGTTACAGAGAGAGCTAAGATGATCCTGTGTGAGTCAGCTTGGGCCCAGCAATACTAAGGAGTTTAGGCACAACGCCACAACGTTGCTTATGCTGTTGTTCCTGGGAACAGTTTGGGTCCAGAAGGAGCTGTGCCTGTATTTTTCCTTTGGCTGTGGTATCTCATAACTCTGGAGAGTGGACAGCTGATTCCAATAGATTTCCGCAAAGCATTTGTTTTTATACCTATATGTGGGGGAAAGAAATTCCACCGTGAATGAGAATAAGAAAGCCAGGTAGAAATTTCAGTCCTACCTTGTTATACTGGACAGGCATCTGGCAAGATTTTAAGAAGGATGCATGATGCAATTGCGAAAGAGATGGGAGCAACAGAGGAAGGAGGAAAGGAGGAAACTGGGTAAAGAGAAATATATAGGGAAGCTACAGAACTGGAATGAGCTTCTCCACTGGTTCTTTGAATGCAAACGAATGAAAAAGCATGACTCCAAGGAAGCAGTTTTACAGGTGAAAGGTCAGAAAGACAATGAAGGGTTAAAGATCTGTGATGGAGAAGTAGAAAAACTCACATTACCTTCCCTCAGTTTTGTACCAAATCCTTTGTGAATTATACAGCATGGAAAATCAAGTGTTTAAATATGAAGAACCCACTCCACCTCTTCACCAAGTTCATTTCAACAGAATGACATAAACTCACAAAGGGAACAGGTATATGTAGAAGAACATAAGAATGGATGTATCAAAGGTCCTTCCATTCCATGTGATAGTTTTTCACTTACTTTGGAAAGCAGAAAAAGTACAGGGTGAATTCACGTGACAAATAATATGATAAAGATAGTGAGATTTATGCAGAAACATTTGTAGTGAAGATAATTCTGTGCTTTTGCCCAACGATACAATTTTGTGTCCATGTGTGCTTTCCTTTTGGCATGGCTCATCAATCTGCATTAAGTGTGGTCCAGAAGTTTCTGAGGTTTGCAAAAAGGAGAAATCACAAAGAAGGGTTGTTACGTTTAATGTTGATGAACAGCTTATCTATTATCAACATCCCAACAAGGAAGCAAGGAAGCAATTTATTATACTACTGCTGGAGCAAAGCTACATATGGGATTATTCAGTGAATCGTGCTGGAGAGCAGGAAAATGGGCCGTCATTCTCAGGATTTAGTCAAGTGCATAGAATTTTAGTAATTTGACTTGATTTTTTCTTAAGACAGAAAATTTAATAAAAAAGAAAAAATGCCTAAATGCCAGATTCAACTACAGAATATGTCTGAATGTCAGAAGATCAGAAATTTGGTACTGTTCCTTCAAGTGAAAGAATTTTTTTTAAGTCATAGATGTGTTTACTCACCAAAGGACTTTTCAGCTCTGATGGAAAATTCCTTACTACCTCACTATGACTATTACAGTAGGTGTCTGTCAGAGAATGTGATGAATGTTACCAATAATTCAAAGAATCACCTAAGAATCAGTTGTTGATTTGGCTTTATAGATACAAGTTTTACAAATCGTTATCTTCTGGGCAGTTTCGCAAACCCGGGCTGTGTCTTCCCTGAGCTTCCTGAGAAAATCTACTGTCATCTGCATCAGAGACTGAAACTGCTTGCTCTTGATGGTCACTTGGGAACTATTAGCATAACCTCTGTTTTTCTGTCCTTTATTTTTGTAATGCTCACTGACTGGAAAAATGAATAAACATGTAACTGTAAATGGCCATTTGGAAAATCCAGAACTTTCACAGAAGAGTTACGTGGACGATCACTTGTTCTCCGTCTCTCAACTTTGTGGTGGCCTGGGACGCAAAAACCCCCAAAGATGAACAAGTTTTAGAAAAATAGTTGTACTTGGGTATTTTGTTTCCTGACATCAAAGCTTCTTGGGAGAGATATGTGCCATTACGTGACATTATTCTTTTTTTCTTCCTGTAATAGCTGTGGCAGACACTCAGCATTTGCTTTGTACATTTAAAATTCTGATTCATTCAGGGAGACCAGGTGAGAAACCTGCTGAGGGTTCCTCTCATCCTGAAGTCAGTGGTAGCACTTTTATTGGGATAATCTGAACCAACAACGGGCACCCCATACGTGGGTCTGCACTGGAGGAAAGGAGGAAATGAAGGAGGAAATTTTTCTCCAACCTGATGCACTGTGGTAGGCTGTATCTTACATTGCTTTAATCATCGGGGTGGCAGCTGGCCTACCTGCACGCCTGGGAGCCCTGGCCCATTTCAGCATAAAAGGATCTTGTTATTTCATCCTGAGCAGTTTTAACATCTTTGGTGCTGCCAACAGGGCTTTGAAATATGGCTATGTGAGGAGTGTGTGCATATTCCTCAGGCAGGACAAAAGGAGGGAGCTCTTAGTGGAGGAAAAAATACATCTATTTTGTCTCACAAAATTGTTTTTCCAGAGATGTTTCCCACCTTTCCTTACCAGAGCTCAGGGGTGCTGTGGCAGCTTGCCAGCACCACAAGCTGACGCCAGCGTGCCAATAGCTCCCTGGCAGCCAGCACAGCAGGAGAGGTTATGGGGATGCTGGAGCTGCTCTCTGGGGAAAGGGGGCTGGGAGACCCTCCCTCCTTTGCCCCTTTGCTCTAGGAGCTCTGTCCACCCCCTCTTCCACCAGTTCTCTTCACTGGCAATAGGGTGTGTGGCTGGCAGTTGAGGGTGTTCATCTGGTTTCTGCAGCAGCTGGCTTCTGTGTAGCTATCAAGCAGTCAGCATTGATGTCCCATCGATGATCATAGAATCATAGAATGGTTTGGGTTGGAAGGGATCTTAAAGATCATCTAGTTCCAACCCCCCTGCCATGGGCAGAGACACCTCCCACTAGACCACGTTGCTCAAAGCCCCATCCACCCTGGCCTTGGACGCTTCCAGGGATGGGGCATCCACAACTTCTCTGGACGATGATGAAGAGCTGGCTGCGTGTGAACAGAGTAGGCTTTCTTTAAAAAATAAATTAGCACCGCACACTTGAAACTCACTCTTCTTTTTTTTAGGTGGAAAATCAAGTCCTCTGAAGTTGGGAAATGCCAGATATTTGTCTGGCCAACCCAAATGCAGTTTGTGTGTTCTGCTACAATCTTCAGCTGCCTTCGTCATGGCCTCTTTCTTCCCCAGGGCCCTGATTCCTATGAAGTTAGATCTGGTTATGAAATCGACACTTTGAAATTAGGAAGTACCAAGCCTTGGGTTTCCCAAGTATCCTTCATTCTGCAGCGTTGCAGAATGTTCTCCATTTCATGCCTAGCCTGAACACAAAGCGTCAAAATTTAGGCTATCTGGGCAAATGCAAATGTGTTATTTCCTAACTTCTGAAAGTTTGATTTTGCCAGTGTTGCAATATGTTAACGCTCTTTCTTCAGTAAGTAATAAACAGTGTAGAAAAAAGCCCATTGAATCCAATAACCTGAAAGGATCAGTGATGTGAATGGGCTGTGGGCTACCAATACAGCAGTACGGCACTTAATGGATCCAATTCATCCATTCGTATGTACCTGCCACTTTTCACGTACCTAAATTAAAGGCTAGTATAAACTCCAAGGCATAGGAAGGAGAAAAGCAAATAATGTGTGGGCTGTAAGCAGAAATTCAGCCTTTGTACTTAACAGTAGAGCAGGATTGTGAGAAAACTGGCAGATATTTTAAAATCAATAGGAAGATAACCCTTCTAGCCCCCAAAACAAATTATGAAGAACTTTTAAAAAACAACTTCAGCCATAAAGAAGGCTAAATATTATAGACACATTTTCTTATTTTGGGTCTTGCAGCAGGCTGCTGAGCTGAGGCTTGGCAAACCTACACCTTGTTTTTGGTTTTGTCGCTGACCTGCTGCATCACACAAGCAGACGCAGACATCCAGCGTTTTGCTTAGTTACCGAGTAGGCTTTTATGGCAGATTGTCTCTTTCCTATGAATTTTCCTTCATGTGGATGTCTAGCCCTAAGATTAATCTAATAACAATATATTACAGGTTTTCAGCCCTACTTTGTTTTCCTTTTCCATAAAGGATCTTTTTCTGACGTTTTGTGTATTGCAGTGTCAGTGGAGGTGAACAGATGCAGCTGAACTGTTAAGACAGAGTCCTTCCCCAAGACAGAATTGAATTGTTTAGACAGAGCCCTTCCCAAATGGCTCTTGTTCGTGGTAACACGCTGACTAAATATGACACAGTTTTCTGCATTGGCAGTGCTTTGCTGGATCTGAGTGTGTTGACCCCTTCTCAGTAAAAGCTTTTTGACGCGAGTGCCCAAAGGCATGTGCATTCCTGTTGTTTGTAACTATGAACTACTGGTTAAAAGCGACTTAAGTTTTGAGAAGATACTGCTGTAAAATATTTCTTTGTCTGAAGCAGCATGGCACTTGACAACATTTTCAGACTGAATGTGCCTAAGCACCATTTTGATATATTTGAGTATTAAAGAAACCTTATCACCCTCTACAACTACCTGAAAGGAGGTTGTAGAGAGATGGGGGCTGACCTCTTCTCCCTGGTGACAAGTGATAGGACGAGGGGAAACGGGTTCAAGTTACGTCAGGGGAGGTTTAGATTAGATATTAGGAGACATTTTTACACTGAAAGGGTTATTAAACATTGGAATAGGCTGCCCAGGGAGGTGGTGGATTCACCATCTCTGGAGGTGTTTAAAAAAAGGGTAGATGGGGCACTGAGGGACATGGTTTAGAAGTGGCTCTTGTCAGGGTAGGCTAAAGGTTGGACTCGATGATCTTAAAGGTCCCTTCCAACCTCAACGATTCTATGATTCTATGATTCTATGAAACAGCATTGTCCCTCCATAGGAAAAACTGTTAGGAGGTTTTTTTTGTTCATCAGAGTGTCCTAAGGTAGTTTATTGGTTATTTCAGCAAAATGAGTGCAACCCTGTGTTCTTTTGGGGATGCATCCAGTCCTGGTCCTGGGTGCCGAAGATGCACAAAGCACTCAGGCTATTGCATTTCTACTGTGTAAAAGGGATGAGGCTTTACCCAGGCGCTTGCCTTATGCTTCAGATGAACTCTTACAAGTTGTGACTTTAGTCACTTCAGCAGGCATGTTTGGTACAAGATGAAAGTAGGTAGTTTTCTTCCTGGGAGAAACATATACCATGGCAAGAGAGGTAGCGCTGCTTCCAGTGTATATAATAGGTACAACATGCATAAAACCTCTGTGTGACTTTTGCTAAGCCAGCATTTGAAGTGAAGTTAAGGGTCAGAAGGAGGATCCGGGGAACTACAGGCCTGTCAGCCTGACCTCAGTACCAGGAAAGATCATGGAGAGGATCATCTTGAGTGAGCTCTCACAGCAAGTGCAGGGCAGCCAAGGGATCAGGGCCAGCCAGCATGGGTTTAGGCAAGGGAGGTCCTGCTTAACCAACCTGATCTCCTTCTATGACCATGTGACCCGCCTTCTGGATGCGGGGAAGGCTGTGGACGTTGTCTGTCTCGGCTTTGGTAAGGCCTTTGACACCGTCCCCCACAGCATTCTCCTGGAGAAGCTGGCGAATCATGGCATAGACAAGTGTACTCTTTGCTGGGTTAAAAACTGGCTGGTTGGCCGTGCCCAGAGAGTTGTGATTAATGGGGTGAAATCCTCTTGGCGGCCGGTCACCAGTGGTGTCCCTCAGGGCTCAGTTTTGGGGCTGGTTTTGTTTAATATCTTTATCGATGATCTGGATGAGGGGATTGAGTGCACCCTCAGTGAGTTTGCAGACGACACCAAAAACTAGGTGGGAGTGTTGATCTGCTTGAGGGTAGGAAGGCTCTACAGAGGGACCTGGACAGGTTGGATCGATGGGCCAAGGCCAACTGTATGAGGCTTAATAAGGCCAAGTGCCGGGTCCTGCATTTCGGTCACAACAACCCCAAGCAACGCTACAGGCTTGGGGAAGAGTGGCTGGAAAGCTGCCCGGCAGAAAAGGACCTGGGGGTGCTGGTGGACGGCCAGCTTAACATGAGCCAGCAGTGTGCCCAGGTGGCCAAGAAGGCCAACAGCATTCTGGCTTGTATCAGGAAGAGCGTGGCCAGCAGGAGCAGGGAGGTGATCGTGCCTCTGTACTTGGCACTGGTGAGGCCTCACCTCGAGTACTGTGTTCAGTTCTGGGCCCCTCTGTACAAGAGGGACATGGAAGTGCTGGAGCGTGTCCAGAGGAGAGCCACCAGGCTGGTGAGGGGTCTGGAGACCAGGTCATATGAGGAGAGGCTGAGGGAGCTGGGCATGTTTAGCTTGGAGAAGAGGAGGCTGAGGGGAGACCTCATTGCCCTCTACAACTACCTGAAAGGCGGCTGTAGAGAGGTGGGTGTTGGCCTCTTCTCCCAGGTGAATAATGACAGGACCAGAGGAAATGGTCTGAAGCTGCAGCAGGGGAGGTTTAGGTTAGATATTAGGAAGAATGACTTTACTGAAAGAGTGGTCAGGCACTGGAACAGCCTGCCCAGGGAGGGGGTTGAGTCACCATCCCTAGAGGCATTTAAGAAACGTCTAGATGTGGCACTTCAGGGCATGCTCTAGTGGCAGAGATTGTAGGTTGTTTGGTTGGACTCGATGATCTCAAAGGTCCTTTCCAACCATGAAGATTCTGTGATTCTAAGTTGGCGCTGAAGTGACATCCCCTTAGGAAGTTCAGGTGGAAAGCCTGCGACACCTTTATTCTACCTAACTGAAGGAAATAAAAACTTGTCAGTCCAGTGTCACAGCTGCCTGATTTCACAGACTGTCAAGGATGGGTTGGTGTGTTCAGCCTTGAATGACTCTTCCTTATCAGCGTTATTATTTGTTTTGCTCTTACTTTCAGTTTTCCCTTAGCTAAAAAGGTGAGCTGAAAAAATTGATTATTTATTAAGGCATCTCTTTCTATCTTGGAGAGCTCCTATAGAAATTTCTCAGGTGACTCTCACTTCCCTGAACATCTCTAGTAAACTCTCCAGCAAACTTGGACTCCGATAGGAAACAAGAGCAGGTTTAGATAAATTTGTTTTAAATTTGATATTCCTCAGCCTCTCAAGCTTATATGTTAAACAAGAAATATGAGTCAATCCTGATACACTTAAAACACAGCACCATAGTCTGTGTGCCCATAACGCTTCTTCATACCCTGTCCCCAAGAGTTTTACCTGTGGAGCTACCACTGTTACTTGTAGCCTTGCCTTGCCTTCCCTTCCCTTCCCTTCCCTTCCCTTCATACTGTGGGTCTTTTATAAGTTTATTCAAAATTATTTGCCAGTAACTACTACAACTAACTTTTGTGGTAACTCAAACCTTGCAGGCCAAACATATGAAAAAGATTGTTTCAGTAAGGTGTCCGTAAGTTTGATCAAAGCCTGCTACAATTGAACTTGAAGAGCAGTTTGGTCAGGATCTGAGTTGGAGAAAACTCTACTTTTCCCCATTCTAGTATATGAAGAACTGGATCATTTCTCTTGGGAATTAAAAAGAAAAGAAAGGTTAAGTTTTAGCATGCCATATTATGTAACAGTTTTGCCAAACTATATACTGATTTTATGCTAAAACTGGGTACTTTTAAAAATAATTCACGGAATGAGATTGAAGTATGAGAGCCGATAGATGCAGCATTAAGAGGAAGGCTGAGAGGAGCAGGTCTGTCTGCAGTCATTTCCTCATTTCGCTCAGGAAGTAAATATTAAACCCACCTAAATGGGTAATTAAAGTGTGCTGTAGTGTTTTGTTATGCTCGGGGTGTTCTTATTCTGATATTTCCTTAGATAAAATGGACCACACAGAAAAAAAAGAAAATCATTGTCAAAATGTGGTTTAATGGATGCTGTTGAAAATGGGATTTTTGTTTTTGATATGACTGCTGTTCTGTATCATTATATACATCTCAATTCAATAGGAGAGGAGATGCTAAAATGTTGGTACACTTGCTTGTCAAAAACCTTGTTCTTTGATTTCCACAGACTTATGCCTTTGGCCTACAGCTCACTAAAACTGTTGGATATGGCAGGTTTTTTGAATATTGGATGTGTGTTTGTTTGCTTTTCAATCAGTTTCTCTTGATCTCTACTTCTTGCAAGGTCTATAGTTATGATGTTAACATTCAGGAAATATTTTTTCACTATCTGTTTTGTATCCCATCTCTTAGTTTTATCTTTAAGTTATATTGTGCATTTGTTACACCTACATTTTTGTAGTATGTCTTATACAATTTTTGTAGCTACAGTAGACAAAATAAATATTTTACTATATCCATTAGATACATAATTTTGCTGATAATTAGGATTGCAATTATCCTCTTAATAAGTAAGAGTTTCAGCTCTTCTTTAACATACTACATACACAGTAAAATTTCTGTTAGTAAGTAGCTCTGTGTATCGGAAGACAATAGTTTCAGGCTTTATTGTAAGTCTGCCTCTACCTGCATCACCTGATTGTGCAGATACAGTTCTGTTAGATTTGTGTAGGGAAATACTTTTGACAAAAAAGATACCGTTTTGTGAGCGTGTTAATGAGAGAAGGAACAATTTCTACTGCTGAAATGCTGGATTAGAGTTCTAGCCTCAGCAGAAGAATTGGTTATCTACAGAAACATCATTCAGTTTCTCTCTGTGACATAAGTCTTCTTCCAATAACTGGAATCTGTAATGCCTATTGTATCTATGTAAGATAGATATTATGAGCAGGTAGAAGGAAGAGGGATTATCAAACCTATCTCCTTCAGAGCGTAGGAGACAATCTTCTTTCTGAACATCTTGAGTTCCTTATAGTTGAACAAGAGCGGAGGGTACAAACCACACCTGAAATTCATTACACAACTGAGATGGCACTATTTTCTGTAATAGGATTGCAATCTTTGTCCTTTTTTCTATGGGCAGATGTGGCTCTTGCATGAATGCTAAGCATATGTATGATGTCTGCTTATTTATTTATTTTGTTTATTAATTGTTTTTAACAACTATTAATTACTCTGGTCCCTTATTTAAAATGTAAACAAAGCTCTAGAACTCAATGAAATTCCTCAGGTGCTTAAAACCAAGCATTTGACATTCTTTTCAGAATCAATTCCTTAGTCTTTTCCCTGTGTTCTGCTCTGCTATAACAATTTTTGACACTTAAACTCACCTTCCTTCAGCAGAGAATCCGTGCAGGGTATATTTCTGCCATAAGAATATGTTTTTATTGCAATGATAAATCCCTGAAAGAGGAGTTCGTAATGGAAACACTGACTGCTCCTTAAATGACTATGGTACCGGAAGGCTAGACAACACTTAACAAAAACAAGGGCATATTTTAAAATTAGACCTACCATTTCTACCTTTGTAAGGCCTAGAGGAAATTAAATGGTTCAGCCTCAACCCGGAGGCAAAGCCAGCAATGCTGACTGTATTGCGCAGGGCACAAACTTGGTCCGAGACCTTAGAAATATTCAGCTTTCTAAAAATCTTAGCATCTACCTAGTATCAGGCAGCCAGGGGAATCCTGAAAGGAAAAACAAAGTGCCACAGGAAGTGGCATTGTGATTCAGAAGATGGCATTCTTCACCCTGAGTCACTCGTGCCCTGCTGGGGTGCTCTCCTGCAGGTAAATCCCAGCCCTGAGGCCCTGACTCCTGACCGCTCCACGCCACAAAATATTGAATGACACTTGTCACAAGAATAGCAGCATCTCTCCTGGCTTCTGACTATATTACAAACTGAGTAATTGCCTTAAAGTTCTGATCGCTTTAATTGCCTATGTTTCTTTCTTCTGTACTCCTTTCCCTTGGTCTGTGTCATGTTGCTGCCACTGTTAAAACAGCTGCTGTTTCTAGGCTTTGCATGATGCCCAAGAGGACCTGGCTAGATTTCAGTGATTTCTGAGTTGCTGCTTCTGTGTCGTGCCTTTTTAGCTTGTGACACTGCTGAAACAAAAGCTGAACTGCTTTCCTGTTTGGAAACTGCCCAACCTACTGGGGTGCATATCCAAATAAGAATACTGCTCGCCCGAGGAGCACTGGAAATTTGTGCTACGCCAGTAAATAAGCATCACAGGCACCAAAAAGCACAAAGCACAATAGGCAGAAGACGCCATTCCCACATAGAGGACATACTTGGCTTGAGTCAGTTATTATACTTTATTTCTAGTGCATATTTTAAAACTACCAGCAAATTGTCAGCCACATGTATCTACAGGAGTACTTAGCACATACTCATAAAGAATGAGTACTAAAGAATGACTACTCCTTTGCAGTTTATTTTTAAAATAAGGAAGCTCTTTCTTACAATTATGGAATAATAAGCATTGCAATTAATGTTTAGGACCAAAGTTTGCTAGGTAATAAAAGCACAAATAAACTTAATTCTCCTTAACTTCAGTTGAATTTTTATCTAGGATGCCATAATAATAACTGATTTGATTTCTTTTCAGTGGAAACTGCTTTAGAATACAAATTTTAGAATGACTCTGAGGCTCCGAAACCATACACCAAATATCTGCTTTCAGTAAATTTTTATGGTGGCTTATAATGGAAAAGCTGATAGAACTTTATCCATCGCCTTGCTATCAAATGCTGCTGTAATTCCAAATTAACATGCCTCGTTATCTGCTAGCTCAGCTGCTTGCTTTGCATTCATTACGGTATGAGAAATGCTGGTTCCTCGGTAATTTTATTAATTTTGAAGTCTGAGAGTGGGTGTTTTGAGTTTCTTCTTCCATTCAAAGCATATAGCAGAAAACACTCTTTTACTGATTTGTTAGAAACCTGATCTCGGTAGGTACTGAGTGTCTTTTGACTTGGTTCTGTTGATTTCAAAGAGCTGAGAGTACACAGTGACTCACAAGACACGTTGGCACCTGGCAGAATCATGTCCTAATCGATCTGTGTGGTGCTCGGTGGTTTCAGTTGGCAAGGAGTCATGCAGACTATTGCCTTTTATTGTATTATACATTCCAACCTAAGTGGTTTTGCAAGCCTTGAAGTTTGCTTTGAGCTCCAGATTCAAGTGTTTCTGAAGCATTAATGTAAAAATCCTTCAAGGTATCACATTTCCTGACTTTCATAATGAAAACATGCTAACTGTAAATTTCATAAAATTTTGGTGGAGGGAAATGAGGCAGTGTTATTAAGTTTGCAACTCAGAGCAGGTTCAAAAGCTCTGTGAGTCTTAATGGACCTTTTGATATATGTGCTGTGAGTTAGGGGTCTCTTTCTAAGCCCCAAACACAACACACTTCATGTGAAACCTAAAAGAAATACAGCTGATATTGCCATGATCAGCAATTATTTCATTCAGTTCTGTTTAGTAAGGGGCCAGCCTGCCGTTAGCTTTTGCCAAAACTTCCACTAAAGTCAACAGACTATTTAAGCACTCAGCAAGCATATCCTTTTACGTTATTTCCTTGGTTATTTTTGAACATTTACAGCCTTCTAATGCATGTACCTGTGCACTTATATATGTCCTTTTAATACCTTAATCTGAACTGGTTTTATACAGTCCTTTGGCAACGATAGGAGAACTGTCTAAGTTGCTCGTTTTGTACAAAGATAACAAAGGATGCAGATGAAACTAGATCTTAAGACAAGAACTAAAGAAAAGCCTTAAGAATGTCTTAAGAAATGCCAAATTTTAAAAAGGAACCTGAGTTCCCATTTCAGGTACATTTTTTTCTGGAGATGGGGCTTGCCTGCATTGCAGAGCTGATTTCAGTTATCCTTTTATAGTTGATGTTAAACCCAAATCTATATTATATCCCTACATTATGCATGATGGTGCTTTTAACTTGAGATATTGATCTACCAGAGGGGTTAATCTAAGCTTCAGCTAATGCAACTCTTCAGTTATTAACAGGACACAAGCTATCTCCTCTTCTGTGCTCCCAGTCTTTTACTGTTTGCCAAAACTTCTCCCTTGCACCAAAAAGGCCTGGAAGTTCCCTCCCAATTCACACAGGAGCGTTTCAGACCCACAGTTCAGCTGTCTGAGGACCGAGGACAAGTACCGCAGTCCCAAAGGGTTTCACGCCACGCACAGGTGACTCCAGTTCAAACTAAGCAGTTCAGGTGTCACTTCACAGCGTGGCCACCTCCATTAGCATGAGGCTAAATTGAGCTTAGGTAACGTAACACTGAAGTCAAGTTGTTCTCCCATATTCTTCAAAGTGTTACTGAAAGGTCAGCGAGACTTACATCCTTCCTTGCTTTTTGGCACCTATAAAAACCAGACCATGGCTCATTTTTTGCATTCATTCGTGATGGATCAAAATTCAATGTTTTTCAACAGCAACCTCTAAGTGACGAATGGACACAGGAAAGTATGTATGCCAGGGCCTCATCTACAGGTTGCATATTAAACAGTTTCTAAATGAAAAGGTGGTTTGCTGTGCTATAAAATAAAGTCATCTTTCTGCAGACCTACAGCCCACTGGAACAAGGGGACAGGATGGAGTGTGCCTTTTCCAGTATTCCCCACCCACTGACCCAGAGCATGAAACCCACAGAGTTCTTGGAACTGCAGACAGTGTTTGAATTCAGACTAAAACTGGAAAACAGAAACTGGCCTTTTTTTTGCCCTTTTTTTTTTTTTTGAGTCACATCAGTCAATGCTATTTACAAAATCGGTTTATGGAGACCACAGGTGGACATTCTGACTCATTACACATGAATACTAAATATATCCAAGACAATCTTGGAAAATCCCATAAAGAAAGAGGGAATAACCGTCTGATTTTTATATTTATAACATTGGGTTTTGGATGCCAGTAATGGAAATTATATTGTTTTCACAAAAAGCAGGTGAGGGACAGTAAGGGACTGAATGATTGCCAGGCTGCGTGTGGCTGGAAGAAGAAGAAGGCTCTAAGCTAGACACGGAGGAAGGTTTGTCATGCTGCCGTAGGTTGCCGTTCGCATTTGTGGCAGGCTGTGGTGAGGTTAGCAATGCATTCCACAATTGTCAGGAGTTAAGCAAATGTTATGTCCTTCAGCCAGGGTGAAAAGCACACCTGCCCAGGAAGCTGGCGTAAAATTTTGTACTGCCACAGCCTACTTCAGTGCTACATGGAGAATTTGAGTAGTACTTACGGCCTCACATCCTGCCACATATTTTAGTCTCTCTGATCTTGAAAACCAGGGAGGTCCAAGGTCTGTAATACATACAGGAAAGCAGATAATGGATCCCTTTATGTTTGTCATCACTGAATTCTGTTTTGATGGATGTGTCGGTGCCAAGGCTTCTCTTATTCTCACCACTGAAGGAAAGCTATTGCTGGACTCCGTGCAGTCCCTCGCTTTGCCCTGAGAAATGTAACAGGGTGAAACTGAAACAAGACATAGCAGTTCTAGCCTGAAAGCTTACCTTATGCATAAGCCGAGAAACAACAGCTTCTGTTCAGAGGAACTGAGGAATGAGTTAGCGATTCTAATTTATACCCTTTCCTGAATGACCAGTAAAGTGAATGAACTAGATGCCAAAATGCAATTTTTTTACTTATAGATCACCCAAACCTGTATTGTGGGTTTATGATATTTCTTATTACTAAGATCCCAAGACAAATTCTGTCTAGGCAGTGCAGATCTGTTCCCCGCTACTCCAGTCTTTGAAACAGTCTCAAGACTAGAAAGAACTTCTCTGTTGCTACTGTCTTGCTGGAAGTAGCAATGTGTGGGCGGCTGTGAACGTAGACGCAATGAGAAACTACCAATGCAAAGTCAGATTAAGTAGTTATAATGTTCTGGTTGAAGGTGTATGGCAGAAGTGGTGTTACTTCTTTGTGAAGGCAGTTTGTATCAAGTGGTTCGTTGGCTGAGCAGATGTAGCGGGGATTTGCTTGTGGACTTTCTTCCTACTAAGATTTCCTAATTTGGCTCAACCTGCCGATCCCTTAGCAAGATAGATACAAGTTCAGAAAAGTCGTTCTGGTACCCTGAATGACTAAAGTTCAGGAGCTGGAGCTGGAAATACCCAACCAGCCTATCTGCTTGGCTCGCTGCAGTCAGTTTCTCATGAGCTCTCCCTTTGTTCTGTGTGTCTCTGTAATGCTCCTTCCAGCCTGCTACTAAAGTACTTTAAATGGCAATTTCGGTTTCTTCAGTGCTTTGAAAGGAGTTAATTCTTCAGCGTATTACGCTCATTTCCATCCATTCACCTTTAATACAATCTACTTCAATAGACTTGAACCAAAATAAAGTATTGCTTGAAATGTTCAGGATGTTGTTGTCATTGTCTGTTGAATTTAACTCATCACCAGTACAGAAGACACAAACAGCACAGCACAAACGGAAAAGTTTATTGCAAAACCAGAGGGAGGGCAAAATAGTATCCCTTTTTTTTCGCCCTAGAAGAATGAGCGTCTTTGTTTTAACCTGAGGTCCAGCAATTTCTACCAGCTCACTGTCTGCAAATCTTGGTTCTGCATTGATCGTCATAGTCATATGAAATTATTTAGCAGGTATTTTGTTGCCAAGGTCACATGAAATTAGTTAACGAAAACTTAAAAGTGAATTCTCCAGGTCATCTCTCATTGAAACACTCTTTTGGCTTAAAAGAACCTGCTGAGTTGTAAGAATGAGCAGGATTGGGCGTTTTCCCAATAATAAGATGGCAATAACAGGAAGGAATGCTTGGCTATGTTGTGTGGTAAGCGAACAATGCACCCATGAATTTTATATGTTGATATTCTTAGACACTTCATGATGACTTAGATCTGGGACTCGTTTAGTTTTAAATTACCCAGTGCAGGAAAATCACATGGGTGGTCTGCAGCCATCGCTAAGACTTTTGTAACTATCCCCAACAAAAGTAAAGGGAAATGTAGATCTTTTTCTGGGGGCAGGTGGAAAGGAAACTTTTGCAGGATAAAGGATAATTTTATGATCCTATGTTTCATTTAAAGCTTTGCAATGACTCTTCTCTTCAATCCAGTTCCACTCAGAGCACACTTTGGTCTCCGTTACAAAGAAGCAGCACTACTGGAAGATTTGCTCTCTTTCATGAGGTAAAAGGGTCAAAAGACAAAAAAAGTTTGAGTGTTTTGATACTGAACACCTGAAAGCTAAGCCCTGCTTCAGAAGCAGAGCTCCCTCACTGCTGAGTTACCAGCTGTAGGTCTCCTCATTGCTGTCTCTCTAGACTCATGGATCTCAAATTCAGGTTGCAGTGTCCCGATTTCAATGGGAAGTGATACTGTAATCCTTACTCAGAGTGTCCTATGGCTTGATGGTTAGGCTCTCTCCTGTGAAGCAAGAGCTGTGGACTCGGGCACTATCATCCTAGAAGATCCACAAGCCAAGTCTCCTGCTTAGGCGAGTACCATAACCTCTGGGTTACTGTGTGGCTTGCCTCTTCCCACTATCTTTAAATGAAGGTGGCCATGGCCGCAGGTCTCAGCGCACTCTGCTCGTGTTGTGAGCACACCCAATGAATCAAGCAATTTATGGCTGCAGTTTCACCTTGTATGAATCCCAAACAGCCCTAGGCAGGAGAACGCCTTCTGAATGCTGTGCTCAGCCAAGGTACTGGTTCTTGTGAGCAGAAGTAATGACTGCAGGTGCCCATCCACAGCACAGGTGTATTAAACGCAGCTTTCCTGCATCACTTGGAGTCAAAACCATGCATTTAATTGCATGTTAGGAGTCAGTTTCATTGCAAAGGAGGTTTGTCACTGAATGTGTGAATTTTATCTGTTCACCTTGTTTAGATGCTAAACCACAAAATTTTACAGGCCTTCTGAGGCCCAGAATTCATCTATGTGAGTAAGAAATGTTCTGTATTTTGAAAAACAAGGGATGAGGCCTTTCAAGAAAGAATCAAGCCTGTTCTTGTCTTAAAGGCAATTGTTCTTTGACTGTTCTGGCTGCTCTGCGTCCTTCAAAGGAGACCACACTGTCAGCTAAATGATTGAAAAAATAGATTTTTTACCAGACAGCGTAAAGTTGGACTCTCCAAAGTGTTTTAAACAAAGTTGAGACACCACAAAGCTTCAGTTCGGTACGAATTGTTCTTTGTGCTGCTTCCACTAAGGAAAAATGCACAAGGTATTTCCTTTGCTGAACACAAAAATTCTTCTCACTTTTGCTGCAGGAGATTTGGGTTTAGTTCAAAGGTTTTGCTTTTTAAACCATAAGAATTTCTTGCTAGACACTGTGTATGTGAGCCTGTGTATACCTTTATGATTTTAAAATAAATATATTAAAATTTTAACCTTTTAAAATTCCCCACAGCAGCATTCTACTTTAATTCCTTTAACTCCATTCCCAAACCAGGCCAACCAAAAGTCTTTCTTGACCTTATAAGAACCTGAATAAAGTCCTCCTTTGCCTAATTTAATTAAATCTGGGAGAAGGAAGGTTTGGATTTGTCTTTGGGTTTTTTTCCCCAGTAGTAAAGGCAGAGTTATTTGGCGACACACAGAATCACAGAATCTTCATGGTTGGAAAGGACCTTTGAGATCATCGAGTCCAACCAAACAACCTACAATCTCTGCCACTAGAGCATGCCCTGAAGTGCCACATCTAGACGTTTCTTAACGTCTCATGGTGACTCAACCACCTCCCTGGGCAGGCTGTTCCAGTGCCTGACCACTCTTTCAGTAAAGTCATTCTTCCTAATATCTAACCTAAACCTCCCCTGCCGCAGCTTCAGACCATTTCCTCTGGTCCTGTCATTATTCACCTGGGAGAAGAGGCCAACACCCACCTCTCTACAGCCGCCTTTCAGGTAGTTGTAGAGGGCAATGAGGTCTCCCCTCAGCCTCCTCTTCTCCAAGCTAAACATGCCCAGCTCCCTCAGCCTCTCCTCATATGACCTGGTCTCCAGACCCCTCACCACCTGGTAGCTCTCCTCTGGACACGCTCCAGCGCTTCAATGTCCCTCTTGTACAGAGGGGCCCAGAACCGATCACAGTACTTGAGGTGAGGCCTCACCAGTGCCGAGTACAGAGGCACGATCACTTCCCTGCTCCTGCTGGCCACGCTATTCCTGATACAAGCCAGAATGCTGTTGGCCTTCTTGGCCACCTGGGCACACTGCTGGCTCATGTTAAGCTGGCCGTCCACCAGCACCCCCAGGTCCTTTTCTGCCAAGCAGCTTTCCAGCCACTCTTCAGCACTTCCTTGCATTCCCCAAGGTCATACAGAGAAAATGTTGCAGGAAGAAACCTTTGGTTCCTGGTCCCATAATATAACCATTGTATCACTGGGAAGGAAAAGGGAAAAACCTAACAATTCTTCTAACAGAAGAAGAGCCTTGGGGCATCTGAGCATCTGCCAATATCTATTGACTCCATTATGACCAACAACGTAGACATGAGAGGACTTGTAACAGATCTTATGGTTGCCTGCTCTTCTAAGCAAAGGTTTAGCCACAAAAATTAGTGGGAAAAGGGAAAGGGTGAACATCTGTACAAGAACCTAACTGTTCACAGCAGAAAATTTTAGGTAACTTTAAAATCTTGAAGGAGTTTGAGAATCGATCCAATAGGAACCAGACACCATTTCCTCTGACTTAGGACATCCTATTGGAGAAGACTCCAGCTGCAAAGAAGTCTGTGGCTTCCCTCCTTATAAGTAAATGCTTAAAGCAGTTGCTGCTGCAGATATCCTCATGCCAGTCCTGCAGTGAATTCTCTTTCCAAGCAGTGCTCCAGGTCCATAGGAGCTGCCACTGTTTGAAGGCATGGTATGGCCATCAAAGGCTTCCAGACTGCTCCCTGACTGCCTGTGGGGCTTCAGCCAGGTGGGCTGCTCTGCACAGAAGCAGGGTATGGCTGAGCAAAGCAGTGCCTCTGTGGTCTTGCCAGTGATGTCCAGTGGGCTGGATCTCCATTGTCTTCTCCAAAGCCAGAATATGCTCAGCTGTGAGAGGAATATAGTCAGAGCTGGGAGCCGTTGCCTTGCTGTGTTTGCACAAGGAAGTGGCTACTGCTGAGGCTGGAATGACACCCTCCTTTTTCTCCTCTCTCTTTACTTAGACCACTGGTCTCAAGCCATGAATCAGGAAAAGGACATACTACCGAAAAGCAGAGAGTGTACGTAACCCATGAACATTGAATTCCAGAAATTCCCTCGGCTCGAATCCTAGCTCCAGTGGTAATGACAAGAAACTAGCACAGCCAAAACCAGAGCCTGAGGACTAGGAAACGAGCTGATCAGATCTGCAGTGTCTGTCATCCCCTGTTGTCCCCCTCGGGCAGCTATTAAATATCATTAGGCTGAAATTTCATGGGACAGGGCCTGATTACCGTTTTCCCAGAATATACAGGTATCTCCTAATTGAAATACAATAATGTAACGCTGTTCATTCTTACAGAGCCTGCTGAACACTACCTTCTTGAGTATACTGCACACTTTGAGTTATTTACTCAAGTTTATTGGTGACATTGGAGAAACGCTGCACCTTTTTTCTAATCAAATGTTTTTGCATGTGCTGTAGTTGGCAATGATTAACAGCTTACGTGTCTCAGCAGTTTCTTTTTTCTTCCTTACATTTTAAATAGAATGCAATGGAAATTCAATACTCTGATCCATATTCTCCCTTCTATCCACATAATTTCTCAGAACTGTCAGATCTCATTCGCAAGCCTTCCTTCTTCTGTCATCAGAAAATTATGTCGATATTCCACACCACCTAATGCATCCTCTTGCCACTTTTTCTAGAGATCAGAGAAAACATGTGTAAAGTACTAACCACAGTGTGAACAATTATAATCGTTGCACCTGGAAACAATGCAGTTTGCAAAACATGTTGTCTTTATTATAACTTACACAAATAGTCTCAAAGTGAAAAGGCTGGGTGTGTGCAATGATCTCACACACCAGTTATTACCTCTAAAATATAAATATTGAAGGAGCTCTGGAAATGCCCCGTTTCCCCTGAGTATTGGAAAGAGTACAAGCATAAAAAAGTCTGAATCCAAGACCACACTTAGGGTTTTCCTGTAAGGTATATATTATGAAGAACACTGAGAAGGCTGAGAACTTGTCTCTGAGCTGGTAACTGCACTGATTAAAAAAACCCACAAACACAAACAAAAAGGAAAAAAACAACACACCAAACCTCTTAAAATGCAGTGGAATGCATCATTTTCATTTATTTGTCTCTCCAGTTCCATGGAATGCAGCTGAGTTGATTCACAATTAAGAGAGTCTTCAACTGGAAAGACTGAAGGTCCATTAAGTTTCTTTACTGGAAAACCCTGTCATCAGTCAAAACTTTGCACAGGAAAGGAGAAGGCTGTTGTGATTCCAGCGTGAATTCCACCGTTTCATGAATTTAAATCCCTGACCGTTACTGGTGAAATTTAACCTTGGGATACCTTGTTCAATACTTGTAGCTAATGAATGCCTGAAGAGAAACATTTTATATGCAGTCTTAATATCTTTAGTACCAAATTCATTGTGGTGCGCTAGAACTGTGGCAAATGTAGTAAACCAGAAAAAAGGGGCCACAATTACCCGTCCAATTCTTAGTTGTGGCTATTGGCGAGAACTTGCAATGGCTACAGTGATACTGCCAGCCATTCTTGGAAGAAACACCACCACAGAGGGCAATTAATACTGCTTGTTTATTTTCTGGCAGCCTGCAATACGTACTGGGCCACTGAGGGAGGGCCAGAGGCCGCTTTAATCTTCAAGAATTAGCAATAACATGCTGTGGCAGAATTTTCGAGATCGGACTGAATCCATTTTAGCTTTATTGCACTCACAAAACATTGAGGCCACATGGACGCAAGTATTTTCCTGTGCGCTCATAAATGCCACTCAGATTCTGGCATTGAACATCTGATTTTATTTTATTTTATTTTATTTTATTTTATTTTATTTTATTTTATTTTATTTTATTTTATTTTATTTTATTTTATTTTATTTTTTTATTTTATTTTATTTTTCATTTCATTTCATTTCATTTCATTTCATTTCATTTCATTTATTTTATGTTTTATTGTTTCCCTTCTTGAGTTACTTCCCCTCTCCTCAAGCCTGTCCCCTGAATTTCCTGTGACAGAAGAAGACATTTCCTTCTATGTCCTGTCTCTGACTGTTTGGTAGAAACAGCCTCAAATGATCAAGAAACAGACGGATGGACTGTTCTTGGTGTTTCTCCCAGGAATGAAGCTTTGGTTGCCAGTGGCTTTAGTTTCATTGGAAGAGGCTGCTGCTAACCCACAGCCAAGTGGGAAGATTAAATGATTTGGGGACAGTGAGTTCACCCAGGAGAGAAGGGGTGGAGAAGACAGTGTTTTGGCACAGTGATACGCTTTTGTGTTGGGAGAGCAAGTGCCTGGACTAGGCTGTGCTGGGAGGTTACAGACTAACCCAGAAATTACTAAAACAAATGGTCCTTGAAACACAATTTGGAGCAGAGCCTACAGCACGTCTGCAGCGCACATGAGATGAATCCTAGAAATGGTTGGAAGGGACGTCTGACTGCAACAAAAGGCTGAGTCTTACCTTAAAGTACTCAGAAAGGATGAAAAGGTCCACTAGAAAAATTGTGTGCTAAGAATGACAGACACTAAATGATTGCTGGGAAATTTAGTACCTGATACTGCCGGTGGGATGGGCAGAGGATGTGCCTTGCTTAGGTAAAAGCACTGTGGTGTATTTAAGAGCCTCAACCATGCTTGAACTTGCTTCCTGATTCCCCAGAAGGGATTGCTGTAGCCAGGGAAAAGATTGTTGTTCCAGATGTGCATCTGGGTTTCTCTCAGCCTCTCAAGGCCTCCCCTGAACAAAGGGTCTATTAGAAGATGCTCCCCTGCCATTGCAAAGCTGCTCAGAGGATTTAAGCACATTAATTTTATAGTGATAAGAGTCCACAGGTGTATTCCCTTGCTCTTCCTCACCTGGTTGGCATGAATGCTTCCCCCACTTTCTTAGAATAGTCATAGAATCATAGAATAGTTTGGGTTGGAAGGGACCTTTAAAGGTCATCTAGTCCAACTTCCCCTGCAGGGACATTTTCAACTAGATCAGGTTGCTCAGAGCTCCGTCCAACCTGACCTTGAATGTTTCCAGGGATGGGGCATCTACCACCTCTCTGGGAAACCCTCATTGTAAAACATTTCATCCTTATATAATCTAAATCTACCCTCTTTTAGTTTAAAACCATTACCCCTTTACAGGCCCAGCTAAAAAGTCTGTCTCCATCTTTCTTATAAGTCCCCGTTAGGTACTGAAAGGCCACAATAAGGTCTCCCTGAAGCTGTCTATTCTTCAGGCTGAACAACCCCAACTCTCTCAGCCTGT